>NC_092730.1:21896881-22005002 GCF_047496885.1 Scyliorhinus torazame | reverse complement strand
AGTCCCACCCCCAGGACTTGACGGGCGAGGAAGGTGCGCTCGTAACGCGGGCAAACAGGTGGAGTGAGTCAACCTTCAAAAATCCACCCGGACACGTCAATGGCTGGCGGTAAGGCCGAGGGAGACCCCTGGTCGGCCATTTTGATTTGGAGTTGCAACCCCCCCCCCCCCAAAGCTATAGGCTCCCGGCGACAGACTAGTGACCCGTTTCGGGAATCAATTGCCATGGAAACAGGCGAAAAGTCTGTCTCAGCACGCCACTGGGTGCAGGAAGAGAACCTGGAATTGGAAACCAAGGTGGTATTGCATCACGAAGCGCATTGCTTTGTCGTACTTAAACCTGACCATAGAGGGGGCTGGCAAACTGGAGCAAGGTATCGGGCGGCACAGTGGTTAGCACCGCAACTTCACGGCGCCAGGGACCCGGGTTCGATTCCCGGCTTGGGTCACTGTCGGCGCGGAGTCTGCGCGTTCTCCCCGTGTCTGCGTGGGTTTCCTCCGGGCGCTCCGGTTTCCTCCCACAAGTCCCGAAAGACGTGCTGTTAGGTGAATTGGACATTCTGAATTCTCCCTCAGTGTACCCGAACAGGCGCCGGAATGTGGCGACGAGGCATTGCAGTGTTAACGTAAACCTACTTGTGACAATAATCAAGATTATTATTATTCATCCGGGTGGTCCGGTTTCCTCCCACAGTCCAAAGATGTGCAGGTTAGGTGGATTGGCCGTGCTAAATTGCCCTTAGTGTCCAAAGATGTGCAGGTTAGTTGGATTGACCGTGATAAATTGCCCTTAGTGTCCAAAGATGTGCAGGTTAGGTGGATTGGCCGCGCTAAATTGTCCCTTAGTGTCCAAAGATGTGCAGGTTAGGTGGATTGGCCGTGCTAAATTGTCCCTTAGTGTCCAAAGATGTGCAGGTTAGGTGGATTGGCCGTGCTAAATTGTCCCTTAGTGTCCAAAGATGTGCAGGTTAGGTGGATTGGCCGTCCTAAATTGCCCCTTAGTGTCCAAAGATGTGCGGGTTAGGTGGATTGGCCGTGCTAAATTGCCCCTTAGTGTCCAAAGATGTGCAGGTTAGGTGGATTGGCCGTGCTAAATTGTCCTTTAGTGTCCAAAGATGTGCAGAGGTTAGGTGGATTGGCCGTGCTAAATTGTCCTTTAGTGTCCAAAGATGTGCAGGTTAGGTGGATTGGCCCGTGATCGATCCATGGGGTTGCGGGGGAGTGGGCCTGGGGAGGGTGCTCTTCTGGAGGGTCGATGCAGACTCGATGGGCCTCCTTTTGCACTGTGACGATTCAGTGGGTAATGGCCGAGCCTTTACTCCTGCAGGGGGTCGGTAAAGGGGTTTTGGGAATGGACTGGAGCAACTTATGCAGCACCGGCAGCACAGTGGTTAGCACAATTGCTTCACAGCTCCCGGGTCCGGGTTCGATTCCTGGCCTTGGGTCACTGTCTGTGCGGAGTCTGCACGTCCTCCCCGTGTCTGCGTGGGTTTCATCCGGGCGCTCGGTTTCCTCCCACAGTCCAAAGATGTGCAGGTTAGGTGGATTGGCCTTGCTAAATTGCCCTTAGTGTCCAAAATTGACCTTCGTGTTGGATGGGGTTACTGGTTATGGGGATAGGGTGGAGGTGTGGGCCTTGGGTAGGGTGCTCTTTCCAAGAGCCGGTGCAGACTCGATGGGCCGAATGGCCTCCTTCTGCAGTCTAAATGCTACGATCCCAATTCTATGAAAACTTCAGCGGAATCGGAGCTCGAACCAAAATATTGTCAAAAAATTGGAAGGGGGGGGGGGGGGGAGGAGAATGGTTCCGGAAAAAAAACCTTGGGGGGGGGGGGGGTGTCGGTGGGGCAGGGGGTGAGGGTGGAGTGGGTGAGGAGTGCAGGAGGTGAGGGTGGGGTGGGTTGGGGGGGGTGCAGGAGGTGAGACAGGTGACTGGGCAGCCCACCTCCCCCATCCCCCCCACCTCATCTCGCTGACGGGTCGACACTGAAGGGCGGCACCCGCCGTACCCACCTCCCCCCACCGTGAGCAGAGTCAGGGGGTCGGCCTGTGGCGGGGTTGGGGGGGGCGGGGGTGGCGTGCGTGTACGGCGAAGCTGAGGGTGGGGAGGGCACCGATCCCGCAGGGTGGGAGAGCTCGTGTCTGATTGGAATGTGGGGATAATGGCGAGGGCCCTCGTGTTCTAACATCCCGCGCGCGGAGGGTATGTGAACATTGCGACGACCCCTGTGCCCCGGGGGAATGCTCCCCCCCGTGGTAAATCTGTCACGGAGGGAGCGCTGTGTTTTTTTTTTTCTTTTAGCCCAGTCCTGAGGGGTGGGGGGGGGGGGGGGTCATTTACGAAACATTCCTTCGCGGGTGGGGGGGGGGGGGGGGAACGGGCGAGCAGCTATTTTTGTAGAAGATTAGATAACGAGACAGTCGCACCAGCACGTGACTCCATTCCGCAGTGACCCAAGGACCGGCCAGACTTGACCCCCAACCCGAGCGCCAGTCCGCATCGACCCCCTGAATTCGGATTGCTGGGGGCGGGGGCCTCTGCAAACCTGGCAACGCCAACGGAGAGAGAAACGGGTGTCGACGCTTCGATCCGAGTCACGGAAAAGGAGTGCCGACGGCGGAGGCGCGCGAGTTCGCCCGACGCCGTGGAAGGAGTCACGAGTCGGCCGTTGGCGGGCTGGGCCAAGCAGGCGGCGTCGGCCGTCAAGGCCCGGGTCAGAGACGCGGACCCGGAGCGCCCCCGGCCCAGAGGCGAGGGGGCTCGAAATCCACACCGCGACCCTCCAGTCGGGCGGGGGCCGGAGATCGTGGGCGAGGCCCGCCGACGCGTCCCGCCGAGACGGTGGTTCGAGGGGTCCCGACGAGACCCCGGCAAGGCGAGATCGGGGACGGACGCCCGGGCGGAGGGCGAGAGGAGGAACCTGCCTACGCCGCAAAGCCATCAGAAGGCAGAGGACCCCCCCCCCGCCCCCCCGCCCCAGCAGGGAACCGGTCAATCAGGCTCGGGACGGGCAACCGGGCGAGGCGGCGCTCAACCGAAGTCGACTTGGGCTTCACGTGATGCTGTACAGAGATGGTGGGGACCACGGCAGAGAAACCGGGGCTGGTTAACGGGGAACGGTCAGTCACTGCGGATTGACCACGGTCTGGTGGTGGTGTCTCTGAGGTTTCCGATTAGAATTGTCCGGTTTGAAGGGGACATTTGTGCCTGTTTGTGTATTGACCTGAACTCCTGTGTAACTAAATGATTAGATGCTCGCTTGTATCTCCTGCTGAATTTTAACTAAATGCTTTTAATCCAGAATACCTTGACTCGAATCGTTTGTTCCAAAGCTCTCTTCCGAATAAACTGATGTGTCCCTCAGCACTGACCCTCTAACAGTGCGGCACTCCCTCAGTACTGACCCTCTGACAGTGCGGCACTCCCTCAGTACTGACCCTCTGACAGTGCAGCATTCCCTCAGTACTGACCCTCTGACAGTGCGGCACTCCCTCAGTACTGACCCTCTGACAGTGCAGCATTCCCTCAGTACTGACCCTCTGACAGTGCGGCGCTCCCTCAGTACTGACCCTCTGACAGTGCGGCACTCCCTCAGTACTGACCCTCTGACAGCGCAGCACTCCCTCAGTACTGACCCTCTGACAGTGCGGCGCTCCCTCAGTACTGACCCTCTGACAGTGCGGCACTCCCTCAGTACTGACCCTCTGACCGTGCAGCACTCCCTCAATACTGACCCTCTGACAGTGCGGCGTTCCCTCAGTACTGACCCTCTGACAGTGCAGCACTCCCTCAGTACTGACCCTCTGACAGTGCGGCGCTCCCTCAGTACTGACCCTCTGACAGTGCAGCACTCCCTCAGTACTGACCCTCTGACAGTGTGCAGCACTCCCTCCGTACTGACCCTCTGACAGTGCAGCACTCCCTCAGTACTGACCCTCTGACAGTGCGGCACTCCCTTAGTACTGACCCTGTGACAGTGCGGCACTCCCTCAGTACTGACCCTCTGACAGTGCAGCACTCCCTCAGTGCTGACCTTCTGACAGTGCGGCGCTCCCTCAGTACTGACCCTCTGAGAGTGCAGCGCTCCCTCAGTACTGACCCCCTGACAGTGCAGCACTCACTCAGTACTGACCCTCTGACAGTGCAGCACTCCCTCAGTACTGACTCTCTGACAGTGCAGCACTCCCTCAGTACTGACCCTCTGACAGTGCAGTGCTCCCTCAGTACTGACCCTCTGACAGTGCGGCACTCCCTCAGTACTGACCCTCTGAGAGTGCGGCACTCCCTCAGTACTGACCCTCTGACAGTGCAGCACTCACTCAGTACTGACCCCCTGACAGTGCGGCACTCCCTCAGTACTGACCCTCTGACAGTGCGGCACTCCCTCAGTACTGACCCCCTGACAGTGCGGCACTCCCTCAGTACTGACCCTCTGACAGTGCAGCACTCCCTCAGTACTGACCCTCCGACAGTGCAGCACTCCCTCAGTACTGACCCTCTGACAGTGCGGCACTCCCTTAGTACTGACCCTGCGACAGTGCGGCACTCCCTCAGTACTGACCCTCTGACAGTGCAGCACTCCCTCAGTACTGACCCTCTGACAGTGCAGCACTCCCTCAGTACTGACCCTCTGACAGTGCAGCACTCCCTCAGTGCTGACTCTCTGACAGTGCAGCACTCCCTCCGTACTGACCCCCTGACAGTGCAGCACTCCCTCAGTACTGACCCTCTGACAGTGCAGCACTCCCTCAGAACTGACCCTCCGACAGTGCAGCACTCCCTCAGTACTGACCCTCTGACAGTGCAGCACTCCCTCAGTACTGACCCTCTGACAGCGCGGCACTCCCTCAGTACTGACCCTCTGACAGCGCGGCACTCCCTCAGTACCCATACCATGACCGCCAGTCTGGGTTAAATGACCAAATCTCGATCGAGCTTCGAACCCACAAACGTCCGTCTCAGAGGTGTGAGAAACAGAGGGGGGTTTCCCAACTCGGACACAATCCGAGGGATTGCCTGCAGACACTGAGGCACCATTTTAAATCGACCACTCGGTCAACTCACTCCTCCTAGCTGAAGGAGTCTTTTCTTGAAAGAGAATTACAGGAACAACCTTCAGTGTGGTGGTCAGTTTAAGCGTCCATCGTTTGAGGAGGGGATAGTCTTGCCTCGGGGGCGGGGGGGGGCAGTTCAGAGACGGTTCACTGGGCCGATTCCCGGGAGGAAGGGGGTTTGTCCGATGGGGAAATGTTGAGTAGGCCGGGGCCTGTACCCGTCGGGAGTTTTGAAGAACGAGACGGGATCTTATTGAAACGTGTCAGATTCTGAGGGGGGTGGGGGGGCGTTTGACAAGAGGGTGATAAGAGGATGTTTCCCCCTGGGGGAGGTCGGGGCGGGGAGGGGGCTACAATTTGTGAATAAGGGGGTCTTCCATTGGAGACAGAGATGAGGAGGAATTTCTTCTCCCAGAGGGTGGGATTTGCCCCCCCCCCCGCAAGAGAGCAGTGGGAGCCGTGGGTCATTGAATATATTCCGAGGCCGAGTTAGAGAGATTTCTGATCGATGAAGGGGGGGGGGGGGGTCGTGTCAAGGGTTATTGGGGGCAGGGCTTAAGTGGCAGGGAACTGACGATGAGACCACACACATTAACGGGATGTGGGCATCGTTGGCTCAATCCCTAATTGCCCCCTCGAGAAGGTGGCGGGCGAGCCGCCCTCTTGAACCCGGTGCGTGAGGTGTAGGTACACCCACAGTGCTGTTAGGGAGGGAGTTCCCAGGATTCTGACCCCGGCCACAGCGAAGGAGCGGCCGATATATTTCCGAGTGGGGATGGCGAGCGGCTCGGAGGGGGTGGGGAGCTTGCAGGCGGGGGTGTTCCCCGTGCGTCTGCTGCTGCCCTCGTCCTTCTAGACGGTAGAGGTGGCGGGTTTGGAAGGTGCTGTCGAAGGAGCGCGTGGCCGCGGGGGCGTCTTGTAGACGGTGCGCGCGGCACGATATGATTGAACGGAGTCTGCACCGGCCCTTACAAAGACCACCCTACATATCTGTAGGGGTTCCCTTCTCTTTACTCCACTTACAGGCCGGTGTTTGGGGGTCTGCCGATAGCTGTGAGCGTCTCTCTCCTCCAAGCCTCGGAATTTCGAAGGCCGGGGAATGTCGCACTGGGGCACCTCCGTAGGAGAGAGCGCTGGACCAGGCTCACCGTTTATATCTCACTGGTACCCTGATACTTAGATCACTCAGCTATCCCAGAACCACCACCAATGCCTGGGTGATTCTCTCTCTTGTCGGTGGGGCAAACTGCCACCCTCCACTCGAGTAGTTCCCCGAGAGAGAGAAAAAGAGAGACCACACTGTTTACGCCTAACCAGTAGTCTCCCTCGAGTGAGCGTTTCGGGGCGCCCAGATCACCCTCGGTTCCCGACTCCGGGATTCTGGTCGAGGATAAAAGTTGTGACTTTGCCAGAGCGTGTCAGTGAGAGGGGGGGGGAAAAGAAGGAACAAGACAGACTCCAAACGAGTTTCAAACTTACAATTTACTCAACAACACCAAAATCAACCTCTCCAATATCACACCACACATGAATAAAACTTTTATCTTTTATCTTATTACTACGGGAGAAAAATACTAACGGACACGACGAAAATCTTCCCTTACACAATTTTACAGATGAGTTACGGAGTTTAAAACGCTACCCCACTCCCTTGCCTCTACTCCTATCTTAGTTCGGGAACTTTCGGGAACTTTAACAAAGTTGGCTGAGGATCCTCACAACCCTGGGGGGCTCTGTCGTTTCCAGGTGCTTCCTTCCTTGGGTTAAAAAAGTTCTTCCCTCGTGTCACGATTCTACAAAACTAAGAAGCCCGCCCCCCCCCAGCATTCTCTTTTAAAAGTCAATTTCAAAAGGCTGATTCCGCCCTCTAAGCTACTTCAAGGACAATGGATTTCATAGATCATAGAATTTACAGTGCAGAAGCAGGCCATTCGGCCCATCGGGTCTGCACCGGCTCTTGGAAAGAGCACCCTACCCAAGCCCACACCTCCACCCTATCCCCATAACCCAGTAACCCCACCCGGCACTAGGGGCAATTTTGGACACTTAAGGGGCAATTTAGCACGGCCAATCCACCTAACCTGCACATCTTTGGACTGTGGGAGGAAACCGGAGCACCCGGAGGAAACCCACGCACACACGGGGAGGATGTGCAGACTCCGCACAGACAGCGACCCAAGCCGGGAATCGAACCTGGGACCCTGGAGCTGTGAAGCAATTGTGCTAACCACTGTGCTACCGTGCTGCCCCTGGACACTGGCAGTTTCGGTGTCGGCTGAAACTGCCTTACCCTGTTGCTTGTCGCTTTCGATGTCCTGTTTAATGCTTGCCGGCCAATTTTAACAAACTGTTAATGTTTTGTCCGGACCTTCCTGAACGATATCCCATTAACAAGTTGGGCCTTTTGTTTTCTGTTATGGGGCCGATTTGCGTGACCATTGTCTCCCTGCTGGGCTGTGCTCTTCTCGTCTGCTGATCCTCCATCTCCCTTTGTTCTTCTGGTGATTAGATGACCGGTGTGTCTGTGTCTCTGCTGCACCTGGATTCCTGTGCCTCGCACCTTTCCTGAGCCCAATCCACAGGCAGGTTAGGTTAGTCCCGCCGAGCCTTCTGGGAGGTTTTGTCAGCCGGCAGCCAGAATTGGCACATCTTTGGACACTAAGGGGCAATTTAACACGGCCAATCTACCTAACCTGCACATCTTTGGACACTAAGGGGCAATTTATCACGGCCAATCCACCTAACCTGCACATCTTTGGACACTAAGGGGCAATTTAGCACGGCCAATCCACCCAACCTGCACATCTTTGGACACTAATGGGCAATTTAGCACGGCCAATCCACCTAACCTGCACATCTTTGGACACTAAGGGGCAATTTAGCACGGCCAATCCACCCAACCTGCACATCTTTGGACACTAATGGGCAATTTAGCATGGCCAATCCACCCAACCTGCACATCTTTGGACACTAAGGGATAATTTAGCACGGCCAATCCACCTAACCTGCACATCTTTGGACACTAAGGGGCAATTTAGCACGGCCAATCCACCCAACCTGCACATCTTTGGACGCTAAGGGGCAATTTAGCACGGCCAATCCACCTAACCTGCACATCTTTCGACACTAAGGGGCAATTTAGCACGGCCAATCCACCCAACCTGCACATCTTTGGACACTAAGGGATAATTTAGCACGGCCAATCCACCTAACCTGCACATCTTTCGACACTAAGGGACAATTTAGCACGGCCAATCCACCTAACCTGCACATCTTTGGACACTAAGGGGCAATTTAGCATGGCCAATCCACCCAACCTGCACATCTTTGGACACTAAGGGGCAATTTAGCACGGCCAATCCACCTAACCTGCGCATCTTTGGACACTAATGGGCAATTTAGCACGGCCAATCCACCTAACCTGCACATCTTTGGACACTAATGGGCAATTTAGCACGGCCAATCCACCTAACCTGCACATCTTTGGACACTAAGGGGCAATTTAGCACGGCCAATCCACCTAACCTGCACATCTTTGGACACTAAGGGGCAATTTAGCACGGCCAATCCACCTAACCTGCACATCTTTGGCACTAAGGGGCAATTTAGCACGGCCAATCCACCTAACTTGCACATCTTTGGACACTAAGGGGCAATTTAGCACGGCCAATCCACCTAACCTGCACATCTTTGGACACTAAGGGGCAATTTATCATGGCCAATCCACCTAACCTGCACGTCTTTGGACACTAAGGGACAATTTAGCACGGCCAATCCACCTAACCTGCACATCTTTGGACACTAAGGGGCAATTTAGCACGGCCAATCCACCTAACCTGCACATCTTTGGACACTAAGGGACAATTTAGCACGGCCAATCCACCTAACCTGCACATCTTTGGACACTAAGGGACAATTTAGCACGGCCAATCCACCTAACCTGCACATCTTTGGACACTTAGGGACAATTTAGCACGGCCAATCCACCTAACCTGCTCATCTTTGGACACTAAGGGACAATTTAGCACGGCCAATCCACCTAACCTGCACATCTTTGGACACTAAGGAACAATTTATCACGGCCAATCCACCTAACCTGCACATCTTTGGACTTTGGGAGGAAACCGGAGCACCCGGAGGAAACCCACGCAGACACGGGGGAGAACGTGCAGACTCCGCACGGACAGCGACCCGAGCCGGGATTCGAACCCGGGACCCTGGAGCTGTGAAGCAACTGAGCTAACCACTGTGCTATCGTGCCGCCCTTGAACACCTCAAATGGGAGGACCGACGCCTTCTTGCCTCACTCGACTCCGAGTTAGCGAGGGACGATGGAGGGCGAGCGGTATGCGGGGGGAGCTGATGGGGAAGCAGGCGGGATGGATTGGATATTATGGGGTGATGGAGCTCAACACCCACGAGGTTAAATTCGCAGGGCAGATTTTAAAAAAGCACTCGGCACACATTTCAAGGTCTCAATTTCTAATCATTTGCCATTTTATTTCAACACCGGCAATTTGAAGCTCCGTCTAAAAAAAGCAGAATCTTTAACGAAGGACAGCCAACGGCGGATGTGGAATCCACGATTCTATTTACTACAATTGGAAGGCATACAAAAACGTCAGCCAGCATTGATATAGCGCCTGTGGTCAGCGAGAAAGGAGAATCCCAAACGGGCGGAGAATGCCGGCCATTGTCACAGGTCCGTTACGACACAGAAAAGGAGGCCATTTGGCCAATTTCGGGTCGCCATTGACCCCCCCCCTCGGCCCTGTGCGCCTCGATTCTGACTGACACCTCATCCAATGCTGTTTGAAAATCTAAATATACTACGTCCACTGGTTTTCCTTGATCTACCCTCCCGAGTTACACCCGAAGCAAAAACAAATCTGTTGAATATGGTATCCCTTTCATAAGTCATTGTTGATTCTGCCCACTCATAGAGTTTTCTAAATGTCTTGGCAACATGTCCCTAATAATAGATTTGAGCAATTTACCTACTACGAATATTAGGCTACCTGACGTTCCATCCTTAAACATCAGGGCTATGTTTGTTGCCTTCCAATTCTTGGGATCCCTTGTAGGTTTTCAGAAGTGCTAGATGATCAAAAATCAATGGCCCCTTCTCTCCTTCTTCGTCAGCCCCTCGGGGTCAAGGTCGACTTGACACCACTCGAATTCCAAGATGGCTGACATAAAGAACTGGGAGCAGGAGTAGGCCATCTGGCCCCTCGAGCCTGCTCCGCCATTCGATGAGATCATGGCTGATCTTTGGATTTCGCTACCCCAGAGCGAGTTAATTTGAGGGGGAGGTGGACAGATTTTTAATTGGCGATGGGTTGAAGGGCAATGGACTACGGGCAGGACGGTGGAGTTGAGGTCGAGAGAAGATCACCCACGATCATATCGGAGGAGGTGGACAGATTTTTAATTGGCGATGGGTTGAAGGGCGATGGACTACGGGCAGGATGGTGGAGTTGAGGTCGAGAGAAGATCACCCACGATCGTATCGGAGGGCGGAGTGGGCTCGAGGGGTTTGCCTCCCCCTCCGAGTTCTTACCGACACGCGGATTAGGAAGCAGGAGTGAGGCCAGTTGGCCCCTCGATCCTGCCCCGCCATTCGATACGATCGCGGCCGATCTGATTGGAACCCCGACCCCACATTCCTGCCGCCCGCCCCCCCCGATAACCTTTCACATCCCCCCCCGCGACCCCTTTGCCAATCGAGAATCTCTCCACCGCGGCCTTAAAAACATTCGCAGTCTCCGCTTCCGCCGCCTCTCGAGGGAGAGAGTTCCAGAGACTCGCCCCCCCCCCCCCCTCTGAGAGAAAACATTCCTCCCCGTCTCTGTTTTAAACGGGCCCCCCCCTTATTTTTAAACAGTGACACCCCCCCCCCTCGTTCTCGATCCTTCCACAAGAGGAAACGTCCTCTCCACGTCCCACCCTGTCAAGACAGCCCCCGCTCAGGATGTGAAAGGTTTCGATCGAATCGCCTCTCACTCTTCTAAACTCCAGTGGATACAAACCCGACCTCTCCGCCCTTTCCTCATCGGACAACCCACCCATTCCCGGTGTTAGTCTGGGAAACCTTCCCTGAACCGCTTCCCACACATTGACACCTTTCCTCAGATAAGGAGAGCGATACCGTCCACAACACTCCAGATGTGGTCTCGCCAACGCCCCTTGGGAGGTGCTATATAAATGCAGCTTATTGTTGCCGTTGCTGCAGATGTCACATCCTCTCTGCCTGTCACGTGATAGGACGACAGACACACCATGGCCTTCAATAAAGCACCAGACTCCGCCATTACCAGCCATCGGAGGCTCTCGGCCTACACCGTGTAAGCTCAGAGACCCCCCAGAAGCACTAGGCCCAGATTCCTTAACCTCTTCCCCATTTCCCTCCAGGTACTCGCCTCTTTGTTTTTAGCTGCAAGTCACTCCGGATCCACTCCTGTGTGAGGGGTGTGGTGTGGGGGAGGGGGGATGCAAGTGTGGGTATGTGGTGGGTTCGGGCCTAGCTGGGCAGGCTTTGTTCCCGTGGTTACGAGATAACCCGAGAGGGAGAAACGAGTAGTTCTAAGGTTGCTTACTTTACTCACGACCGGTACCCTCCCTCACATCTTACCCCCCACCCATGCCCCCTCAGAATTAGCCAGTCGATCCGGGAAGGGGCAAAAGGAACAGTTCGGGCCTGTCGAGGCCTGAACTGGCACCAACTGGCCTGGACTGGTGCTGGAGCGGTCTCAACTGGATCGGACTGGAAATGTTCCAACAAACTGGTGGATCTACGGGTGTATTTGGTAGTCCAGCAGGCGGGATTGCCTTTTGAACAGTGGACACGGACAAATTAGTTTAGCACGGAAAGCGACTGGAGAAAATATGTCAGCTCCAGACGAAGGCGCTAAGCCAATCACAGAATCAAACAGCAAAGAAGACGGTCGCTCGGCCCCGCTACCTGTGCTGGCTCGTTGAAGGAGGTATCCAATTAAGCCCACACCCAGCCACATAATCCCTAAATCCCTACATTTTCTCTCTGTCGCTGCTTAAAGTATACATCCAATTCCCCTTTAAGGTTTTCAGCGATTCGCTCTGTGAAATTCTTTTAAAATTCTCCTCATCACTCCCACTGTGCACAATCCCAATGGGCCCAAACCCTTCCCATTCACTCCCACTGTACACAATCCCAATGGACTCAAATCCCTTCCCATTCACTCCCACTGTGCACAATCCCAATGGACCCAAATCCCTTTCCATTTGCTCCCACTTTACACAATCCAAATAGACCCAAACCCCTCCCCATTCACTCCCATTGTACACAATCCCAATGGACTCAAATCCATTCCCATTCACTCCCACTGTACACACTCCCAATGGACTCAAATCCCTTCCCATTCGCTCCCACTGTACACAATACCAATGGACTCAAATCCCTTCCCATTCACTCCCACTGTGCACAATCCCAATGGACCCAAACCCCTTCCCATTCACTCCCATTTTACACAATCCGAATGGACTCAAACTCCTTCCCATTCACTCCCATTGTACACAATCCCAATGGACCCAAACCCCTTCCCATTCACTCCCATTGTACACACTCCCAATGGACCCGAACCCTTCCCATTCATTCCCACTGTACACAATCCCAATGGACACAAATCCCTTCCCATTCACTCCCACTGTGCACAATCCCAATGGACCCAAACACCTTTCCATTTGCTCCCACTTTACACAATCCAAATAGACCCAAACCCCTCCCCATTCACTCCCATTATACACAATCCCAATGGACCCAAATCCCTTCCCTTTCACTCCCATTGTACACAATCCCAAACGGACGCAAACCCCTTCCCATTCACTACCATTGTACACACTCCCAATGGATTAAACTCCTTCCCATCAACTCCCACTTAACACAATCCCAATGAACCCAAACCCCTTCCCATTCACTCCCATTTCACACAATCCCAATGGACGCAAAACCCTTCACATTCCCTCCCATTGTACACACTCCCAATGGACCCAAACCCCTTCCCATTCACTCCCATTGTGCACAATCCTAATGGACCCAAACCCCTTCCCATTCACTCCCATTGTACACAATCCCAATGGACCCAAACCCCTTCCCATTCACTCCCATTGTACACAATCCCAATGGACCCAAACCCTTCACCTTTCACTCCCATTGTACACAATCCCAAACGGACGCAAACCCCTTCCCATTCACTACCATTGTACACACTCCCAATGGATTAAACTCCTTCCCATCAACTCCCACTTAACACAATCCCAATGAACCCAAACCCCTTCCCATTCACTCCCATTTCACACAATCCCAATGGACGCAAAACCCTTCACATTCCCTCCCATTGTACACACTCCCAATGGACCCAAACCCCTTCCCATTCACTCCCATTGTGCACAATCCTAATGGACCCAAACCCCTTCCCATTCACTCCCATTGTTCACAATCCCAATGGACCCAAAACCCTTCACATTTGCTCCCATTGTACACACTCCCAATGGACCGAAACCCCTTCCCATTCACTCCCATTGTACACAATCCCAATGGGCCCAAACCCTTTCCCATTCGCTCCCACGTTACACAATCCAAATGGACCCAACCCCCTTCCCATTCACTCCCATTGTACACAATCCCAATGGACCCAATCCGCTTCCCATTCACTCCCATTGTACACAATCCCAATGGATTAAACTCCTTCCCATCAACTCCTACTTAACACAATCCCAATGGACCCAAACCCCTTCCCATTCACTCCCATTTCACACAATTCCAACGGACGCAAACCCCTTCCTATTCACTCCCATTGTACACACTCCCAATGGACCCAAACCCCTTCCCATTCACTCCCATTGTACACACTCCCAATGGACCGAAACCCCTTCCCATTCACTCCCATTGTACACATCCCAATGGACTCAAATCCATTCCCATTCACTCCCACTGTGCACAATCCCAATGGACCGAAACCCCTCCCCATTCACTCCCATTGTACACAATCCCAATGGACCCAACCCCCTTCCCATTCACTCCCATTGTACACAATCCCAATGGACTCAAATCCCTTCCCATTCTCTCCCACTGTGCACAATCCCAATGGACCCAAACCCCTTCCCATTCGCTCCCATTTTACACAATCCCAATGGACTCAAACCCCTCCCCATTCACTCCCATTGTACACAATCCCAATGGACTCAAATCCCTTCCCATTCACTCCCACTGTGTACAATCCCAATATACACAAACCCCTTCCCATTCGCTCCCATTGTACACAATCCCAATGGACCCAAACCCCTTCCCATTCACTACCATTGTACACAATCCCAATGGATTAAACTCCTTCCCATCAACTCCCACTTAACACAATCCCAATGAGCCCAAACCCCTTCCCATTCACTCCCATTGTACACAATCACAATGGACCCAAACCCCTTCCCATTCACTCCCATTGTGCACAATCCCAATGTACCCAAACCCTTTCCCATTCGCTCCCACTTTACACAATCCAAATTGACCCAACCCCCTTCCCATTCACTCCCATTGTACACAATCCCAATGGACCCAATCCGCTTCCCATTCACTCCCATTTCACACAATCCCAATGGACGCAAACCCCTTCCTATTCACTCCCATTGTACACAATCCCAATGGATTAAACTCCTTCCCATCAACTCCCACTTAACACAATCCCAATGGACCCAAACCCCTTCCCATTCACTCCCATTTCACACAATCCCAATGGACGCAAACCCCTTCCTATTCACTCCCATTGTACACAATCCCAATGCATTTAACTCGATCACATCAACTCCCACTTAACACAATCCCAATGGAAGCAAACCCCTTCCAATTCACTCCCATTGTACACAATCCCAATGGACACAAACCCCTTCCCATTCACTCCCATTGTACACAATCCCAATGGACGCAAACCCTTTCTCATTCGCTCCCACTTTACACAATCCAAATGGACCCAAACCCCTTCCCATTCACTCCCATTGTACACAATCCCAATGGACCCAAACCCCTTCCCATTCACTCCCATTGTACACAATCCCAATGGATTAAACTCCTACCCATCAACTCCCAGTTAACACAATCCCAATGAACCCAAACCCCTTCCCATTCACTCCCATTGTGCACAATCCCAATGGATCCAAACCCCTTCCCATTCACTCCCATTGTGCACAATCCCAATGGACCCAAACCGCTTCCCATTCACTCCAATTTCATACAATCCCAATGGACGCAAACCCCTTCCTATTCACTCCCATTGTACACAATCCCAATGCATTTAACTCGATCACATCAACTCCCACTTAACACAATCCCAATGGAAGCAAACCCCTTCCAATTCACTCCCATTGTACACAATCCCAATGGACACAAACCCCTTCCCATTCACTCCCATTGTACACAATCCCAATGGACGCAAACCCTTTCTCATTTGCTCCCACTTTACACAATCCAAATGGACCCAAACCCCTTCCCATTCACTCCCATTGTACACAATCCCAATGGACCCAAACCCCTTCCCATTCACTCCCATTGTACACAATCCCAATGGATTAAACTCCTACCCATCAACTCCCAGTTAACACAATCCCAATGAACCCAAACCCCTTCCCATTCACTCCCATTGTGCACAATCCCAATGGATCCAAACCCCTTCCCATTCACTCCCATTGTGCACAATCCCAATGGACCCAAACCGCTTCCCATTCACTCCAATTTCATACAATCCCAATGGACGCAAACCCCTTCCTATTCACTCCCATTGTACACAATCCCAATGGATTAAACTCCTTCCCATCAACACCCACTTAACACAATCCCAATGGACCCAAACCCCTTCCCATTCACTCCCATTTCACACAATCCCAATGGACGCAAACCACTTCCTATTCACTCCCATTGTACACAATCCCAATGCATTTAACTCCATCCCATCAACTCCCACTTAACACAATCCCAATGGACCCAATCCGCTTCCCATTCACTCCCATTGTACACAATCCCAATGGATTAAACTCCTTCCCATCAACTCCCACTTAACACAATCCCAATGAACCCAAACCCCTTCCCATTCACTCCCATTTCACACAATCCCAATGGACACAAACCCTTTCCCATTCGCTCCCACTTTACACAATCCAAATGGACCCAAACCCCTTCCCATTCACTCCCATTGTACACAATCCGAATGGACCCAAACCCCTTCCTATTCACTCCCATTGTACACAATCCCAATGGATTAAACTCCTTCCCATCAACTCCCACTTAACACAATCCCAATGAACCGAAACCCCTTCCCATTCACTCCCATTGTACACAATCCAAATGGACCCAAACCCCTTCCCATTCACTCCCATTGTACACAATCCCAATGGACCCAAACCCCTTCCTATTCACTCCCATTGTACACAATCCCAATGGATTAAACTCCTTCCAATTCACTCCCACTTAACACAATCCCAATGAAACCAAACCCCTTCCCATTCACTGCCACTTAACACAATCCCAATGGACGCAAACCACTTCCTATTCACTCCCATTGTACACAATCCCAATGCATTAAACTCCATCCCATCAACTCCCACTTAACACAATCCCAATGGACCCAATCCGCTTCCCATTCACTCCCATTGTACACAATCCCAATGGATTAAACTCCTTCCCATCAACTCCCACTTAACACGATCCCAATGAACCCAAACCCCTTCCCATTCGCTCCCATTGTGCACAATCCCAATGGATCCAAACCCCTTCCCATTCACTCCCATTGTGCACAATCCCAATGGATCCAAACCCCTTCACATTCGCTCCCACTTTACACAATCCAAATGGACCCAACCCCCTTCCCATTCACTCCCATTGTGCACAATCCCAATGGAACCAAACCCTTTCCCATTCGCTCCCACTTTACACAATCCAAATGGACCCAACCTCCTTCCCATTCACTCCCATTGTACACAATCCCAAAGGACCCAAACCGCTTCCCATTCACTCCAATTTCACACAATCCCAATGGACGCAAACCCCTTCCTATTCACTCCCATTGTACACAATCCCAATGGATTAAACTCCTTCCCATCAACACCCACTGTACACAATCCCAATGGACCCAAACCCCTTCCCATTCACTCCCATTGTACACAATCCCAATGGACCCAAACCCCTTCCCATTCACTCCCACTGTACACAATCCCTATGGATCAAACCCCTTCCCATTCACTCCCATGGGACACAATCCCAATGGATCCAAACCCCTTCCCATTCACTATCATTGTACACAATCCCAATGGACCTAAACCCCTTCCCATTCACTCCCACTGTAGACAACCCAATGGACCCAGCACTTTCCCGTTCACTCTCACTATGCACAATCCCGATGTTTTAAACCCCGTTCCCACTCACTCCCATTGTGCACAATCCCAATGGACCCAAACCCCTTCCCATTCACTCCCATTGTACACAATCCCAATGGATCCAAACCCCTTCCCATTCACTCCCATTGTACACACTCCCAATGGACCCAAACCCCTTCCCATTCACTCCCATTGTACACAATCCCAATGGACCTAAACCCCTTCCCATTCACTCCCACTGTACACAATCCCAATGGACCCAAACCCCTTCACATTCACTCCCATTGTACACAATCCCAATGGACCCAAACCCTTTCCCATTCACTCCCACTTTACACAATCCAAATGGACCCAACCCCCTTCCCATTCACTCCCATTGTGCACAATCCCAATGGACCCAAACCCTTTCCCATTCACTCCCATTGTGCACAATCCCAATGGACCCAAACCCTTTCCCATTCGTTCCCACTTTACACAATCCAAATGGACACAATCTCCTTCGCATTCTCTCCCATTGTACACAATCCCAATGGACCCAAACCGCTTCCCATTCACTCCCATTGTACACAATCCCAATGGATTAAACTTCTCCCCATCAACTCCCACTTAACACAATCCCAATGAACCCAAAACCCTTCCCATTCACGCCCATTGTGCACAATCCCAATGGATCCAAACCCCTTCACATTCACTCCCATTGTACACAATCCCAATGGACCCAAACCCCTTCACATTCACTCCCATTGTGCACACTCGCAATGGACCCAAACTCCTTCCCATTCACTCCCATTGTGCACAATCCCAATGGACCCAATCCGCTTCCCATTCACTCCCATTGTACACAATCCCAATGGATTAAACTCCTTCCCATCAACTCCCACTTAACACAATCCCAATGAACCCAAACCCCTTCCCATTCACTCCCATTGTGCACAATCCCAATGGATCCAAACCCCTTCACATTCACTCCCATTGTGCACAATCCCAATGGACCCAAACCGCTTCCCATTCACTCCAATTTCACACAATCCCAATGGACGCAAACCCCTTCCTATTCACTCCCATTGTGCACAATCCCAATGGATTAAACTCCTTCCCATCAACTCCCACTTAACACAATCCCAATGGACCCAAACCCCTTCCCATTCACTCCCATTTCACACAATCCCAATGGACGCAAACCACTTCCTATTCACTCCCATTGTACACAATCCCAATGCATTTAACTCCATCCCATCAACTCCCACTGAACACAATCCCAATGGACCCAATCCGCTTCCCATTCACTCCCATTGTACACAATCCCAATGGATTAAACTCCTTCCCATCAACTCCCACTTAACACAATCCCAATGAACCGAAACCTCTTCCCATTCACTCCCATTTCACACAATCCTAATGGACACAAACCCTTTCTCATTCGCTCCCACTTTACACAATCCAAATGGACCCAAACCCCTTCCCATTCACTCCCATTGTACACAATCCCAATGGACCCAAACCCCTTCCCATTCACTCCCATTGTGCACAATCCCAATGGATTAAACTCCTTCCCATCAACTCCCACTTAACACAATCCCAATGAAACCAAACCCCTTCCCATTCACTCCCACTTAACACAATCCCAATGGACGCAAACCACTTCCTATTCACTCCCATTGTACACAATCCCAATGGACCCAATCCGCTTCCCATTCACTCCCACTGTACACAATCCCAATGGATTAAACTCCTTCCCATCAACTTCCACTTAACACAATCCCAATGAACCCAAACCCCTTCCCATTCACTCCCATTGTGCACAATCCCAATGGATCCAAATCCCTTCCCATTCACTCCCATTGTGCACAATCCCAATGGATCCAAACCCCTTCACATTCACTCCCATTGTGCACAATCCCAATGGATCCAAACCCCTTCCCATTCACTCCCATTGTGCACAATCCCAATGGACCCAAACCCCTTCCCATTCACTCCCATTGTACACACTCCCAATGGACCCAAACCCTTTCCCATTCGCTCCCACTTTACACAATCCAAATGGACCCAACCCCCTTCCCATTCACTCCCATTGTGCACAATCCCAATGGACCCAAACCTTTTCCCATTCGCTCCCACTTTACACAATCCAAATGGACCCAACCTCCTTCCCATTCACTCCCATTGCACACCATCACAGTGGACCCAAACCGCTTCCCATTCACTCCAATTTCACACAATCCCAATGGACGCAAACCCCTTCCTATTCACTCCCATTGTACACAATCCCAATGGATTAAACTCCTTCCCATCAACACCCACTTAACACAATCCCAATGGACCCAAACCCCTTCCCATTCACTCCCATTTCACACAATCCCAATGGACGCAAACCACTTCCTATTCACTCCCATTGTATACAATCCCAATGCATTTAACTCCATCCCATCAACTCCCACTTAACACAATCCCAATGGACCCAATCCGCTTCCCATTCACTCCCATTGTACACAATCCCAATGGATTAAACTCCTTCCCATCAACTCCCACTTAACACAATCCCAATGAACCCAAACCCCTTCCCATTCACTCCCATTTCACACAATCCCAATGGACGCAAACCCTTTCTCATTCGCTCCCACTTTACACAATCCAAATGGACACAAACCCCTTGCCATTCACTCCCATTGTACACAAGCCCAATGGATTAAACTCCTTCCCATCAACTCCCACTTAACACAATCCCAATGAACCCAAACCCCTTCCCATTCACTCCCGTTGTGCACAATCCCAATGGATCCAAACCCCTTCCCATTCACTCCCATTGTACACAATCCCAATGGACCCAAACCCTTTCCCATTCGCTCCCACTTTACACAATCCAAATGGACCCAACCTCCTTCCCATTCACTCCCATTGTGCACAATCCCAATGGACCCAAACCCTTTCCCATTCGCTCCCACTGTCCACAATCCCAGTGGACCCAAACCGCTTCCCACTGACTCCCATTGTACACAATCCCAATGGACCCAAACCCCTTCCCATTCACTCCCATTGTGCACAATCCCAATGGACCCAAACCGCTTCCCACTGACTCCCATTGTACACAAACGCAATGTGCCCAAACCCCTTCCCATTCGCTCCCATTGTACACACTCCCAATGGACCCAAACCCCTTCCCATTCACTCCCATTGTGCACAATCCCAATGGACCCAAACCCTTTCCCATTCGCTCCCACTTTACACAATCCAGATGGACCCAACACCCTTTCCATTCACTCCCATTGTACACAATCCCAATGGACCCAAACCGCTTCCCACTGACTCCCATTGTACACAATCCCAATGGACCCAAACCCCTTCCCATTCACTCCCATTGTGCACAATCCCAATGGACCCAAACCCTTTCCCATTCGCTCCGACTTTACACAATCCAAATGGACCCATCCCCCTTCCCATTCACTCCCATTGTACACAATCCCAATGGACCCAAACCGCTCCCCATTCACTCCCATTGTACACAATCCCAATGGATTAAACTCCTTCCCATCAACTCCCACTTAACACAATCCCAATGAAACCAAACCCCTTCCCATTCACTCCAATTTCACACAATCCCAATGGACCCAAACCGCTCCCCATTCACTCCCATTGTGCACAATCCCAATGGATCCAAACCCCTTCCCATTCACTCCCATTGTGCACAAACCCAATGGACCCAAACCGCTTCCCATTCACTCCAATTTCACACAATCCCAATGGGCGCAAACCCCTTCCTATTCACTCCCATTGTACACAATCCCAATGGATTAAACTCCTTCCCATCAACTCCCACTTAACACAATCCCAATGGACCCAAACCCCTTCCCATTCACTCCCATTTCACACAATCCCAATGGACGCAAACCACTTCCTATTCACTCCCATTGTACACAATCCCAATGCATTAAACTCCATCCCATCAACTCCCACTTAACACAATCCCAATGGACCCAATCCGCTTCCCATTCACTCCCATTGTACACAAGCCCAATGGATTAAACTCCTTCCCATCAACTCCCACTTAACACAATCCCAATGAACCCAAACCCCTTCCCATTCACTCCCATTGTGCACAATCCCAATGGATCCAAACCCCTTCCCATTCACTCCCATTGTGCACAATCCCAATGGATCCAAACCCCTTCACATTCACTCCCATTGTGCACAATCCCAATGGATCCAAACCCCTTCCCATTCACTCCCATTGGGCACAATCCCAATGGACCCAAACCCCTCCCCATTCACTCCCATTGTACACAATCCCAATGGATCCAAACCCCTTCCCATTCACTCCCATTGTACACACTCCCAATGGACCCAAACCCTTTCCCATTCGCTCCCACTTTACACAATCCAAATGGACCCAACCCCCTTCCCATTCACTCCCATTGTGCACAATCCCAATGGACCCAAACCCTTTCCCATTCGCTCCCACTTTACACAATCCAAATGGACCCAACCTCCTTCCCATTCACTCCCATTGTGCACAATCCCAATGGACCCAAACCGCTTCCCATTCACTCCAATTTCACACAATCCCAATGGACGCAAACCCCTTCCTATTCACTCCCATTGTACACAATCCCAATGGATTAAACTCCTTCCCATCAACACCCACTTAACACAATCCCAATGGACCCAAACCCCTTCCCATTCACTCCCATTTCACACAATCCCAATAGACGCAAACCACTTCCCATTCACTCCCATTGTACACAATCCCAATGCATTCAACTCCATCCCATCAACTCCCACTTAACACAATCCCAATGGACCCAATCCGCTTCCCATTCACTCCCATTGTACACAATCCCAATGGATTAAACTCCTTCCCATCAACTCCCACTTAACACAATCCCAATGAACCCAAACCCCTTCCCATTCACTCCCATTTCACACAATCCCAATGGACGCAAACCCTTTCTCATTCGCTCCCACTTTACACAATCCAAATGGACACAAACCCCTTGCCATTCACTCCCATTGTACACAATCCCAATGGATTAAACTCCTTCCCATCAACTCCCACTTAACACAATCCCAATGAACCCAAACCCCTTCCCATTCACTCCGATTGTGCACAATCCCAATGGATCCAACCCCCTTCCCATTCACTCCCATTGTACACACTCCCAATGGACCCAAACCCTTTCCCATTCGCTCCCACTTTACACAATCCAAATGGACCCAACCCCCTTCCCATTCACTCCCATTGTGCACAATCCCAATGGACCCAAACCCTTTCCCATTCGCTCCCACTTTACACAATCCAAATGGACCCAACCCCCTTCCCATTCACTCCCATTGTGCACAACCCCAATGGACCCAAACCCTTTCCCATTCGCTCCCACTTTACACAATCCCAATGGACCCAAACCCTTTCCCATTCACTCCCACTGTCCACAATCCCAATGGACCCAAACCGCTTCCCACTGACTCCCATTGTACACAATCCCAATGGACCCAAACCCCTTCCCATTCACTCCCATTGTGCACAATCCCAATGGACCCAAACCGCTTCGCACTGACTCCCATTGTACACAAACGCAATGTGCCCAAACCCCTTCCCATTCACTCCCATTGTACACACTCCCAATGGACCCAAACCCCTTCCCATTCACTCCCATTGTGCACAATCCCAATGGACCCAAACCCTTTCCCATTCGCTCCCACTTTACACAATCCAAATGGACCCAACACCCTTCCCATTCACTCCCATTGTACACAATCCCAATGGACCCAAACCGCTTCCCACTGACTCCCATTGTACACAATCCCAATGGACCCAAACACCTTCCCATTCACTCCCATTGTGCACAATCCCAATGGACCCAAACCCTTTCCCATTCGCTCCGACTTTACACAATCCAAATGGACCCATCCCCCTTCCCATTCACTCCCACTGTACACAATCCCAATGGACCCAAACCGCTCCCCATTCACTCCCATTGTACACAATCCCAATGCATTAAACTCCATCCCATCAACTCCCACTTAACACAATCCCAATGGACCCAATCCGCTTCCCATTCACTCCCATTGTACACAATCCCAATGGATTAAACTCCATCCCATCAACTCCCACTTAACACAATCCCAATGAACCCAAACCCCTTCCCATTCACTCCCATTGTGCACGATCCCAATGGATCCAAACCCCTTCCCATTCACTCCCATTGTGCACAATCCCAATGGATCCAAACCCCTTCACATTCACTCCCATTGTGCACAATCCCAATGGATCCAAACCCCTTCCCATTCACTCCCATTGGGCACAATCCCAATGGACCCAAACCCCTCCCCATTCACTCCCATTGTACACAATCCCAATGGACGCAAACCCCTTCCTATTCACTCCCATTGTACACAATCCCAATGGACCCAAACCCTTTCCCATTCGCTCCCACTTTACACAATCCAAATGGACCCAACCCCCTTCCCATTCACTCCCATTGTGCACAATCCCAATGGACCCAAACCCTTTCCCATTCGCTCCCACTTTACACAATCCAAATGGACCCAACCTCCTTCCCATTCACTCCCATTGTACACAATCCCAATGGACCCAATCCGCTTCCCATTCACTCCCATTGTACACACTCCCAATGGACCCAAACCCCTTCCCATTCACTCCCATTGTACACAATCCCAATGGATTAAACTCCTTCCCATCAACACCCACTTACCACAATCCCAATGGACCCAAACCCCTTCCCATTCACTCCCATTTCACACAATCCCAATAGACGCAAACCACTTCCTATTCACTCCCATTGTACACAATCCCAATGCATTTAACTCCATCCCATCAACTCCCACTTAACACAATCCCAATGGACCCAATCCGCTTCCCATTCACTCCCATTGTACACAATCCCAATGGATTAAACTCCTTCCCATCAACTCCCACTTAACACAATCCCAATGAACCCAAACCCCTTCCCATTCACTCCCATTTCACACAATCCCAATGGACGCAAACCCTTTCTCATTCGCTCCCACTTTACACAATCCCAATGAACCCAAACCCCTTCCCATTCACTCCCATTGTGCAAAATCCCAATGGATCCAACCCCCTTCCCATTCACTCCCATTGTACACACTCCCAATGGACCCAAACCCTTTCCCATTCGCTCCCACTTTACACAATCCAAATGGACCCAACCCCTTTCCCATTCACTCCCATTGTGCACAATCCCAATGGACCCAAACCCTTTCCCATTCGCTCCCACTTTACACAATCCAAATGGACCCAACCCCCTTCCCATTCACTCCCATTGTGCACAATCCCAATGGACCCAAACCCTTTCCCATTCGCTCCCACTTTACACAATCCCAATGGACCCAAACGCTTTCCCATTCACTCCCACTGTCCACAATCCCAATGGACCCAAACCGCTTCCCACTGACTCCCATTGTACACAATCCCAATGGACCCAAACCCCTTCCCATTCACTCCCATTGTGCACAATCCCAATGGACCCAAACCGCTTCCCACTGACTCCCATTGTACACAAACGCAATGTGCCCAAACCCCTTCCCATTCACTCCCATTGTACACACTCCCAATGGACCCAAACCCCTTCCCATTCACTCCCATTGTGCACAATCCCAATGGACCCCAACCCTTTCCCATTCGCTCCCACTTTACACAATCCAAATGGACCCAACACCCTTCCCATTCACTCCCATTGTACACAATCCCAATGGACCCAAACCGCTTCCCACTGACTCCCATTGTACACAATCCCAATGGACCCAAACACCTTCCCATTCACTCCCATTGTGCACAATCCCAATGGACCCAAACCCTTTCCCATTCGCTCCGACTTTACACAATCCAAATGGACCCATCCCCCTTCCCATTCACTCCCACTGTACACAATCCCAATGGACCCAAACCGCTCCCCATTCACTCCCATTGTACACAATCCCAATGGATTAAACTCCTTCCCATCAACTCCCACTTAACACAATCCAAATGGACCCAAACCCCTTCCCATTCACTCCTATTTCACACAATCCCAAAGGACGCAAACCCCTTCCCATTCACTCCCATTGTACACAATCCCAATGGACACAAACCCCTTCCCATTCACTCCCATTGTGCACAATCTAAATGGACGCAAACCCCTTCCCATTCACTCCCATTGTACACAATCCCAATGGACACAAACCCCTTCCCATTCACTCCCATTGTACACACTCCCAATGGACCCAAACCCCTTCCCATTCACTCCCATTGTACACAATTTCAATGGATTAAACTCCTTCCCATGAACTCCCACTTAACACAATCCCAATGGACCCAAACCCCTTCCCATTCACTCCCACTGTACACACTCCCAATGGACCCAAACCCCTTCCCATTCACTCCCATTTCACACAATCCCAATGGACCCAAACCCCTTCCCATTCACTCCCATTGTACACAATCCCAATGGATCCAACCCCTTCTTATTCACTCCCATTGTGCACAATCCCAATGGACCGAAACCCCTTCCCATTCACTCCCATTGTACACAATCCCAATGGACCCAAACCCCTTCCCATTCACTCCCATTGTACACAATCCCAATGGACCCAATCTCTCTCCCCATTCACTCCCATTGTACACACTGCCAATGGACCCAAACCCCTTCCCATTCACTCCCATTGTACACAATCCCAATGGACCCAAACCCCTTCCCATTCACTCCCATTGTACACAATCCCAATGGACCCAAATCCCTCCCAATCACTCCCACTGTACACAATCCCAATGGACCCAAACCCCTTCCCATTCACTCCCATTGTACACAATCCCAATGGACCCAATCTCTCTCCCCATTCACTCCCATTGTACATACTCCCAATGGACCCAAACCCCTTCCCATTCACCCCCACTGTACACAATCCCAATGGACCCAAACCCCTTCCCATTCACTCCCATTGTGCACAATCCCAATGGACCCAAACCGCTTCCCACTGACTCCCATTGTACACAAACGCAATGTGCCCAAACCCCTTCCCATTCACTCCCATTGTACACACTCCCAATGGACCCAAACCCTTTCCCATTCACTCCCATTGTACACAATCCCAATGGACTCAAATCCCTCCCATTCACTCCCATTGTACACACTCCCAATGGACCCAAACCCCTTCCCATTCACTCCCATTGTACACAATCCCAATGGACTCAAATCCCTCCCAATCACTCCCACTGTACACAATCCTAATGGATCCAACCCCTTCCCATTCACTCCCACTATACACAATCCCAATGGGTTAAACCCCTTCCCATTCACTCTCATTTAATACAATCCCAATGGACCCAAACCCCTTCCCATTCACTCCCCCTGTATATAATCCAAATGGACACTAACCCCTTCCCATTGGCCCCCCTTGTACGCAATCCCAATGGACCCTACCCCCTTCCCTTACTGTAATGAATGAAAGGGGGACATAATATTACATTTTGGAAATTGGAAGTGGGAGAATTGTAAAATTGGAGTGTGGTCAATCATGGTGTGTGTCATTCCCGTTCCCCCCACGACCTCCCCTCTCAAGTTTCCGAGATGGAGGTGCATCATGTTTGTTTCAAGCATCAAGGATCGAATGGGCCTGGACCATCAAATTTAATTGCTAAGGGAACAAGTATTCGGAGTGCTATTTTTGGCCAAGTATTGGCTAGTGGAACATTGGCCTAGGACGCACAGCCCTCGCACATAGGTGCTCTGGGTGAACTTGAGGTAGCATGGGGGTGGGGGTGGGGGGTGGGGGGGAGGGGGGAAATCACAAGCAGCAGGTAAGGGTGGCTCGTTTTGCGAGCCACACCTTTGACCCCAGTTAACCTCTGACCTCCGCCCTCCCTGCCCGCGCCCCGCACCAGTATCGGTCGTAGGCCTCGTCGAACATTGGCTTGCACGCGATGCGGGCCTTCAGCTTGGAGCAGACCAGGAAGGAGCCCGCCATCTTGCGGTGGAGCGAGTACGTCTCCTCGGGCGGCGGGGTCAGGCGGTGCTGGAGCATGATGGGAAGGATGTCGTGGATGCGCTGGGTTGTGGTCTGGGAGCTAAAGTTGAAAGGTTCCGAGGAGGAGAAGGCTTCGCCCAGGATCATCACGGCGTCAACGTGAGCGTCCTTCATCACCTGTCAAGAGAAGGTCACCGGGGTCAGCGGGAAGATGGCAATACCGGGCTCTGATTGGTCAGTTCCCCTGGGCACCAAGCACATTGTTACCACAGTTGTGTCTCGCGGATTATCGTTTAACCAAACCTGTCCCAATCCGGGTCAGACGTGGAGTCTGATCCAGGTTAGCTTTGGGCCCGACCCTGGTCCGGCTCAGGACTGACCCCGGTTTGAGAGAACCGACTCCGGTTCCGGTTCCCGGGCACCGACTCCGGTTCCAGTGACAGACTCCGGGGACCGACTCCGGTTCCAGTGACAAACTCCGGGGACCGACTCCGGTTCCAGTGACAGACTCCGGGGACCGACTCCGGTTCCAGTGACAGACTCCGGGGACCGACTCCAGTTCCAGTGACAGACTCCGGGGACCGACTCCGGTTCCGGTTCCCGGGGACCGACTCCGGTTCCAGTGACAGACTCCGGGGACCGACTCCGGTTCCAGTGACAGACTCCGGGGACCGACTCCGGTTCCGGTTCCCGGGGACCGACTCCGGTTCCAGTGTCAGACTCCGGGGACCGACTCCGGTTCCGGTTCCCGGGCACTGACTCCGGTTCCAGTGACAGACTCCGGGGACAGACTCCGGTTCCAGTGACAGACTCCGGGGACCGACTCCGGTTCCGGTTCCCGGGGACCGACTCCGGTTCCAGTGTCAGACTCCGGGGACCGACTCCGGTTCCGGTTCCCGGGCACTGACTCCGGTTCCAGTGACAGACTCCGGGGACAGACTCCGGTTCCAGTGACAGACTCCGGGGACCGACTCCGGTTCCCGGGCACCGACTCCGGTTCCGATCTGGGCCGGGCACCAACTCCGGTTCCAGTGACAGACTCCGGGGACCAACTCCGGTTCCGGTCTGGGCCGGGCACCAACTCCGGTTCCAGTGACAGACTCCGGGGACCAACTCCGGTTCCCGGGCACCAACTCCGGTTCCAGTGACTGACTCCGGGGACCAACTCCGGTTCCGGTCTGGGCCGGGCACCAACTCCGGTTCCAGTCTGGGCCGGGCACCGACTCCGGTTCCAGTCTGGGCCGGGCACCGACTCCGGTTCCAGTGACAGACTCCGGGGACCAACTCCGGTTCTGGTTCTCGGGCACCGACTCCGGTTCCAGTGACAGACTCCGGGCACCAACTCCGGTTCCGGTCTGGGCCGGGCACCAACTCCGGTTCCAGTGACAGACTCCGGGGACCAACTCCGGTTCTGGTTCTCGGGCACCGACTCCGGTTCCAGTGACAGACTCCGGGGACCAACTCCGGTTCCGGTTCCCGGGCACCAACTCCAGTTCCGGTCTGGGCCGGGCACCAACTCCGGTTCCGGTGACAGACTCCGGAGACCGACTCCGGTTCCGGTCTGGGCCGGGCACCAACTCCGGTTCCGGTGACAACTCCGGAGACCGACTCCGGTTCCGGTCTGGGCCGGACACCGACTCCGGTTCCAGTGACAGACTCCGGAGACCGACTCCGGTTCCGGTCTAGGCACCGACTCCGGTTCAGGTTCCCGGGCACCGACTCCGGTTCCAGTGACAGACTCTGGGGACCAACTCCGGTTCCGGTTCCCGGGCACCAACTCCAGTTCCGGTCTGGGCCGGGCACCAACTCCAGTTCCGGTGACAGACTCCGGAGACCGACTCCGGTTCCGGTCTGGGCCGGGCACCAACTCCGGTTCCGGTGACAGACTCCGGAGACCGACTCCGGTTCCGGTCTGGGCACCGACTCCGGTTCAGGTTCCCAGGCACCGACTCCGGTTCCGGTTCCCGGACACCGACTCCAGTTCCGGTCCGGGTACCGACTCCGGTTCCGGTTCCCGGAAACCGACTCCGATTCCGGTTCTGGGCACCAACTCCGGTTCCGGTGCCCTGGGACCGACTCCGGTTCCGGTTCCCGGGGCCGACTCCGGTTCTGCTCCTGGGTTGTCTCCGATTCTGACCCGGGATGGGCTCCCGTTGATGGTAATCTCCAGGCTCTGGGTATAACTGGGGCAGTGATCCGTTGATAGACTGACCTTTGTCTCGTAGCCAGTGAGGAACCTCAGCTCAATCGATTTGCTCAGGACGGCATCATGGTCTCGTTCAGCCGCTGAGCGAATAATCTGACAAAAAGATTCTCAATTAATCACTGTTCAAAATAACTTTGGGGCGGGTTAATTCCAACCAGCAGCAGCTCCCTCTACACTGTCCCCATTTAATACTCCCCGGACAGGTACCGCACGGGGTTAGATACAGAGTAAAGCTCCCTCTACACTGTCCCCATCAAACACTCCCAGGACAGGTACAGCACTGGGTTAGATACAGAGTAAAGCTCCCTCTACACTGTCCCCATCAAACACTCCCAGGACAGGTATAGCACGGGGTTAGATACTGAGTAAAGCTCCCTCTACACTGTCCCCATCAAACACTCCCAGGACAGGTACAGCACAGGGTTAGATACAGAGTAAAGCTCCCTCTATACTGTCCCCCATCAAACACTCCCAGGACAGGTTCAGCACAGGGTTAGATACAGAGTAAAGCTCCCTCTACACTGTCCCCATCAAACACTCCCAGGACAGGTACAGCACGGGGTTAGATACAGAGTAAAGCTCCCTCTACACTGTCCCCATCAAACATTCCCAGGACAGGTACAGCACAGGGCTAGATACAGAGTAAAGCTCCCTCTACACTGTCCCCATCAAACACTCCCAGGACAGGTACAGCACGGGGTCAGCTACAGAATAAAGCTCCCTCTACACTGTCCCCATCAAACACTCCCAGACAGGTACAGCACGGGGTTAGATACAGAGTAAAGCTCCCTCTACACTGTCCCCATCAAACACTCCCAGGACAGGTACAGCACGGGGTTAGATACAGAGTAAAGCTCCCTCTACACTGTCCCCATCAAACACTCCCAGGACAGGTACAGCACGGGGTTAGATACAGAGTAAAGCTCCCTCTACACTGTCCCCATCAAACACTCCCAGGGCAGGTACAGCACGGGGTCAGCTACAGAATAAAGCTCCCTCTACACTGTCCCCATCAAACACTCCCAGACAGGTACAGCACGGGGTTAGATACAGAGTAAAGCTCCCTCTACACTGTCCCCATCAAACACTCCCAGGACAGGTACAGCACGGGGTTAGATACAGAGTAAAGCTCCCTCTACACTGTCCCCATCAAACACTCCCAGGACAGGTACAGCACGGGGTTAGATACAGAGTAAAGCTCCCTCTACACTGTCCCCATCAAACACTCCCAGCACAGGTACAGCACGGGGTTAGATACAGAGTAAAGCTCCCTCTACACTGTCCCCATCAAACACTCCCAGGGCAGGTACAGCACGGGGTTAGATACAGAGTAAAGCTCCCTCTACACTGTCCCCATCAAACACTCCCAGCACAGGTACAGCACGGGGTTAGATACAGAGTAAAGCTCCCTCTACACTGTCCCCATCAAACACTCCCAGCACAGGTACAGCACGGGGTTAGATACAGAGTAAAGCTCCCTCTACACTGTCCCCATCAAACACTCCCAGGACAGGTACAGCACGGGGTTAGATACAGAGTAAAGCTCCCTCTACACTGTCCCCATCAAACACTCCCAGGGCAGGTACAGCACGGGGTTAGATACAGAGTAAAGCTCCCTCTACACTGTCCCCATCAAACACTCCCAGCACAGGTACAGCACGGGGTTAGATACAGAGTAAAGCTCCCTCTACACTGTCCCCATCAAACACTCCCAGCACAGGTACAACAAGAGGTTAGTTTTTCCTTTGCTGTTGGTTTGATGAAAATGTGGAGAATAAAAAGATTTTAAAAAATAAATAAATAAAAATTCCACGAAGGCACGGTGCCGGGACAAGTTCCTTTTACTTGCAGAGGACGGGTCCCCGTGTACGAACCTACGTGGCGTCGGGCAATCAGTAGAAGTGAGCCGCATTGCGATGATCATCAATTGGCCGTTAGCCGCGATTATTATCGCAATCGGGATTGTTCAGAAAGTGCGGCCCAGTCGCGGAATCGCATCGAACCTTGTGGGCGGGATTTCCTGACATCGTTGTGGGCGGGACGGGAAGATTTAGAGAGGTGTTGTCCTATCCCGCCTGTCTGTGTCGGGGGTGAAATACCCTGTCCCACCCGTTAGATTTCGATGACCACCAGGCCCTGCGGGAAGGCCCTGTGGGCAGGAAAGGTTATTCTTTCTTGAAGTCGGTTACTATCCACGTCGTCATTTACCTGCGACTTGAGTTTCGTGCCAAAGAGGCCCTACCTCAGATGGGATGGAAATGGGAGAAGAAGGGGATTAAGACACTGAAAGATTTGTTTCTTAGGGGTCGGTTTGCAGGATTGAGGGAGCTGGAAGCGAAGTATGGGCTGGAGCAGGGAGAAGTGTTTGGTACATGCAGGTTCGAGATTTTGCCAGAAAGGAGATACAGAGCTTCCCGGTGGAGCCGGCCTCCACATTGCTGGAGGAGGTGCTGACGACAGGGGGACTGGAGAAGGGGACAGTGTCAGCGGTGTACGGAGCTGTTTTGGAAGAGGAGAAGGCACCACTGGAAGGGATCAAAGGAAAGTGGGAGGAAGAGCTGGGAGAGGTTATAGAGGAGGGGGGTCTGGTGTGAGGTGCCCCGGAGAGTGAATGCCTCCACCTCGTGCGCAAGGTTGGGCTGATACAGCTGAAGGTGGTATACAGAGCGCACCTCACGAGGGCGAGGATGAGCCGATTTTTTGGAGGAGCAGAAGATGTGTGTGAACGTTGCCGGGGGGTCCCCGCTAATCACGTTCATACGTTTTGGTCCTGTCCAAAGCTGGAGGATTACTGGGAGGAGGTTTTTCGGGTAACCTCTAAAGTGGTGCACGTGAAACTGGACCCGGGCCCCCGGGAGGCCATATTCGGGGTGTCGGACCAGCCGGGGTTGGAAACGGGCGCGGAGGAGGATGTTGTAGCCTTCGCCTCGTTGATCGCCCGAAGGTGGATCCTGATAGGTTGGAGAGCAACCTCTCCACCCTGTGCCCTGGTGTGGCGGGGGGACCTGTTGGAATACTTGACTCTTGAGAAGGTTAAGTTCGAACTGAGGGGAAGGACGGAGGGGCTCTACAATTCATGGGCGTTATTCATTATGCACTTTCTAAGAACTGGATAACATTGAACATTAGTTGGGGGGGGGGGGGTTGAATGGGGGGGTTGGGGGGAGGGGGGCGGTGTGTGTTAATGACGACTATGGGTGATTTCTGATTCCTTTTTGTCATTTGTTTGTGTGAACATGCGGGCCAAGGTTTGGGGTTTGGTGGGACGATGGGATCGTTGTCATTGATATGGGGATTGACATATTCGTTACTGATTATTGTTTAGTGTTGGTGGGTGTGAATTTGGGGAAAAATGCGAAAAAGGAAAATAAAGAAATATTTTAAAAGAGGCCCTACCTCAATGTACTCATCCGTAAAGGCCTTGTCAAATTCCCGCGTCGCTCCGAAGTCAAGCAGGGATACCTGGGGAGAGCGGACACAGGGCTTGTGATCTGACCAAACGTTGCTGGATCTCATACACACTCACTCCGCACCTCTCCCCACCCACCCCCAAACGTTCACCCTCCCCCAATCAGGTGACAGAGCATCAGAGGTGATGGGGTTTGGGGAGGGGGGGGGGGTGGAGTCTGTGGGGAGGGGGATGGGGGGGGGGGGGGGGGAGAAGATATACAGACATAGGGGCAGCTTTGTACCTCCTCACCCCCCTCCCCCCCCAAGATGCCCTCTCCACCGCCCCTCGCCAACCACAATCACTGCTTACGAGATGAAAGCAGCTGAACCTAGTCTCCGCACCTTTAGGGGCCAAGCCCCCACCTTGAGGGGCGAGGCCCGCGCCCGAGTGGTTTCCGCTCCACCGGCTGGCGGGAAAGGCCTTTGGCGCCCCCCCAGCCGGGGCCGAAAGGTCTTCGCTGAGCACGCGGGTCCGCGCATGCGCAGGGGAGGGGGGTCTCTTCCGCCTCCGCCATAGTGGAGACCATGGCGAAGGCGGAAGAAAAAGAGTGCCCCCACGGCACAGGCCCGCCGGCGGATCGGTGGGCCCCGATCGCGGGCCAGGCCACCGTGGGGGCACCCCCCCCCCCCCCGGGGCCAGATCGCGCCCCCCCCCCCCCTCCCCCCAGGACCCCGGAGCCCGCCCGCGCCGCCTTGTCCCGCCTTTCAAAAGGTGGTTTAATCCACGCCGGCGGGACAGGCATTCCAGCGGCAGGGCTTCGGCCCATCGCGGGCCGGAGAATTGGCGGGGGGGGGGGGGGTGGGGGGGGGGGGGCCACCAACCGGCGCGGCGCGATTCCCGCCCCCGCCGAATCTCTGGTGGCGGAGACTTCGGGGCACGGCGTGGGCGGGATTCAGGCCAGCCCCCGGCCGATTCTCCGGCCCGGCGGGGGGGGGGGGGGGTCGGAGAATCCCGCCCCTGATAAGGCTGACTCTGCGTAACTTAAAGCATCAACAAGATCAGAGAAGGTCAAGCTATTCCAAAATGCCTGACCCTCTGTAAATTCTGACAAGATTAACTCCTCATGACCCAGGGCTGTCTGAGTAAGGCAAGATAAGATCAGGGATGAGGGAGTCTCCGACCTTTTAATGTTCTATCAAAGGACAAGATAAGGGTATGAGTGATGAGACAAAGAGGTCTGGGAGGTGTTGCTCTCTTCTGGTTGGCTCTTAATTTGGCTCTGTTTAATTACGTTTGCTCAAGAGTCGCCAGGTATCGTTCGACACCGCCACAAGGTTCAGAACCGAATACTGATCAATGACTCGATACACCAGTTCGTTACTTCAAAAGCTCATTTATTTACACACAGTCAAATCTATTCATGCATAAACTCTACAAACTAAACTACCACTATTACTAAAGCCTATACTTAGCTTCGGGCGCCCACTCAGTCAGAGGAATAATGGCCGTTGCTCGCTTCTGAGGCTGCTGGGTTGAGCTGTTTACAGGGTAGCAACTAGGAGCGTCTATCTCGTAGCGTGCGTTGACTTGGGACTTACTTGGTCTGGTGCAGCTGCTAGGCTGGTCTCTCTCTTCGGTGCGAGCCAAAGCCAAAGGAGGGAGATTCTCCCTTGGGGGATACCTTTTATCCTTAAAAGGGGCTTCGCGCTCTTTTGGGCGGGCCTTGAACTTGGCCTCAACTAATTGGGTCTTTCCCAATCATCGGTATCGATTTTCCTCCACGAGAGGGGTGGTTCCCTGATCGCTGGGCGTGTCGTGGTGACTGTCAGTCTGCTTTGTCTTAGCTTCCTCTGGCGCCGGGGAGTCTGTCCTAACATTGTGTATCTAAATGTTTCCCTTTTGTCCCCGGAGATGGCTCATTAGTGTGTAGATTGTTTGGTGGTTTCTGTCCTGTCTGAGCGTTTAAGGTTCTAATCAACAGACAGAGCTTGCACCTGCTTGTTTCTTAGCATTGTCCAATTTTCCCTGCATTCTTTGGAAGTGTCCATTTTGTAATCGGGACGTGGCCATCCCAGATGGCTACACTCCCTCCTTGTGATCCTCAACGCGAAGCGTGGAGGATCACATTACTATGGCGTCTTCATCCTCTGATCCCCGGGGCACCCATGCTTAGGCTCTACACTGTCCTATCCTATGCAACACAATTTTACCTAAGCCATTTTAAATACATTCATTATCATCAAACTCTACGGGGCGCTATGACATTAATACATGCATTACAGAAAAATAAAAAAACTGGAACCTCTAACTATTCTCAATAAGCTATCCTCATTCAAACAGTCCAAAAATACAAACAATCCAAAAATAATCTATACATCTTAAACTGTACAAAATAGCAGCACACAAATTTCTCTGGCCTGGCAGTCAGGCACAGAGGTTTACATCTCGTTATTCCACAGGAGACATTAAACAAAATGGATGCTCTTCAATCCGTCCCAATGGGTTCGGGGGTCTGGTGAAATCCGTAAATCGGGGACCTAAACCTGTATACCGGGGTGCGAGAGCGATATGCTCTCTTTCGTCATTTCCTGACTCTAAACGTTTGCACGACACTGCAAAGTATCGCCAGCACTGAGAGTGCTTCGACTACATATGAGAGCGAGTACCAGGTGATAAACGTATCACACCAGGCCGGGTTATTGCTAGGTGTCGCTGGGCTAGTTAGCTCGGGGTTCTGTGTATTACAGGGGTGGGAATCGTTTACGGTTTGTGTAGTAGGGGTCAGGGGGGTAGCGTCCGCGCGCAACTGAAGGGATCCCGCTAAGATCCAGGTGAACACGAAGGCTGTCTTCATCTTTGTCGGACTTCTTTGTCTTCCTCTGGGGCTCCTGAGGTTCTGGAGTTCTGTGGACACAAGCATAATTTCTGTTATTATCTTGCTTAAGATTTCGTATGTCTGTCTGCCTGTCCTTTACTGCCAATTTCCCATTATAATTGGTCACCATCTGTGACTCCCTCATTTTGTTTTTAACCGAATATTTGAACTAGACATCTAAGAAAAATGCTGACACAGTGGGAGCTGTCTCGCAGCCTGTGCGATCTACCATCCCAGTGTTTGAGGATGTAAATAGCAGAGGGAAGCAACCTAAGGTTCGCCAAAACCAAACAAAAGAATTTCGAACGTAACGAGCCAAAATGGGGTGCGTATGGGCCGCGGCGGGTAAGAAATGGGTGGAATATCCGGGTAGGACGGTGACCAGTGCCGTTTGTGCTCTACCCGAGCGTAGCTGGCCAGAGGGGGCGTCCTCAGGCAGGGCGGGGACCAGTGCCGTTTCTCCACTGCCTGAGCAACCGGCAAGAACGGGTAAGAATGTGGTCGCCGTGGGGGGGCTGCCTCTCGAGTTAGGAGAGCAACTATGAGTCGGGTTCTGTCGACAAACTAGTTCCTCTGAACTATTGTCTGGGGACAAACTTGTTCCATTAACAAGCTTCTGGTGACAAACTAGTTCCTCTGACAGCCAGGGGGCGTCATAGGGGGTGGTGACGTGGGGCTGTGAAAACTTTCCGAGTTTACACACACTTAACGATAGCACTAACGAACAAACATTCAACAAACATGGTGCAGGTTCCATCAGAAAGGACACCGTATCTCTCCAGCGGTTCCTTTTTCTGCATCATCTGGACACCTCACTGCTCAATAGCGAACAGGGTCGCAAAGGGATTGGTTTGGTGGGAGTCAGACTCTAAGTCATCATCTTCTCCCGGCTGCCGAACTCTTGTCTGTAGTAACCGTGCTAAAGCTGCTTGGGGCGAGTTGGGGTCCATCTCATCATTCCGGATGAGCCTGAACGAATTGTCTCGGTGCCAGAATCGAGTGTCGAGGTTGGAGCTACTATGCTTCAATCCGTAATCGTCGGGCGGAGGGTCTGGGTCAGGGGCTTTGATATAAGTGATCTCAAATGGGTCAGTAGAATCATGCTCAGATTCGCTGGGAGTGGGGCCTGGTGCAGGGGTGTAGTCGTAACGTGGTGTGCTGTGGCTGTCGTCATTGTGATCGCTATCACTGTCGCTGCTGGTTGAGGGAAGGGAGAAGCGGAGTTGAAGTCGTGTCTGAGGACGGGCTGGAGTGGTTGGGGGGGGCGGGTAGGAATGCATCATCTGTGGGCGGGGCGTGATCGTCTGCTGCTGCGAGCAGGATGTGGTGTGTGTGGCTTTGCTGCGAGCCGGAAGCCTTGAGCTGCTTTATATGAAACCACGCAGACTTACCAGTGGGATAGGTTATTTTGTATACGGAGGGACTGACTTTGTCCGAAATGGAGTACGGTCCGGAAAATATGGGGGAAAGGAATGAACTGGGGTTGTAAAGGGAAAGCATAACTTGTTGCCCTACTGTAAACTCAATGGCGTGTACTGTTGTGTCGAAACAGGCCTTGCTCTGTTTCTTCCTGGTTCCAAGTCTCACTGCTGCGAGTTGGGCTGCCTTTATGTTCTGTACTAGTTGTGGGACCGCGTTTTCATGCGTGAGGGCTGTAACTGCGGGGCTGGCCAAATCCAGTCCTAGTAAATACTCAGTGCCTTCCATGGGGGCGTCCGGTCATGAGGGTGTGGGGGGTGTATCCTGTGGACGTGGATACCGTGTTTCTTAAAAACATTAAAGCAAATGGGAGAACTGAATCCCAGGTGCTGGAATTCTGCTGAACCATTTTCCTGAGGGGGGCTTCTTTCAATGTCCTATTCATCCGTTCTACAATACCACTTGACTGGGGGTGGTATGCGATATGGAACTTTCGTCCAATGCCGAAAATCGTGAGGACGTTTATCATTACACGTCCGGTGAAATGGGAGCCTTGATCGGACTCGATACTGCGTGGGAGGCCCCATCTTGTAAAGATGTGGTGAGTTAATATTTTAGCCGTTGTCTTGGCCGTATTAGTTCTCGACGGAAATGCTTCCACCCATTTTGCGAAGGTGTCTATGACCACCAACACATATTTGTAACCCATTTCTGCACGGGGATAGGGGTCCTATATAATCTATCTGGAGATTTGGCCAGGGTCCATTATCGGGGCGGGTATGGCTAAGTTGAGCCTTTTTCGCATATCTGTCCGGATTGTTCTGGGCACAGATTAAGCACTTCTCAATTTAGTGCGTGACATCGATTTTTAAATCAGGCCACCAGCAAAGCGATCTGAGGTGGGCTAGGGTGGGTTCAATTACTTGGTGTCCATGATTGTCATGGAACTGACAAATGATCTGGTTCCTGTCCTGGCTGGGAACTATATAAATGCCATCCTTTAAAATCACACCGTCGTGTGTGGTGATTGTGTTTTTAAACTTGTCGTACGGGGCTGGGAAGGTTCCCTTTAAAACTTCCCTGAGTTTCTCGTCCTCTTCCTGGGCCATCGCTAAATCCTGAATGTTGGTCTGTGAGACCTGAACTGCGTGTACTGGGGTGCTTTCCAAAAATCACCATGCCTGGAGCCTGCCTTCGCTAGGGTGTCTGCTTTAACGTTACCAGGGGGGGGAAGAATGGTGATGACTGCGAACCTTAATTATTCCGTATTTCCTATCCTTCGCTGTCTCTAGGATACGGTGGAGTAATGGGGCTGAGGGTAGGGGTTTACCGTCCGCGGAAACAAATCCTCTCGTTTCCCAGAGTGGTAGGAACTCTGTCAAACTATTACAGACATACAAGCTGTCTGAATAGATGTCTTCTGGGGTCGGGAACGAGTCTGGGTGGTCTACAATATATGCCATGATGTGGAGATGCCGGCGTTGGACTGGGGTGAGCACAGTACGAAGTCTTACAACACCAGGTTAAAGTCCAACAGGTTTGTTTCGATGTCACTAGCTTTCGGAGCGCTGCTCCTTCCTCAGGTGAATGAAGAGGTCTGTTCCAGAAACATATATATAGACAAATTCAAAGATGCCAGACAATGCTTGGAATGCGAGCATTAGCAGGTGATTAAATCTTTACAGATCCAGGGACTTCCGGGTGCGGCGATGACCAGCTGAGTCGCACGTTTCGGCAGCTCCCTGTGAAACGGACTTTTGGGCTCTTGATAGGAGCCCCAACGGCAATTTTAACGGCTGAAAACACCATGCGGTAAACCAGAAGGGTGTTCCCCCTGGACACGGATGGAAAAAGGAGAGGAAAGTGGCCGGATTGCAGCGGATCCTTTGGAACAACGGCAAGGAAGGCAAGCAGAAACCAAGATGGCGTCGGAAGGTGGCAGTTTCATATGGGGCCCTGAACAACAAGAGTTTTTGAAACGCTGCGTAGAGGAGATAAAAAAGGAAATGAAGAAAGAGTTGTTGGCCCCGATATTACAGGCAATTGAAGGGCTGAAAGAGGAACAAAAGACCCAGGAGCAGGAGCTTCGGGTCGTGAAGGCGAAAGCAGCAGAGAATGAAAACGACATACAGGGCCTGGTGGTGAAGTCGGAGATACAGGAGGCACACCAGAAACGATCTGTGGAGAGGTTGGAGGCACTGGAAAACAACGCAAGGAGGAACAACTTGAGGATTCTTGGCCTTCCTGAAGGTGTGGAGGGGGCGGACGTCGGGGAATATGTGAGCACGATGCTGCACTCGTTAATGGGAGCGGAGGCCCCGACGGGTCCGTTGGAGGTGGAGGGAGCATACCGAGTTATGGTGCGAGGATCGAGAGCAGGAGAAGCTCCCAGAGCCGTAGTGGTGAGATTTCTCCGTTTTAAGGATAGAGAAATGGTCCTTAGATGGGCGAAGAAAACTCGGTGTAGTAAATGGGAGAACGCGGTGATCCGCGTCTATCAAGATTGGAGTGCGGAGGTGGCGAGAAGGAGGGCGAGCTTTAATCGGGCCAAAGCGGTACTTCACAAAAAATAGATAAAGTTTGGAATGCTGCAACCGGCAAGACTGTGGGTCACATATCAAGGGAGGCACCACTACTTTGAGACGGCGGATGAAGCGTGGACTTTTATTGTAGAAGAAAAATTGGAATGATTGGACTATGAAAATGAACGTTTGGCCAAAGTGGTGGGACGAGTGGGGGGGGGGCGAAGAGGGATTGTATGATTAATCCTGCGGTATGGTAACTTTTCTTTCTCCCACAGGTGGTGATGGGGGGAGGTGGGGAGGGAGAGGAGATGGGGCGTTGGCCATGGGAGGCGGGGCCGAGGGAGAGGCGCGGGCTTGGTTCCCGCGCTATGATAATTATGGCGGGAATAGAGAAGCAGGAAGGAGGGGGCGCCGCACGGGGGGAAGCCGAGGTCAGCCAGAGTTTGCTGACTTCTGGGAGCAACATGGGGGGAGTAATTACGCTAGCGGGGGGTCTAGCGGGGGGGGGGGGGGGGAGGGGGGAATTACTGGGTTGCTGCTGCTGGGGAGAGGGGGGAGTGGGTACGGGAAAGGATGGGCGGGGGGGCACCGTCTGGGAGAAATACAGCTGCGTGGGAACTGGGTGAGAAGCTGGAAAAAGATGATGGCTAACCGGCAAGGGGGGGGGGTGGGAAGCCCCCCAACTCGGCTGATCACGTGGAACGTGAGAGGGCTTAACGGGCCGATAAAGAGGGCACGAGTACTCGCACACCTTAAGAAACTTAAAGCAGATGTGGTCATGTTACAGGAAACGCACCTGAAACTGATAGATCAGGTTAGGTTGCGCAAAGGATGGGTAGGGCAGGTGTTCCATTCGGGGCTGGATGCGAAAAACAGGGGGGTGGCTATATTAGTGGGGAAGCGGGTAATGTTCGAGGCAAAGACTATAGTGGCGGATAACGGGGGCAGATACGTGATGGTGAGTGGCAAATTACAGGGAGAGATGGTGGTGTTGGTAAACGTGTATGCCCCGAATTGGGACGATGCCAATTTTATGAGGCGAATGCTAGGACGCATCCCAGACCTAGAGACCGGAAAGCTGATAATGGGGGGAGACTTTAACACGGTGTTGGAACCAAGGCTGGATAGGTCAAAGTCCAGGACTGGTAGGAGGCCGGCAGCAGCCAAGGTGCTTAAGGATTTTATGGAGCAGATGGGAGGGGTGGACCCGTGGAGATTCAGTAGACCTAGGAGTAAGGAGTTCTCGTTTTTCTCCTATGTCCATAAAGTCTATTCACGCATAGACTTTTTTGTGTTGGGTAGGGCATTGATCCCGAGGGTGAGGGGAACGGAATATACGGCTATAGCCATTTCGGATCATGCCCCACACTGGGTAGACTTGGAGATAGGGGAGGAAACAAGAGGGCGTCCACCCTGGAGAATGGACATGGGACTAATGGTGGATGAGGGGGTGTGCTTAAGGGTGAGGGGATGCATTGAAAAGTACTTGGAACTCAATGACAATGGGGAGGTTCAGGTGGGAGTGGTCTGGGAGGCGTTGAAGGCGGTGGTTAGGGGGGAGCTGATATCAATAAGGACACATAAAGGGAAGCAGGAGAGTAAGGAACGGGAGCGGTTGTTGCAAGAACTTTTGAGGGTGGACAGACAGTATGCGGAAGCACCGGAGGAGGGACTGTATAGGGAAAGGCAAAGGCTGCATGTGGAATTTGACTTGCTGACCACAGGCACTGCAGAGGCACAATGGAGGAAGGCGCAGGGTGTACAGTATGAATATGGAGAGAAGGCGAGCAGATTGCTGGCACACCAATTGAGGAAAAGGGGAGCAGCGAGGGAAATAGGGGGGGTGAGAGACGAAGATGGAGAGACGGAGCGGGGAGCGGAGAGAGTGAATGAAGTGTTTAAGACATTTTATAAAAAATTGTATGAAGCTCAACCCCCGGATGGGAGGGAGAGAATGATGGAGTTTTTGGATCGGCTGGAAATTCCCAAGGTGGAAGAGCAGGAAAGGATGGGATTGGGAGCACAGATCACGGTAGAAGAAGTGGTGAAAGGAATTAGGAACATGCAGACGGGAAAGGCCCCGGGACCGGACGGATTCCCAGTTGAATTTTACAGAAAATATTTGGACTTGCTCGCCCCGCTACTGACGAGGACCTTTAACGAGGCAAAGGAAAGGGGACAACTGCCCCCGACTATGTCAGAAGCAACGATATCGCTTCTTTTAAAGAAGGAAAAGGATCCGCTACAATGCGGGTCCTACAGACCAATCTCCCTCCTCAATGTAGATGCCAAGGTCTTGGCCAAGGTAATGGCAATGAGAATAGAGGAATGTGTCCCGGGGGTGGTTCATGAGGACCAAACTGGGTTTGTGAAGGGGAGACAGCTGAACACGAACATACGGAGGTTGTTAGGGGTAATGATGATGGCCCCACCAGAGGGTGAAACGGAGATAGTAGTGGCGATGGATGCCGAGAAAGCATTTGATAGAGTGGAGTGGGATTATCTGTGGGAGGTGTTGAGGAGATTTGGGTTCGGAGAGGGGTATGTTAGATGGGTGCAGCTGTTGTATAGGGCCCCAGTGGCGAGTGTGGTCACGAATGGACGGGGATCTGCATATTTTCGGCTCCATAGAGGGACAAGGCAGGGATGTCCTCTGTCCCCATTACTGTTTGCACTGGCGATTGAGCCCCTGGCGATAGCGCTGAGAGGTTCCAAGGGATGGAGGGGAATACTTAGGGGAGGAGAAGAACACCGGGTATCTTTATATGCGGATGATCTGCTACTATATGTGGCGGATCCAGCGGAGGGGATGCCAGAAATAATGCGGATACTTGGGGAGTTTGGGGATTTTTCAGGGTATAAATTGAACATGGGGAAGAGTGAGCTGTTTGTGGTGCATCCAGGGGAGCAGAGTAGAGAAATAGAAGACCTACCGTTGAGGAAGGTAACAAGAGACTTTCGTTACCTGGGGATCCAGATAGCTAAGAATTGGGGCACATTGCACAGGCTAAATTTGACGCGGTTGGTGGAACAGATGGAGGAAGATTTCAAGGGATGGGATATGGTAGCATTGTCAATGGCAGGGAGGGTGCAGGCGGTTAAGATGGTGGTCCTCCCGAGATTCCTCTTTGTGTTTCAGTGTCTCCCGGTGGTGATCACGAAGGCTTTTTTCAAAAGGATAGAAAAGAGTATCATGGGTTTTGTTTGTGCCGGGAAGACTCCGAGAGTGAGGAAGGGATTCTTACAGCGTAGTAGGGATAGGGGGGGGCTGGCGCTACCGAGCCTAAGTGAGTATTATTGGGCCGCTAATATTTCAATGGTGAGTAAGTGGATGGGAGAGGAGGAAGGAGCGGCGTGGAAGAGATTAGAGAGGGCGTCCTGTAGGGGGACCAGCCTGCAGGCTATGGTGACAGCCCCATTGCCGTTCTCACCAAGGAACTATACCACGAGTCCGGTGGTGGTAGCTACACTGAAGATTTGGGGACAGTGGAGACGACATAGGGGAAAGACCGGAGCACTGGGGGGGTCCCCGATAAGAAACAACCATAGGTTTGCCCCGGGGGGAATGGATGGGGGATATGGAATGTGGCAAAGAGCAGGTATAACGCAATTGAAAGATCTATTTGTGGATGGGAAGTTTGCGAGTCTGGGAGCGCTGACCGAGAAATATGGGTTGCCCCAAGGGAATGCATTCAGGTACATGCAATTGAGGGCTTTTGCGAGGCAACAGGTGAGGGAATTCCCGCAGCTCCCGACACAAGAGGTGCAGGACAGAGTCATCTCAAAGAAATGGGTGGGGGACGGTAAGGTGTCGGATATATATAGGGAAATGAGAGACGAAGGGGAGACTATGATGGACGAACTAAAAGGGAAATGGGAAGAAGAGCTAGGGGAGGAGATTGAGGAGGGGATGTGGGCAGATGCCCTAAACAGGGTAAACTCGTCGTCCTCGTGCGCCAGGCTAAGCCTGATTCAGTTTAAGGGATTACACAGGGCACATATGACTGGAACACGGCTCAGTAAATTTTTTGGGGTGGAGGATAGGTGTGCGAGGTGCTCGAGAAGCCCAGCGAATCATACCCATATGTTTTGGTCATGCCCGGCACTACAGGGGTTTTGGATGGGGGTGACAAAGGTGCTTTCGAAAGTAGTAGGAGTCCGGGTCGAACCAAGCTGGGGGTTGGCTATATTTGGGGTTGCACAAGAGCCGGGAGTGCAGGAGGCGAAAGAGGCCGATGTTTTGGCCTTTGCGTCCCTAGTAGCCCGGCGCAGAATATTGCTAATGTGGAAAGAAGCCAAGCCCCCGGGGGTGGAGACCTGGATAAATGATATGGCGGGGTTCATAAAGTTAGAGCGGATTAAGTTCGTCCTAAGGGGGTCGGCTCAAGGGTTTACTAGGCGGTGGCAACCGTTCGTCGAATATCTTGCGGAAAGATAGATAGGGGAGAACAAAGAAGGCAGCAGCAGCGGCCCAGGACTTGGGGGGGGGGGGGGGGGGGGGGATGGGGGGGGGATTGGGGGGGGGGGGTGGCCTGAGACAAGGCAGTTGCCAATTAGGGCTAGTTTTTATTTTTTGTTATTTAATATTTATTTATTTGTTGTTGTTTTTGTTTAAATTTAAAAAGGTCATTATTATCTGTATTGTTACAATGTTGTGTAAAGGATGCACAATGTACTGTGTTGGTTGACCAAAAACTTTCAATAAAATATTATTTAAAAAAAAAAAAAAAATCTTTACAGATCCAGAGATGGGGTAACCCCAGGTTAAAGAGGTGTGAATTGTATCAAGCCAGGACAGTTGGTAGGATTTTGCAGGCCAGATGGTGGGGGATGAATGTAATGCGACATGAATCCCAGGTCCCGGTTGAGGCCGCGCGGAATGGGCTGACGGTGCCATCTTTAGGTCGTCCGTCTAACAATAGCTGTGTCGGTGTGCGTTCTGTGAGGATGGTGATGGGGTTGACTCCTGTAATGTAGGCGAAGTATTGTACTGCCCAAAAAACTGCGAGCAGGTGCCCTTCACAGGCAGAAAATCCTTGCTCGACAGGATCTAGCATGCGTGAGGCGTAACTGGTCGTGGCGTTCCTGGAGGAGCACGGCCGAAAGGGTTCGGTTGGTGCTTGCTACCTCTATAGCGTATGGGGAATGTGGATCTGGGACCTGTAGTGCGGGGGCTGTGCTGAGGGCTCTTTTTAAAACGTCCACGGCATCTGTATGCTGTGGAAGCCATTCCCAAGGTGCCTGTTTCTTGAGAAGTTCGGATAGGGGCGCTGCTTTTGTAGCAAAACCGTCAATGTGGTTTCGGCAGTAGCCAACCAGTCCTAAAAATGACCGGAGGGCTGAGACATTGAGGGGAAGGGACAATTTGACGATCGAGTCAATTCTCTTGTGCTCAATCTCGCGCTCACCATGAGTGATCACTGTTCCCAAGTAAATCACTTTTTCTTTAGGAATCTGGGCCTTCTTGGGGTTGACTTTACAACCAATTTCTTTTAGGAGTGGTAGGAGCTCGTCCAGAAGCAAAATGTGCTCTCCCTTTGTGCCTGTCTGTAGTAACAAGTCGTCTACATACTGGAGCAGACAATCGGGGCGGGAAAAGTTTGCTAAACCATTTGCCAGCTGTGGGTGGAAAATGGAGGGGGAGTTGTGGAAGCCTTGTGAAAAGCACGTCCACGTGTATTGTTGCCCCTGGAATGTAAAGGCGAATTTGTACTGGCACGCTTTAGCCAATGGAATGGACCAGAAGTCATTACTAATGTCCAAAACCGAAAAAAAATTTGACTGGAGTCCCTGTTTGAGTATGGTCTCGGGACTCGTGGCTACGCTGGGGGCTGCTGCTGGGGTTACTTTGTTCAGTTCCCGGTAATCAATGGTCAGTCGCCATGATCCATCCGGTTTCCTGAACGGCCAAATTGGTGCAGTGTTTGTGGGGGCTACTGATCTGAGTACGCCTTGATCCAACAAACTCTCTATGACTTTGGAGATTTCTCCCTCTGCTTCCTGGGGAAATCCGTACTGCTTCTGGGGTTTAGGGTCGGGACCTGTAATGTTCACAACGCCGTGATGTTCCCTATTTGTATCGCTACAGGGGCTGTGATGTGTCCCTGTTGTAAATGGCCTGTAAAGCCGCTGAGTGTGATGGTGTCTGTTGTGGGCCGCGTGTCTCGCTGGAACATCGTGGAGGAATTGAGTGTGGTGCGGGACCCTCCTGTGTCCCAAAGAAATTCTACGGGTTGTCCCCGGACTTTGCCTGCTGCTACCGGTCTACCGGACTTGTCCCAAAGGGTGTCGCAGACCCAAGTTGGGGAGCCCGAACACCGTCAGTCGGTGCCGTTCGTGTCTGTACTCTCTGAACGGGCGCTAACGCTATGGATCAGCTTTGGCCTATTCCTGTTTAGGGTGCCTGCCTGTTGGTTTCTCTGCTGCTTCTGGGGCGCGTTGCACTCTCGTGCAAAGTGTCCTAGCTGTCCACAATTATAACATTCTTGAGGTTTTGGCTGGGGTTGGCTGTGCCTGCCCTCATTTAGCCATGCGGGGTTCTGGTGTGCTTTAACTGGGTTCATTTCTACCTGCTCTTCATCGGGGGTTATAAATGCGGTTTTGCCTGCAATTGATTGCTCCCAAGCGCGGGACAATCTCTTCAAAACCCAATTTTCATTGTGGGCCTCATCTGAGGGGTCATAATTTGCGCAAGCTTTTCGTCCTGCTTCTGTGGCGTGGGAGACTAGAATTCGGGTCCATTTGGCCATATTATCTGGGGACAAATGGGCGCGGGCTAACTCTCCGAAAACTGCGGTGAAGTGAATCCCCAAACGTCCAGCAAACGCTGTGGGGTGTTCGGTCTTCTTTTGCCTACACTTATTTAGGCCTTCTACGGGGTCTCCTCTGTTAAAGCCGATCGCATCAAGGATCGCTGTGTGCATCTCTTGGAGTGTGCCTCCTCTTACATTCTGTGGGTGGGGAAGGGCTGCTACGACAGAAGGGTCGATCGAGGCTTAAAACTGTGAGCTTCACTTGCTCCTTTTCGTCCAGGCCGTACATGGTAGCCTGCTGTTTGACTTGCGCGAAAAATTGGCAGGGGTCTGAAGTGGGAAGGAACGGTGTAATTTTTCCACATGCGTCCCGTAATTGGGTCACGGTTAACGGGGTTGTGTCAAGGAAATCTGCGTCTCTTTCTGCTGTGGCCCTGCGGTGTGTGGTCACAGGATTCATGGGGGGTGTTCTGCCTGTTCGGTTGGGGCGCTTTCCTTTTCCGGGGTTTTTCCTGCGTACATGTCCCATGTACGTATCTCTGGGCAGTCTCGTTCAATTCCTGCCAATCGGGGCAGTTTTCTTGATCTAATTGGGGTCGGAATGTACTCTGCAATCCATTTCGCACGGACAGCAGAGATTGCAATTCTGCAATTTGCTTCCGGCATTTTTCGTGGTCTACTGAGCTCTGCCTTTGTTCCGTTGTGGAAGTATGGAGTGCTCGTAGGGCTGCTTTTAAATCAGTGCACTGTTTCTGCAATTTCTCAACTTGCTGTTCTGTCTCTTGTCTTACCAAGACCACACGTTGCGTGTCCTGGTAGGCCTTATCGTATTGTGTCTGAAAGCTGTTCAAATGCACGAGACAAGACTGATGTGCCTACTTGGCATCATCCACCTCTCTGTCCCTTGCTGCGAACTGCTCTTTCAGATCTCGATTTTACCTCACTCACGTCTACCTCACTACTTCTGTCTCTCTCCTCTATCTCTCTACGGAGCGTCCTAACGACCTCCTCTGTGCCTCACAATTGTGCCAAACGGGACACGATTGCCATCGGCTTGCAAGCTTTTCCCAAGCTCTTCTTGTAGATCTCTGACAGGTTCTCCCACCAAGTATGTCCTATACTCCTGGGTCCTGTTTCCTCGTTATCACAGAATTCACTCCTTTCCCTTTGAGATATTTCCTGATCTCTTCTTCCCAAATGGGACACTGTCCTACTCTACTGGTCGCTGCGACCTCAAATTCCTGGGGGTTCATAAGGCGTTCCATTGCCTTCATTGCCATTTTCTCTATCTAGGTTCTCTACTGAATTTGGAACAGGGGGTGATAAAGTGGTGATGTAAACACGGGTACGGCTTATGCTAATTTCCGGCCTACAAAACTCCTGACAGTTTTACGCAACAAAATCTCTCAGGTTTACCTTATATCCCTGTTAGTACGCATGCATTAACACACTTCTGAATCTCAGAGGCTTGATCAAGTCTGTTCTTACCCTTGTGGTTTTTCTTTTTCCAATTGGATTCTCAATTCAAATTTTGGGTTCTCTCGGAGTGGTTAGGCCACTTCTAAATCGAGTCCCATCTGGGTCGCCAGTAAATGTTGCTCTCTTTTGGTTGTCTCTTAATTTGGCTCTGTTTAACTACATTTGCTCGAGAGTCGCCAGGTATCTTTCGACACCGCCACAAGGTTCAGAACCGAATACTGATCAATGACTCGATACACCAGTTCGTTACTTCAAAAGCAATGCTCATTTATTTACAAACTGTCAAATCTACTCATGCACAAACTCTACAAACTAAACTACCACTATTACTAAAGCCTATACTTAGCTTCGGGCGCCCACTCAGTCAGAGGAATAATGGCCGTTGCTCGCTTCTGAGGCTGCTGGGTTGAGCTGTTTACAGGGTGGCAACTAGGAGCGTCTATCTCGTAGCGTGCGTTGACTTGGGACTTACTTGGTCTGCTGTAGCTGCGAGGCTGGTCTCTCTCTTCGGTGCGAGCCAAAGCCAAAGGAGGGCGTTCTCCCTTGGGGGATACCTTTTATACGGAAAAGGGGCTTCGCGCTCTTTTGGGCGGGCCTTGAACTTGGCCTCAACTAATTGGGTCTTTCCCAATCATCGGTATCGATTTTCCTCCACGAGAGGGGTGGTTCCCTGATCGCTGGGCGTGTCCTGGTGACTGTCAGTCAGCTTTGTCTCAGCTTCCTCTGGCGCCGGGGAGTCTGTCCTAACATTGTGTATCTAAATGTTTCCCCTTTTGTCCCCGGAGATGGCTCATTAGTGTGTAGATCGTTTGGTAGCTTCTGTCCTGTCTGAGAGTTTAAGGTTCTAATCAACAGACAGAGCTTGCACCTGCTTGTTTCTTAGCATTGTCCAATTTTCCCAGCATTCTTTGCGGGTGTCCATTTTGTAATCGGGACGTGGCCGTCCCAGATGGCTACAGAGGTCAGCAGGTTGTGCCATGCTTTATGACACTGCTTACGTTTCTACTACTGATCGAATTCCTGAATAAGCTCTCGTCACGCAATACTGATGACGATAATGCATTAATACTGAACTGATTCTTTGCGTCAGCACGGACTTGAGGAGGAATGAGCAGTTTGTAACAACTGCTCTCTGAACTCGAGTTGCAGCCAATACTGCATGCAGTCTTTTCGTAAATAAAGACTAGTTATTTTGTCGGAACGAACTTTGTTGAGTCTTTCTGCCACAGTCAAGAAGCAGGAAAAATATTGACATCTACATTTGAAAGGGCTCCCTGACGGGGAAACTCCCTCTTTAATAGGGGTCCCTGATGGGGAAACTCCCTCTTTAATAGGGGTCCCTGACAGGGAAACTCCCTCTTTGAAAGGGGACCCTGAGGGCAAGACTCCCTCTTTGAAAGGGGACCCTCTGTGCGTAAATAGCTTTGGGCAACAGGGAGCCAGGTATAAAATTTAAACACCTCCCCTAATTTTTACATGGCGAAGTTACTGACGCTGAGAGACTCCGAGATGCGATTCATCCACAAACGAATCTTAGCCAAACTCTCCCGGGAAAAGCCAGCAAATCAAAAGGATGTTCAGTATCAGAATCGGGTAACTCCACCTTGTACCTTGCAGTGGACCAAGGGCCTACAGCAGGCCTCTGGGCCTGGAGTGCGAACACTAACACTCTCCCCAACACACTCCCGCATCCAGGCCCAAGGGTCTAGAGCAGGCCTCTGTGCCTGGAGTGAGAACACTAACACTCTCCCCGATGCACTCCCTCACGCCAGGCCCAAGGGCCTACAGCAGGACTCTGGGCTTGGAGTGCGAGCATTAACACTCTCCCCAACATGCTCCCGTACCCCAGGCGTAAGGGCCCAGAGCAGGCCTCTGGGCCTGGGGTACAAACACTAATACTCCCCGACATACTCCCACACCCAGGCCTAAGGGCCTACAGCAGGCCTCTGGGTCTGGAGTGTGAACACTAACACTCTCCTCAACACACTCCTTCACCCAGACCCAAGGGCCTACAGCAGGCCTCTGGGTCTGGAGTGCGAACACTAACACTCTCCCCAACACACTCCCGCACCCAGGCCCAAGGGCCTATAGCAGGCCTCTGGGCCTGGGGTACGAACACTAACATGCCCCGACATACTCCCACACCCAGGCCCAAGGGCCTACAGCAGGCCTCTGGGCCAGGAGTGCGAACACTAACACTCTCCCCAACACACTCCCGCACCCAGGCCCAAGGGCCTATAGCAGGCCTCTGGGCCTGGGGTACGAACACTAACATGCCCCGACATACTCCCACACCCAGGCCCAAGGGCCTACAGCAGGCCTCTGGGCCAGGAGTGCGAACACTACCATTCTCCACCCCACGTTCGCTCACTCTAGGCCCAAGGGCCTAGATCAGGTCAGGAGACGGCAGATGAATTGAACAAGTATTTTGCATTGGACCTCACTATAGAGGATGCAAGTAACATCGCAGAAATAGCTGTAAATCAGGAGATGGTGGGCAAAGGTCTGGCAAATGGAGTTTAATGTGGGCAATGGTGAAATTCTCCATTACAGTAGGAGGAATAAAAGAGATTATTATCTAATCGGTGAGAGATCACAGAGGTGCAGAGGGATCTGGGCGTCCTAGTCCATGAATCACAAAAGGCTGGGATACAGGTACGGCGAGTCATTGGGAAAGTTAATCGATTATTTTTGTTTGTTGTGAGGGGGAATTGATTACAAAAGTCGGGAGGTTCTGCGTCAGTTGTACAGGGCGTTGGCGAGACCACCTCTGGAGTGTTGTGGACGATATCGCCCTCCTTATCTGAGGAAAGATGTCAATGTGTGGGAAGTGGTTCAGGGAAGGTTTCCCGGACTAACCCCGGGAATGGGCGGGTTGTCCGATGAGGAAAGGGTCGGAGAGGTCGGGTTCGTGTCCGCTGGAGTTTAGAAGAATGAGAGGCGACTCGTTCGAAATCTTTCAGATCCTGAGGGGGGGTCTTGACAGGGTGGGATGTGGAGAGGATGTTTCTTCTTGTGGGAGAATCGAGCACGAGGGGGGTGGGGGGGGGGGGGGGGGGGGGGTCACTGTTTAAAAATAAGGGGTGGGGGCCCGTTTAAAACGGAGACGGGGAGAAATTTTTTCTCTCGGGGGGGGGCGAGTCTCTGGAACGCTCTCCCTCGAGCGGCGGAGGCAGCAGAGACTGCGGATGTTTTTAAGGCCGCGGTGGAGAGATTCTCGACTAATAAGGGGGAGGGTGAAACGTCTGCTCCGCAATTCAAATGTTTGTGCATATGTTAGGTCTTTGGGCCTGGAGTAAGAAGACTAACAGTCTCCCCCACCAAACCTCCTCACCTCAGGGCCCAAGGGCCTAGAGTATGAATTAAGACTAACATTCTTGCTTCAACCCCCCCACCTCAGGCCCAAGGGCCTGGAGCAGGCCTCTAGGCCCGGAATATGAATTAAGACTAACAATCTCTCCTCCACGATCCACCCCAGCCCCGAGGGCCTATAGCAGGCCTCTGGGTCCAGAATAGGAATTAAGAACAACATTCTCTCCTCAACGCCCCACCTCAGGCCCAAGGGCCTAGAGCAGGCCGCTGGGCTCCTCTAGCTGGCACCGGGTTCATCACTGTGGTACATACCTTCCTACTGTGATGATCGTAGAAGAAGTTGGACCAGTTGGGGTCAGTCTGCATGTACCTGAATTCAAAGAGTTCTCGCAAGCACAGCCTCAGGATGTTGGCGCAGATCTGAGCAGAGAGAGAGGGAGAGATGAACACAGGGGCTCAAAAACGATGCAAAGGTAAGGGGCGGGATTCTCCAAAATGGAGGCAGAGTGTCCGGGCCGTAGTGGACGCCGTCGCGTTTCACGGCGGCGCAAAACGGGCGCGGGCAGTAGCGATTCTGGCCCCCACACAGGGCGCTGGAGTGGTTCACGCCGCTCCAGCCTCCCTTCCCGGCGCCAACTGGGCTCCGCGCCAACCGGCGCATCCGCGGGGGACTTCCTCAGCGCGCCGGCCCCGACGCAACATGGCGTCGGTGTTCAGGGGCCGGGCCGCGTAACAAAATAGGGCCGGGGCTGGAGAGGCTGGCCCGCCAATCGGTGGGCCCCGATCGCGGGCCAGACTCCATCGGAGGCCCCCCCCCCCCCCCCCCCCCCACCCCAGCAGTTGTGGGCGGCGCCGGTGGGACTCGGCCCTTTCCGCGCGGCCGCACGGCCCATCTGGGCCGGAGAATCGGCGGGCCCGGCCGAGGACCGCGGCCCGCGACCGGCGTCGCGCCATTTGAGCCGGCGCAAATGGCGGCGAGCCGCCGCTTCTCGGGGAATCACCTGCCGGCGGCAGGGCGGCGTGGCGGGGATGCGGCGATTCACCGGTCCGTCGCAGGGCTCGGAGAATCCCGCCCAAGATCGGAAAGAAAGCTGTCAGGAGGATACAAATAGGTTTTTTTTTTAAATGTGTGCTTTCACAGGATGTGGGTGTCACTGGGACAGGTCTCGAGGCCTGCTCCGGGCCTTTGAGCCTGGGCTGAGGGAGAGCGTTAGTGTTCGTAATCCAGGCCTAGAAGCCTGCTCCAGGCTTTTGGGCCTGGGGTGAGGGAGCGTGGCGGGGAGAGTGTTAGTGTCCGCACTCCAGGCCCAGAGGTCCGCACCAGGCCTTTGGGCCTGGGCTGAGGGAGAGTGTTAGTGTTCGTAATCCAGGTCCTGAGGCAAGCTCCAGGCCTTTGGGCCTGGGGTGAGGCAATGTGGCCGGGTGAGTGTTAGTGTTTGTACTCCAGGCCTAGAGGTCTGCTCCAGGCCTTTGAGCCCGGGGTGAGGGAGAGTGTTAGTGTCCGTAATCCAGGCCTAGAAGCCTGCTCCGGGCCTTTGGGCCTGAGGTGAGGCAGTGTGGCAGGGCGCGTGTTAGTGTTTGTACTCCAGGCCTAGAAGCCTGCTCCGGGCCTTTGGGCCTGGGGTGAGGGATTGTGGCAGGGACAGTGTTAGTGTCAGTAATCCAGGCCCAGAGGCAAGCTCCAGGCCTTTGGGCCTGGGGTGAGGCAGTGTGGCGGGGAGAGTGTTAGTGTTCGTAATCCAGGCCCAGGGGCCTGCTCCGGATGTGGGGCCTGAGGGTCATTGAATATATTCAAGGCCGAATTAGAGAGATTTCTGATCGACCCAGGGTTGGGCGAGGGTGGAAGCAGGAAAGAGAGGTGAGGGACCGCAGGTGAGTCGGAAGTGGTTAGATAAAGAGAAACTACTTTTATTGCAAAGTAATAAAATGTACAGTACGGACACGATGGGGGAATGGCCTCTTCCTCTGCTTTACCATTATATAACTCTATCCCATAATTCTTTGCTGGGTAACACCATTAGAGCCCCATGGAATCGAGGGCGGATTAAGGTACTAATCGGCCAATTTCCAATTGAACGCTGGAGTAGGCCGGGCTGGGCCTACCCCTGCACCCCCTTTCCGACCGCGCTCCCCAACGGGATCTTCCTTTACCTCGTTCCTGGTCTCCTGATCCAGCCCCTCGGCCTTGTCCAAAGGGAAGCCCGGGACCAGCTCGGTAGTGAGGACTCCCTTGCTGCTCAGCTCCTCGATGACCGACGGCACGTTGAAGTAGGGCTCGTCCGCGATCAGCTTCCTGGAAGAGAGGGCATCGGTTCAGGAGGTCACGGGGGGGGGGGGGCGGGGGCGCAAGTGGGTGCTGTCGCTGGGCCCATAATCCAGAGGCCCGAGAGGTGACATTCCGGGGCACCGGGTTCAAATCCCGCCAGCGCAGACGGTGAAGTGTGAAAAGGAATTTTTAAAAGGTGCTAGGGGAAGGGGGAGGGGTGGGAGGGCCAGCTGTTATTGAGTGGGGGTTCAAGTGACGCACACACTCGCATTTGCATATGGCCACACACACGCGTGGACACATACGCACACATATAAGCACATGGACACACGCACACACGAATGCAAGTGGACACACGCACGCACGTGTGGGCAGATGGACACACACACATGTACATGCGCACATGTGTGAACATGGACACGCACACATGCGCACATTGACAAGACACATGCGCACATGGACGCACACACATGCGCATACACACATGTGCACAGAGAATCATAGAATTTACAGTGCAGAAGGAGGCCATTCAGCCCATCGGGTCTGAACCGGTCCGTGGAAAGAGCACCCAACCCAAGGTCAACACCTCCACCCGATCCCCTTTATCCCCGTAACCCAACCTAACCTTTCAGGACACTAAGGGGCAATTTAGCACGGGCAATCCACCTAACCAGCACATCTTTGGACACTAAGGGACAATTTATCACGGCCAATCCACCTGACCTGCACATCTTTGGACACTAAGGGACAATTTAGCACGCCCAATCCACCTAACCTGCACATCTTTGGACACTAAGGGACAATTTATCATGGCCAATCCTCCCAACCTGCACATCTTTGGACACTAAGGGACAATTTAGCACGGCCAATCCACCTAACCTGCACATCTTTGGACACTGAGGGACAATTTAGCACGGCCAATCCACCTAACCTGCACATCTTTGGACACTAAGGGGCAATTTAGCACGGCCAATCCACCCAACCTGCACATCTTTGGACACTAAGGGGCAATTTAGCACGGCCAATCCACCTAACCTGCACATCTTTGGACACTAAGGGGCAATTTAGCACGGCCAATCCACCCAACCTGCACATCTTTGGACACTAAGGGGCAATTTAGCACGGCCAATCCACCTAACCTGCACATCTTTGGACACTAAGGGGCAATTTAGCACGGCCAATCCACCTAACCTGCACATCTTTCGACACTAAGGGGCAATTTAGCGCAGCCAATCCACCTAACCTTTCGGGCAGCACGGTAGCATTGTGGATAGCACAAATGCTTCACAGCTCCAGGGTCCCAGGTTCGATTCCGGCTTGGGTCACTGTCTGTGCGGAGTCTGCACATCCTCCCCGTGTGTGCGTGGGTTTCCTCCGGGTGCTCCGGTTTCCTCCCACTGTCCAAAGATGTGCGGGTTAGGTGGATTGGCCATGATAAAGTGTCCAAAATTGACCTTAGTGTTGGATGGGGTTACTGGGTTATGGGGATAGGGTGGAGGTGTGGGCCTTGGGTAGGGTGCTCTTTCCAAGAGTAGGTGCAGACTCGATGGGCTGAATGGCCTCCTTCTGCACTGTAAATTCTATGATTCTAACCTGCACATCTTTGGACACTAAGGGGCAATTTAGCACGGCCAATCCACCTAACCTGCACATCTTTGGACACTAAGGGACAATTTAGCACGGCCAATCCACCTAACCCGCACATCTTTGGACACTAAGGGCAATTTATCATGGCCAATCCACCCAACCTGCACATCTTTGGACTGTGAGAGGAAACAGGAGCTCCCGGAGGAATAATAATAATCTTTATCATTGTCATAAGTAGGCTTACATTAACACTGCAATTAAGTTACTGTGAAAATCCCCTAGTCTCCACCTTCCGGCGCCTGTTCGGGTACACAGAGGGAGAATTCAGAATGTCCAATTCACCTAACCTGCACATCTTTGGACTGTGGGAGGAAACCGGAGCACCCGGAGGAAACCCACGCAGACACGGGGAGGACGTGCAGACTCCGCACAGACAGTGACCCAAGCCGGGAATCGAAACTGGGACCCTGGAGCTGTGAAGCAACAGTGCTAACCACTGTGCTACCGTGCTACCCTCATGGACACACACACATATGTGCACATGGACAACACACACATGTGCACATGGGACAACGCACACGTGGACACACACACATGCGCACATGGACAAAGAGGCATGTGCATGTGGACACAAAGATATCTACGCAAGGACACACACATGCACACATGGATACACACACATATACACATGGACACAGACACACGAATGTGCACATGGACACACACACACGTGCATGTGGACACACAAACACACACACATGGACACACACACATGTGCATGTGGACACAGACACACATAAGACACACATACACATGGACTCAAACACATGGACGCACGCACATACACATGGACACAAATACATGGACACACACGCACATGGACACACACGCACATGGACACACACGCACATGGACACACATGGACAAACACACGCACACATGGACAAACACACACACACACACACATGGACAGACACAAACGCACACATCTTCCGAATTTGCTACTCACTTGAATTTCTGTGTGCTGGCCGCCTCTCTCTCATAATCGCACTCCAGGGTCAGTTCCTGACTCATCACTTGGATTGCATGATCCGGGAACAGTCCTGTGGGGACAAGGGCAGGTAACTGTTCACAATCCCAGCTTCTCCTGCTCTCCGTGACTGCACATGCCCACTGCAGCTTCCGGGAAAGAGAGCACCCCCGTCTCTTTCGAAGCGTAGATCAGCTGGAAAGTCGGAAACGCACCGATCTTCGGGACTGTGATGGCCTTCCTAGTTAAATATCCCGGTGCCCGTCGCTCAGCAGGGGCACTTTGATGAATAATGTCCCAGACGGGGAGGGTGGGGTGCGGGGCTTGTTGATTTTGGGGAAAGGGGGGTGGATAATGAAATCAGAGAGACGGGCACACAGAGGGAGAGATGGAAGAAGTGTCACACAGCGAGAGAGAGAGAGACTTACCCGCAGGGAGAGCGTTGCTCATGTTGAGGAGGGTGGTCAGGTTCCGGAGGTCACTGTCGATGCTCTGGGCCACCCCCGGATACTGTGAAGCAAAGGGAGAGATCAGAGAGGAAGAGGGAGACCAGCACACCTGGATCCAACTGCTGGGGTACACACCTTGAGATACCTGGCATCAACACCTGGAGTCAAAACCTGGGGTCAACGCCTGGGGCCAACGGCTGGAGTCAACATCTGGAGTCAACACCTGGCGCCAACACCTGGAGCCAACACCTGGAGCCAACACCTGGAGTCAACACCTGGAGCCAACACCTGGAGCCAACACCTGGAGCCAACACCTGGAGCCAACACCTGGAGTCAACACCTGGAGTCAACATCTGGAGCCAATACATTGGGTCAACACCCGGGGACAACACCTTGAACTAACACCTGGAGTCAACACCTTGAGTAACAACCTGAGCCATGCCTTGGGCCTACACCTGGAGCCAACACCTGGATCCAACAGCTGGAGCCAACAGCTGGAGTCAACACCTGGAGTCAACACCTGGAGGCAACACCTTGAGTCACCAGGAGTCAACACCTAAGTAACACCTGGAGTCCAACACCTGGGGCGAAATTGTCCGTAATCGGCGCGATGTCCGCCAACAGGCGCCAAAAACGGCGCAAATCAGTCCGGCATCGCGCCACCCCAAAGGTGCGGAATCCTCCGCCCCTTGACCGGCCGAGCTCTAACCTTGAGGGGCTAGGCCCGCGCCGGACTGATTTCCGCCCCGCCAGCTGGCGGGAAATGCCTTTGGTACCCCGCCAGCTGGCGCGGAAATGACATTGCCGGGCGGCGCATGCGCGGGAGCGTCAGCGGCCGCTCACTGCATCCCCGCGCATGCGCAGTGGAGGGGGTCTCTTCCGCCTCCGCCATGGTGGAGACCGTGGCGAAGGCGGAAGGAAAAGAGTGCCCCCACGGCACAGGCTCGCACGCGGATCCGTGGGCCCCGATCCCCCCCGGCGCCAGATCGCCCCGCGCCCCCCCCCCCCCCCCCCCAGGACCCCGAAGCCCGCCCGCGCCGCCTTGTCCCGCCGGTAAGAGAGGTGGTTTAATCCACGCCGGCGGGACAGGCATTCCAGCAGCGGGACTTCGGCCCATCGCGGGCCGGAGAATCGCCGGGGGGGGGGGGGGGCCGCCAACCGGCGCGGCCCGATTCCCGCCCCTGCCGAATATCCGGTGCCGGAGAATTCGGCAACCAGTGGGGGCGGGATTCACGCCAGCCCCCGGCAATTCTCCGACCCAGCGGGGGGGGTCGGAGAATCTCGCCCCTGGAGTCCAACACCTGGAGCGAATACCTGGACACACATCGGCAAGTTCCAAGTGCAACCACTCACCCCATTATTCAGACTTTAGTTGGGTTCAGGGACTGGCCGGACCCCCTTCCCCCGGAATAATCCTCAATCTGACCCAACACATTACCCAGCTGTACACAGAGGGGCAGCGTGGGGGGGGGGGGCACTAACACAGTGGGGGGGTCACTAACACAGTGGGGGGGTCACTAACACAGCGCTGGGGGGTCACTAATACAGCGCTGGGGGGTCACTAATACAGCGCTGGGGGGGGGTAGTCACTAACACAGTGGGGAGGTCACTAACACAGCGCCGGGGGTCACTAACACAGCGCTGGGGGGGTCACTAACACAGTGGGGGGGGTCACTAACACAGTGACGGGGGGTCACTAACACAGTGGGGGGGGTCACTAACACAGCGCAGGGGGGGGGGTAGTTGCTAACACAGTGGGGGGGGTCACTAACACAGTGGGGGGGTCACTAACACAGCGCTGGGGGGTCACTAATACAGCGCTGGGGGGTCACTAATACAGCGCTGGGGGGGGTAGTCGCTAACACAGTGGGGGGGTCACTAACACAGCGCTGGGGGGTCACTAATACAGCGCTGGGGGGGTCACTAATACAGCGCTGGGGGGGGGTAGTCGCTAACACAGTGGGGGGGGTCACTAACACAGTGGGGGGGTCACTAACACAGCGCTGGGGGGTCACTAATACAGCGCTGGGGGGTCACTAATACAGCGCTGGGGGGGGGTAGTCGCTAACACAGTGACGGGGGGTCACTAACACAGTGGGGGGGTCACTAACACAGTGAAGGGGGTCACTAACACAGCGCTGGGGGGGTCACTTACACAGTGGGGGGGGTCACGAACACAGTGACGGGGGGTCACTAACACAGTGGGGGGGGTCACTAACACAGCGCCGGGGGGGGGGTAGTCACTAACACAGTGGGGGGGGTCACTAACACAGTGAAGGGGGTCACTAACACAGCGCTGGGAGGGTCACTAACACAGTGGGGGGGGTCACTAACACAGCGCTCGGGGGGTCACTAACACAGTGGGGGGGGGTCACTAACACAGTGGGGGGGTCACTAAGACAGTGGGGGGGTCGCTAACACAGCGCTGGGGGGTCACTAATACAGCGCTGGGGGGGGTAGTCACTAACACAGTGGGGGGGTCACTAACACAGTGGGGGGGGTCACTAACACAGCGCCGGGGGGGGGTAGTCACCAACACAGTGGGGGGGTCACTAACACAGCGCTGGGGGTGTCACTAACACAGTGACGGGGGGTCACTAACACAGTGGGGGAGGGACACTAACACAGCGCTGGGGGTGTCACTAACACAGTGGGGGGGGGTCACTAACACAGTGGGGGGGTCACTAACACAGTGCTGGGGGGGTCACTAACACAGCGCTGGGGGGGTCACTTACACAGTGGGGGGGTCACTAACACAGCGCTGGGGGGTCACTAACACAGTGGGTGGGTCACTAACACAGTGGGGGGTCACTAACACAGTGGGGGGGTCACTAACACAGCGCTGGGGGCGTCACTAACACAGTGGGGGGGGTCACTGACACAGTGGGGGGGGTCACTAACACAGCGCTGGGGGGGGTCACTAACACAGCGCTGGGGGCGTCACTAACACAGTGGGGGGGTCACTAACACAGTGGGGGAGGGACACTAACACAGCGCTGGGGGCGTCACTAACACAGTGGGGGGGGGTCACTGACACAGTGGGGGGGGTCACTAACACAGCGCTGGGGGGGGTCACTAACACAGCGCTGGGGGGTCACTAACACAGTGGGGGGGTCACTAACACTGCACGGGGGGTCACTAACACAGTGAGGGGGGTCACTGACACAGTGGGGGGGGTCACTAACACAGCGCTGGGGGGGTCACTAACACAGTGGGGGGGTCACTAACGCAGCGCTGGGGGGTCACTAACACAGTGGGGGGGTCACTAACGCAGCGCTGGGGGGTCACTAACACAGTGGGTGGGTCACTAACACAGTGGGGGGGTCACTAACACAGCGCTGGGGGGGTCACTAACACAGCGCCGGGGGGGGGTAGTCACTAACACAGTGGGGGGGTCACTAACACAGTGACGGGGGGTCACTAACACAGTGGGGGGGTCACTAACACAGCGCCGGGGGGGGGGGTAGTCACTAACACAGTGGGGGGGTCACTAACACAGTGAAGGGGGTCACTAACACAGCGCTGAGGGGGTCACTAACACAGCGCTGGGGGGCTCACTAACACAATGGGGGGGTCACTAACACAGCGCTGGGGGTGTCACTAACACAGTGGGGGGGGGTCACTAACACAGTGGGGGGGTCACTAACACAGTGGGGGGGTCGCTAACACAGCGCTGGGGGGTCACTAATACAGCGCTGGGGGGGGGTAGTCACTAACACAGTGGAGGGGTCACTAACACAGTGGGGGGGGTCACTAACACAGCGCTGGGGGGGTCACTAACACAGTGACGGGGGTCACTAACACAGTGGGGGGGTCACTAACACAGTGGGGGGGTCACTAACACAGCGCTGGGGGGGTCACTAACACAGTGGGGGGGGTCACTAACACAGTGACGGGGGGTCACTAACACAGTGGGGGGGTCACTAACACAGCGCCGGGGGGGGGGGGGTAGTCACTAACACAGTGGGGGGGTCACTAACAGAGTGAAGGGGGTCACTAACACAGCGCTGAGGGGGTCACTAACACAGCGCTGGGGGGCTCACTAACACAATGGGGGGGTCACTAACACAGCGCTGGGGGTGTCACTAACACAGTGGGGGGGTCACTAACACAGTGGGGGGGTCACTAACACAGTGGGGGGGTCGCTAACACAGCGCTGGGGGTCACTAATACAGCGCTGTGGGGGGGTAGTCACTAACACAGTGGGGGTCACTAACACAGTGGGGGGGGGCACTAACACTGCGCCGGGGGGGGTAGTCACTAACACAGTGGGGGGGTCACTAACACAGTGAAGGGGGGGTCACTAACACAGTGACGTGGGGTCACTAACACAGTGGGGGAGGGACACTAACACAGCGTTGGGGGTGTCACTAACACAGTTGGGGGGGTCACTAACACAGTGGGGGGGTCACTAACACAGTGGGGGGGTCACTAACACACCGCTGGGGGGGTCACTAACACAGTGGGGGGGGTCACTAACACAGCGCTGGGGGCGTCACTAACACAGTGGGGAGGTCACTAACACAGTGGGGGGGTCACTAACAGCGCTGGGGGCGTCACAAACACAGTGGGGGGGGGTCACTGACACAGTGGGGGGGGTCACTAACACAGCGCTGGGGGGGTCACTAACACAGCGCTGGGGGCGTCACTAACACAGTGGGGGGGTCACTAACACAGTGGGGGAGGGACACTAACACAGCGCTGGGGGTGTCACTAACACAGCGCAGGGGGGTCACTGACACAGTGGGGGGGGGTCACTAACACAGCGCTGGGGGGGGTCACTAACACAGCGCAGGGGGGTCAATAACACAGTGGGGGGGGTCACTAACACAGTGGGGGGTCACTAACACAGTGGGGGGGTCGCTAACACAGTGGGGGGGTCACTAACACAGTGGGGGGGGTCACTGACACAGTGGGGGGGGTCACTAACACAGTGGGGGGGGTCACTAACACAGTGGGGGGGTCACTAACACAGCGCTGGTTGGGGTCACTAACACAGCGGGGGAGTTACTAATACAGTGGGGGGGTCACTAACACAGTGGGGGGGTCACTAACACAGCGCTGGGGGGTCACTAACACAGTGGGGGGGTCACTAACACAGTGGGGGGGTTAACTAACACAGTGGGGGGGTCACTAACACAGTGGGGGGGTCACTAACACAGTGGGGGGGTCACTAACACAGCGCTGGGGGGGTCACTAACACAGTGGGGGGGTCACTATCACAGTGGGGGGGGTCACTAACACTGTGGGGGGTCACTAACACAGTGGGGGGGGGGGTCACTAACACAGTGAGGGGGGTCACTAACACAGCGCTGGGGGAGTCACTAACACAGCGCTGGGGGGGGCTCACTAACACAGTGGGGGGGTCACTAACACAGCGCTGGGGGGGGGTCACTAACACAGCCCTGGGGGGGTCACTAACACAGTGGGGGGTGTCACTAACACAGTGGGGGGGTCACTAACACAGTGGGGGGGTCACTAACACAGTGGGGGGGGGTCACTAACACAGTGGGGGGGGTCACTAACAGCGCTGGGGGGTCACTAACACAGTGGGGGGGTCACTAACACAGTGGGGGGTCACTAACACAGTGGGGGGGTCACTAATACAGTGTGGGGGGTTACTAACACAGCGCTGGGGGGTCACTAACACAGTGGGGGGGTCACTAACACAGCGCTGGGGGGTCACTAACACAACTGGGGGGTCACTAACACTGCACGGGGGGTCACTAACACAGTGGGTGGGTCACTAACACAGTGGGGGGGTCACTAACGCAGCGCTGGGGGGTTCACTAACACAGTGGGGGGGTCACTAACACAGTGGGGGGGTCACTAACACAGTGGGGGGGTCACTAACACAGTGGGGGTCACTAACACAGTGGGGGGGTCACTAACGCAGCGCTGGGGGGTTCACTAACACAGTGGGGGGTCACTAACACAGCGCTGGGGGGGTCACTAACACAGTGGGGGGGGTCACTAACACAGTGGGGGGGTCACTAACACAGTGAGGGGGTCACTAACACAGTGGGGGGTCACTAACACAGTGGGGGGGTCACTAACACAGTGGGGGGGGTCACTAACGCAGCGCTGGGGGGTCACTAACACAGTGGGTGGGTCACTAACACAGTGGGGGGGTCACTAACACAGTGGGGGGGTCACTAACACAGCGCTGGGGGGGTCACTAACACAGTGGGGGGGGTCACTAACACAGTGACGGGGGGTCACTAACACAGTGGGGGGGTCACTAACACAGCGCCGGGGGGGGGTAGTCACTAACACAGTGGGGGGGTCACTAACACAGTGAAGGGGGTCACTAACACAGCGCTGAGGGGGTCACTAACACAGCGCTGGGGGGCTCACTAACACAATGGGGGGGTCACTAACACAGCGCTGGGGGTGTCACTAACACAGTGGGGGGGTCACTAACACAGTGGGGGGGTCACTAACACAGTGGGGGGGTCGCTAACACAGCACTGGGGGGGGTCACTAACACAGCACTGGGGGGTCACTAACACAGCGCTGGGGGGGTCACTAACACAGCGCTGGGGGGGTCACTAACACAGTGGGGGGGTCACTAACACAGCGCTGGGGGGGTCACTAACACAGTGGGGGGGTCACTAACACAGCGCTGGGGGTGTCACTAACACACTGAGGGGGTCACTAACACAGTGGGGGGGTCACTAACACAGTGGGGGGGTCACTAACACAGTGGGGGGGGTCACTAACACAGGGGGGGGGTCACTAACACAGCGCTGGGGGGGGTCACTAACACAGCGCTGGGGGGGTCACTAACAAAGTGGGGGGTCACTAACACAGCGCTGGGGGGGTCACTAACACAGTGGGGGGGTCACTAACACAGTGGGGGGGTCACTAACACAGTGGGGGGGGTCACTAACACAACGGGGGTATCACTAACACAGTGGGGGGGTCACTAACACAGTGGGGGGGTCACTAACACAGTGGGGGGGGGTCACTAACACAGTGGGGGGGGTCAGTAACACAGTGGGGGGGTCACTAACACAGTGGGGGGGTCACTAACACAGTGGGGGGGTCACTAACAAAGTGGGGGGTCACTAACACAGCGCTGGGGGTTCACTAACACAGTGGGGGGGCCACTAACACAGTGGGGGGGTCACTAACACAGTGGGGGGGTCACTAACACAGTGGGGGGGTCACTAACACAGCGCTGGGGGGGTCACTAACACAGCGCTGGGGGGGTCACTAACAAAGTGGGGGGTCACTAACACAGCGCGGGGGGGGTTCACTAACACAGTGGGGGGGCCACTAACACAGTGGGGGGGTCACTAACACAGTATGGGGGTCACTAACACTGTGGGGGGGGGGTCACTAACACAGTAAGGGGTCACTAACACTGTGGGGGGGGGTCACTAACACAGTGGGGGGTCACTAACACAGTGGGGGGGTCACCAACACTGTGGGGGGGGTCACTAACACAGTGGGGGGGTCACTAACACAGTGGGGGGGTCACTAACACTGTGGGGGGGGTCACTAACACAGTGGGGGGGTCACTAACACTGTGGGGGGGTCACTAACACAGTGGGGGGTCACTAACACAGTGGGGGGGGGTCACTAACACAGTGGGGGGGTCACTAACACAGTGGGGGGGGTCACTAACACAGTGGGGGGGTCACTAACACACTGGGGGGGGTCACTAACACAGTGGGGGGTCACTAACACAGCGCTGGGGGGTTACTAACACAGTGGGGGTTCACTAACACAGTGGGTGGGTCACTAACACAGCGCTGGGGGGGTCACTAACAGCGCTGGGGGGGTCACTAACACAGTGCGGGGGTCACTAACACAGTGGGGGGTCACTAACACACTTGGGGGGTCACTAACACAGTGGGGGGGGTCACTAACACAGAGGGGGGGTCACTAACACAGCGCTGGGGGGTCACTAACACAGTGGGGGGTCACTAACACAGCACTGGGGGGGGTCACTAACACAGCACTGGGGGGGTCACTAACACAGCGCTGGGGGGGTCACTAACACAGCGCTGGGGGGGGTCACTAACACAGTGGGGGGGTCACTAACACAGCGCTGGGGGGGGTCACTAACACAGTGGGGGGGTCACTAACACAGCGCTGGGGGTGTCACTAACACACTGAGGGGGTCACTAACACAGTGGGGGGGGTCACTAACACAGTGGGGGGGTCACTAACACAGTGGGGGGGGTCACTAACACAGTGGGGGGGTCACTAACACAGTGGGGGGGTCACTAACACAGTGGGGGGGGTCACTAACACAGTGGGGGGGTCACTAACACAGCGCTGGGGGGGGTCACTAACACAGTGGGGGGGTCACTAACACAGCGCTGGGGGTGTCACTAACACACTGAGGGGGTCACTAACACAGTGGGGGGGGTCACTAACACAGTGGGGGGGTCACTAACACAGTGGGGGGGGTCACTAACACCGTGGGGGGGGTCACTAACACAGCGCTGGGGGGGTCACTAACACAGCGCTGGGGGGGTCACTAACAAAGTGGGGGGTCACTAACACAGCGCTGGGGGGGTCACTAACACAGTGGGGGGGTCACTAACAAAGTGGGGGGGTCACTAACACAGTGGGGGGGGTCACTAACACAGTGGGGGGGGTCACTAACACAGCGGGGGCGTCACTAACACAGTGGGGGGGTCACTAACACAGTGGGGGGGTCACTAACACAGTGGGGGGGGGGGTCACTAACACAGTGGGGGGGGTCACTAACACAGTGGGGGGGTCACTAACACAGCGCTGGGGGGGGTCACTAACACAGTGTGGGGGTTCACTAACACAGTGGGGGGGGTCACTAACACTGTGGGATGGGTCACAAACACAGCGCTGGGGGGGTCACTAACACAGTGGGGGTGTCACTAACACAGTGGTGGGGTCACTAACACAGTGGGGGGGTTACTAACACAGTGGGGGGGTCACTAACACAGCGCTGTGGGGGTCACTAACACAGTGGGGGGTGTCACTAACACACTAGGGGGATCACTAACACAGTGCGGGGGTCACTAACACAGTGGGGGGGGTCACTAACACAGTGGGGGGGTCACTAACACAGCGCTGGGGGGGTCACTAACACAGTGGGGGGTGTCACTAACACAGTGGGGGGGTCACTAACACAGCGCTGGGGGGGTCACTAACACAGCGCTGGGGGGGTCACTAACACAGTGGGGGGGTCACTAACACAGTGGGGGGGTCACTAACACTGTGGGGGTTCACTAACACAGTGGGGGGGTCACTAACACAGTGGGTGGGTCATTAACACAGCGCTGGGGGGGTCACTAACACAGTGGGGGGGTCACTAACACAGCGCTGGGGGGGTCACTAACACAGTGGGGGGTCAGTAACACAGCGCTGGGGGGGGTCACTAACACAGTGGGGGGGTCACTAACACAGTGGGGTGGGTCACTAACACAGTGGGGGGGTCACTAACACAGTGTGGGGGTCACTAACACAGTGGGGGGGGTCACTAACACAGTGGGGCGGGTCACTAACACAGCGCTGGGGGGGGTCACTAACACACTGGGGGGGTCACTAACACAGTGGAGGGGGTCACTAACACAGTGGGAGGGTCACTAACACAGTGGGGGGGGTCACTAACACAGTGGGGGGGTCACTAACAGCGCTGGGGGGGTCACTAACACAGTGGGGGGGTCACTAACACACTGGGGGTGTCACTAACACAGTGGGGGGGTCACTAACAGCGCTGGGGGGGTCACTAACACAGTGGGGGGGTCACTAACACAGCACTGGGGGGTCACTAACACAGTGGGGGGGTCACTAACACAGATGGGGGGGTCACTAACACAGTGGGGGGGGGTCACTAACACAGTGACGGGGGGTCACTAACACAGTGGGGGGGTCACTAACACGGTGGGGGTGTCACTAACACAGTGGGGGGGTCACTAACACAGCGCTGGGGGGGTCACTAACACAGCGCTGGGGGGGTCACTAACACAGTGGGGGGGTCACTAACACAGTGGGGGGGTCACTAACACAGTGGGGGGGTCACTAACACAGTGGGGGGGTCACTAACAGTGGGGGGGGTCACTAACACAGTGAGGGGGGTCACTAACACAGTGGGGGGGTCACTAACACAGTGGGGGGGGTCACTAACACAGTAGGGGGGTCACTAACACAGCGCTGGGGGAGTCACTAACACAACGCTGGGGGGGGCTCACTAACACAGTGGGGGGGTCACTAACAGCGCTGGGGGGGGTCACTAACACAGTGGGGGGTGTCACTAACACAGTGGGGGGGTCACTAACACAGTGGGGGGTCACTAACACAGTGGGGGGGTCACTAATACAGTGGAGGGGGTTACTAACACAGCGCTGGGGGGTCACTAACACAGTGGGGGGGTCACTAACACAGCGCTGGGGGGTCACTAACACAGTGGGGGGGTCACTAACATTGCACGGGGGGTCGCTAACACAGTGGGGGGGTCACTAACGCAGCGCTGGGGGGTCACTAACACAGTGGGTGGGTCACTAACAAAGTGGGGGGTCACTAACCCAGTGGGGGGGTCACTAACACAGTGGGGGGGTCACTAACGCAGCGCTGGGGGGTTCACTAACACAGTGGGTGGGTCACTAACACAGTGGGGTGTCACTAACACAGTGGGGGGGTCACTAACACAGTGAGGGGGTCACTAACACAGCGCTGGGGGGGTCACTAACACAGTGGGGGGGGTCACTAACACAGTGGGGGGGTCACTAACACAGTGAGGGGGTCACTAACACAGTGGGGGGGTCACTAACACAGTGGGGGGTCACTAACACAGCGCTGGGGGGGTCACTAACACAGTGGGGGGGTCACTAACACAGTGGGGGGGGTCATTAACATGGGGGGTGTCACTAACACAGTGGGGGGGCCACTAACACAGCGCGGGGGGGTCACTAACACAGTGGGGGGGGTCACTAACACAGCGCTCGGGGGGGTCACTAACACAGTGGGGGGTCACTAACACAGTGGGGGGGTCACTAACACAGTGGGGGGGTCACTAACAAAGTGGGGGGTCACTAACACAGCGCTGGGGGTTCACTAACACAGTGGGGGGGTCACTAACACAGTGGGGGGGTCACTAACACAGTGGGGGGGTCACTAACACAGTGGGGGGGGTCACTAACACTGGGGGGGTCACTAACACAGTGGGGGGTCACTAACACAGCGCTGGGGGGGGTCACTAACACAGCGCTTGGGGGGTCACTAACACAGTGGGGGGGTCACTAACACAGTGGGGGGGTCACTAACACAGTGGGGGGGGGTCACTAACACAGTGAGGGGGGTCACTAACACAGTGGGGGGGTCACTAACACAGTGGGGGGGGTCACTAACACAGCGCTGGGGGAGTCACTAACACAGCGCTGGGGGGGGCTCACTAACACAGTGGGGGGTGTCACTAACACACTGGGGGGGTCACTAAAACAGTGGGGGGGGTCACTAACACAGTGGGGGGGTCACTAACACAGTGGGGGGGTCACTAACACAGTGGGGGGTGTCACTAACACACTGGGGGGGTCACTAACACAGTGGGGGGGTCACTAACACAGTGGGGGGGCTCACTAACACAGTGAGGGGGGTCACTAACACAGTGGGGGGGGTCACTAAGACAGTGGGGGGGGTCACTAACACAGTGGGGGGGTCACTAACACAGCGCTGGGGGGGTCACTAACACAGTGGGGGGGTCACAATCACAGTGTGGGGGTTCACTAACACAGTGGGGGGGTCACTAACACTGTGGGATGGGTCACAAACACAGCGCTGGGGGGGTCACTAACACAGTGGGGGGGTCACTAACACAGGGGGGGTGTCACTAACACAGTGGTGGGGTCGCTAACACAGTGGGGGGGTCACTAACACAGTGGGGTGGTCACTAACACAGCGCTGTGGGGGTCACTAACACAGTGGGGGGTGTCACTAACACACTAGGGGGATCACTAACACAGTGCGGGGGTCACTAACACAGTAGGGGGGGTCACTAACACAGTGGGGGGGTCACTAACACAGCGCTGGGGGGGTCACTAACACAGTGGGGGGTGTCACTAACACAGTGGGGGGGTCACTAACACAGCGCTGGGGGGGTCACCAACACAGCGCTGGGGGGGTCACTAACACGGCGCTGGGTGGGTCACTAACACAGTGGGGGGGTCACTAACACAGTGGGGGGGTCACTAACACTGTGGGGGTTCACTAACACAGTGGGGGGGTCACTAACAGAGTGGGTGGGTCATTAACACAGCGCTGGGGGGGTCACTAACACAGTGGGGGGGTCACTAACACAGTGGGGGGGTCACTAACACAGCGCTGGGGGGTCACTAACACAGTGGGGGGTCAGTAACACAGCGCTGGGGGGTCACTAACACAGTGGGGGGGGTCACTAACACAGTGGGGGGGTCACTAACACAGTGGGGGGGGTCACTAACACAGTGGGGGGGTCACTAACACTGTGGGGGGGGTCACTAACACAGTGGGGGGGTCACTAACACAGTGGGGGGGTCACTAACACAGCGCTGGGGGGGTCACTAACACACTGGGGGGTCACTAACACAGTGGAGGGGGTCACTAACACAGTGGGGGGGTCACTAACACAGTGGGGGGGGTCACTAACACAGTGGGGGGGTCACTAACAGCGCTGGGGGGGTCACTAACACAGTGGGGGGGTCACTAACACACTGGGGGTGTCACTAACACAGTGGGGGGGGTCACTAACAGCGCTGGGGGGGTCACTAACACAGTGGGGGGTCACTAACACAGCACTGGGGGGGTCACTAACACAGTGGGGGGGTCACTAACACAGTGGGGGGGGGTCACTAACACAGTGACGGGGGGTCACTAACACAGTGGGGGGGTCACTAACACAGTGGGGGGGTCACTAACACAGCGCTGGGGGGGTCACTAACACAGCGCTGGGGGGGTCACTAACACCGTGGGGGGGTCACTAACACAGTGGGGGGGTCACTAACACAGTGGGGGGGGTCACTAACACAGTGAGGGGGGTCACTAACACAGTGGGGGGGTCACTAACACAGTGGGGGGGGTCACTAACACAGTGGGGGGGGTCACTAACACAGCGCTGGGGGAGTCACTAACACAGCGCTGGGGGGGGCTCACTAACACAGTGGAGGGGTCACTAACAGCACTGGGGGGGTGGTCACTAACACAGTGGGGGGTGTCACTAACACACTGGGGGGGTCACTAACACAGTGGGGGGTCACTAACACATTGGGGGGGGTCACTAACACAGTGGGGGGGTCACTAACACAGTGGGGGGGGTTCACTAACACAGTGACGGGGGTCAGTAACACAGTGGGGCGGTCACTAACACAGTGGGGGGGGTCACTAACACAGTGGGGGGGTCACTAACACAGTGGGGGGGTCACTAACACAGTGGGGGGGTCACTAACACAGCGCTGGGGGAGTCACTAACACAGTGGGGGGGTCACTAACACAGCGCTTGGGGGGGTCACTAACACAGTGGGGGGGTCACTAACACAGCGCTTGGGGGGGGTCACTAACACACTGGGGGGTCACTAACACTGTGGGGGGTCACTAACACAGTGGGGGGTCACTAACACAGTGGGGGGGTCACTAACACAGTGGGGGGGTCACTAACACAGCACTGGGGGGGTCACTATCACAGTGGGGGGGTCACTAACACAGTGGGGTGGTCACTAACACAGCGCTGGGGGGGTCACTAATACAGTGGGGGGGGTCACTTACACAGTGGGGGGGTCACTAACACAGTGGGGGGGGTCACTAACACAGTGGGCGGGTCACTAACACAGTGGGGGGGTCACTAACAGAGTGGGGGGTCACTAACCCAGTGGGGGTTCACTAACACAGCACTGGGGGGGTCACTAACACAGTGGGGTGGTCACTAACACAGCCCTGGGGGGGACACTAACACAGTGAGGGGGTCACTAACACAGCCCTGGGGGGGTCACTAACACAGTGGGCGGGTCACTAACACAGTGGGGGGTCACTAACAGAGTGGGGGGTCACTAACCCAGTGGGGGGGTCACTAACACAGCACTGGGGGGGTCACTAACACAGTGGGGTGGTCACTAACACAGCCCTGGGGGGGTCACTAACACAGTGAGGGGGTCACTAACACAGCACTGGGGGGGTCACTAACACAGTGGGGTTCACTAACACAGCGCTGGGGGGGTCACTAACACAGTGGGGGGGTCACTAACACAGTGGGGGGGGTCACTAACACAGCGCTGGGGGGGGTCACTAACACAGTGGGGGGTCCCTGACACAGTGGGGGGGTCACTAACATTGTGGGGGGGTTCACTAACACAGTGGGGGTGTCACTAACACAGTGGGGGGGTCACTAACACTGTGGGGGGTCACTAACACAGTGGGGGGGTCACTAACACAGTGGGGGGGTCACTGACACAGTGGGGGGGTCACTAACACAGTGGGGGGGGTCACTAACACAGTGGGGGGGTCGCTAACGCAGCGCTGGGGGGGGTCACTGACACTGCGCTGGGGGGGTCACTAACACAGTGGGGGGGGTCACTAACAGAGCGCTGGGGGGGGTCACTGACACAGTGAGGGGGTCACTAACACAGTGGGGGGGTCACTAACACAGTGGGGGGGTCACTAACACAGTGGGGGTGGGCACTAACACAGTGGGGGTGGGCACTAACACAGTGGGGGGTCACGAACACAGCGCTGGGGGGGTAACGAACACAGCGCTGGGGGGGGTCACTGACACAGTGGGGGGGTCACTGACACAGTGGGGGGGTCACTGACACAGTGAGGGGGTCACTAACACAGTGGGGGGTTCACTAACACAGTGGGGGTGGGCACTAACACAGTGGGGGTGGGCACTAACACAGTGGGGGGGTCACTAACACAGCGCTGGGGGGTCACTGACACAGTGTGGGGGTCACTAACACAGTGGTGGGGGTCACTAACACAGTGGGGGGGGCACTAACACAGTGGGGGGGTCACTAACAGAGCGCTGGGGGGGTCACTAACACAGTGCTGGGGGTCACTAACACAGTGGGGGGGTCACTAACACAGCGCTGGGGGTTCACTAACACAGTGGGGGGTCACTAACACAGTGGGGGGTCACTAACACAGTGGGGGGGTCACTAACAAAGTGGGGGGGTCACTAACACAGCACTGGGGGGGTCACTAACACAGTGAGGTGGTCACTAACACAGGGGGGGTCACTAACACAGTGGGGGGGTCACTAACAGAGTGGGGGGGTCACTAACACAGCGCTGGGGGGGTCACTAACACAGCACTGGGGGGTCACTGACACAGTGGGGGGGGTCACTAACACAGTGGGGGGGTCACTAGCACAGTGGGGGTCACTAACACAGCGCTGGGGGGGTCACTAACACAGTGGGGGGGTCACTAACACACCGGGGGGGTCACTAACACAGTGGGGGGGTCACTAGCACAGTGGGCGTCACTAACACAGTGGGGGGGTCACTAACACAGCACTGGGGGGGTCACTGACACAGTGGGGGGGGTCCCTAACACAGCACTGGGGGGGTCACTGACACAGTGGGGGTTCACTAACACAGTGGGGGGGTCACTAACACAGTGGGGGGGTCACTAACACAGCACTGGGGGGGTCACTTACACAGTGGGGGGGTCACTAACACAGTGCTGGGGGGATCACTAACACAGTGGGGGGGACACTAACACAGTGGGGGGGTCACTAACACAGTGGGGGGGGGGTCTCTAACACAGCGCTGGGGGGGGTCACTAACACAGTGGGGTGGTCACTAACACAGCGCTGGTGGGTCACTAACACAGCGCTGGGGGGGTCACTAACACAGTGGGGGGGTCACTAACACAGTGGGGGGGGTCACTAACACAGCGCTGGGGGGGTCACTAACACAGTGGGGGGGGTCACTGACACAGTGGGGGGGTCACTAACATTGTGGGGGGGGTTCACTAACACAGTGGGGGTGTCACTAACACAGTGGGGGGGGTCACTAACACAGTGGGGGGGGTCACTAACACAGTGGGGGGGGTCACTGACACAGTGGGGGGGTCACTAACACAGTGGGGGGGGTCACTAACACAGTGGGGGGTCGCTAACGCAGCGCTGGGGGGGTCACTGACACTGCGCTGGGGGGGTCACTAACACAGTGGGGGGGGTAACTAACAGAGCGCTGGGGGGGGTCACTGACACAGTGAGGGGGTCACTAACACAGTGGGGGGTCACTAACACAGTGGGGGGTCACTAACACAGTGGGGGTGGGCACTAACACAGTGGGGGTGGGCACTAACACAGTGGGGGCGTCACTAACACAGCGCTGGGGGGGTCACTGACACAGTGGGGGGGCACTAACACAGCGCTGAGTGGTTACTGACACAGTGTGGGGGTCACTAACACAGTGGGGGGGGTCACTAACACAGTGGGGGGGGTCACTAACACAGCGCTGGGGGTTCACTAACACAGCGCTGGGGGTTCACTAACACAGTGGGGGGTCACTAACACAGTGGGGGGGTCACTAACACAGCGCTGGGGGGGTCACTAACACAGTGCTGGGGGTCACTAACACAGTGCTGGGGGTCACTAACACAGTGGGGGGGTCACTAACACAGTGGGGGGTCACTAACACAGTGGGGGGGGGGTCACTAACACAGTGGGGGGTCACTAACACAGCACTGGGGGGGTCACTAACACAGTGAGGGGGTCACTAACACAGGGGGGGTCACTAACACAGCGGGGGGTCACTAACACAGTGGGGAGGTCACTAACACAGCACTGGGGCGGTCACTGACACAGTGGGGGGGTCACTAACACAGTGAGGGGGTCACTAGCACAGTGGGGGTCACTAACACAGTGGGGGGGTCACTAACACAGTGGGGGGGGTCACTAACACAGCGCGGGGGGGTCACTAACACAGTGGGGGGGGTCACTAACACACTGGGGCGGTCACTAACACAGTGGGGGGGGTCACTAACACAGTGGGGGGGTCACTAACACAGTGGGGGGGTCACTAACACAGCACTGGGGGGTCACTAACACAGTGAGGGGGTCACTAACACAGGGGGCGTACTAACACAGTGGGGGGGTCACTAACAGAGTGGGGGGTCACTAACACAGCGCTGGGGGGGTCACTAACACACTGGGGGTGTCACTAACACGGTGGGGGGGGTCACTAACACACTGGGGGGGTCACTAACACAGTGGGGGGGGTCACTAACACAGTGGGGGGGGTCACTAACACAGTGGGGGGGTCACTAACACAGTGGGGGGGTCACTAACACAGCACTGGGGGGGTCACTAACACAGTGAGGGGGTCACTAACACAGGGGGGTCACTAACACAGTGGGGGGGTCACTAACAGAGTGGGGGGGTCACTAACACAGCGCTGGGGGGGTCACTAACACTGCACTGGGGTGTCACTGACACAGTGGGGGGGTCACTAACACAGTGGGGGGGTCACTAGCACAGTGGGGGTCACTAACACAGCGCTGGGGGGGTCACTAACACAGTGGGGGGGCCACTAACACACCGGGGGGGTCACTAACACAGTGGGGGGGTCACTAGCACAGTGGGGGTCACTAACACAGTGCTGGGGGGGTCACTAACTCAGTGGGGGGGGTCACTAACACAGTGGGGGGGCCACTAACACAGTGGGGGGGTCACTAACACACCGGGGGGGTCACTAACACAGTGGGGGGGTCACTAGCACAGTGGGGGTCACTAACACAGTGCTGGGGGGGTCACTAACACAGTGGGGGGGGGGTCACTAACACAGTGGGGGTCACTAACACAGTGGGGGGGTCACTAACACAGTGGGGGTCACTAACACAGTGGGGGGTCACTAACACAGTGGGGGGTCACTAACACAGCACTGGGGGGGTCACTAACACAGTGGGGGGGTCACTAACACAGCACTGGGGGGGTCACTGACACAGTGGGGGGGTCACTAACACAGTGGGGGGGTCACTAACACAGCGCTGGGGGGGGTCACTAACACAGTGGGGGGGGTCACTAACACAGTGGGGGGGTCACTAACACAGCACTGGGGGGGTCACTAACACAGTGGGGGGGTCACTAACACAGTGGGGGGGTCACTAACACAGCACTGGGGGGGTCACTGACACAGTGAGGGGGTCACTAACACAGTGGGCGGGTCACTAACACAGTGGGGGGGACACTAACACAGTGGGGGGTTCACTAACACAGCGCTGGGGGGGTCACTAACACAGTGGGGTGGTCACTAACACAGCGCTGGGGGGGTCACTAACACAGTGCTGGGGGTCACTAACACAGCGCTGGGGGGGTCACTAACACAGCATTGGGGGGGACACTAACACAGTGGGGGGGGTCACTAGCACAGTGGGGGGGTCACTAGCACAGTGGAGGGAGGTCACTAACACAGTGCTGGGGGGTCACTAACACAGTGGGGGGGTCACTAACACAGTGGGGGGGTCACTAACACAGCGCTGGGTGTTCACTAACACAGTGGGGGGGTCACTAACACAGCGCTGGGGGGGTCACTAACACAGCATTGGGGGGGACACTAACACAGTGGGGGGGGTCACTAGCACAGTGGGGGGGTCACTAGCACAGTGGAGGGAGGTCACTAACACAGTGCTGGGGGGTCACTAACACAGTGGGTGGGGTCACTAACACAGAGGGGGGTGTCACTAACACAGTGGAGGGAGGTCACTAACACAGTGCTGGGGGGGTCACTAACACAGTGGGGGGGGACACTAACACAGTGGGGGGGGTCACTAACACAGCACTGGGGGGGTCACTAACACAGTGACGGGGGGACACTAACACAGTGGGGGGGGTCACTAACACAGCGCTGGGGGGGTCACTAACACAGTGGGGGGGTCACTAACACAGTGGGGGGTCACTAACACAGCACTGGGAGGGTCACTAACACAGCGCTGGGGGTGTCACTAACACACTGAGGGGGTCACTAACACAGCACTGGGAGGGTCACTAACACAGTGGGGGGGTCACTAGCACAGTGGGGGGGGTCACTGACACAGCGCTGGGGGGGTCACTAACACAGTGGGGGGTCACTAACACAGCACTGGGAGGGTCACTAACACAGTGGGGGGGGTCACTAACACAGCACTGGGAGGGTCACTAACACAGTGGGGGGTCACTAACACAGCGCTGGGGGGGGGGTCACTAACACAGCGCTGGGGGGGGAGGAGGGAAGCCATTAAGTGCGTCCTGTAGGGCAGCACGGTGGCGGTGGGTTAGCACTGCTGCCTCACGGCGCCGAGGTCCCAGGTTCGATCCCGGCTCTGGGTCACTGTCCGTGTGGGGTTTGCACATTCTCCCCGTGTCTGCGTGGGTTTCACCCCCACAACCCAAAGATGTACAGGGTCGGTGGATTGGCCGCGCTAAATTGCCCCTTAATTGGAAAGAGAAGAATTGGGTTCTCTAAACCATGGCTCTGGGGAGGGGAGTGTAGAGATCTACCATGCGGATCTAGTGGCACTTGAGAGACCCAGGAGAAATTTGAGTTAACACTTCTCAGATGCAAATAAGAATCGTTTTATTTGTCTCCATCGATTACAATTGAGAATCATTTGAACCTTATTTCCTAATATGTCCGGCTAGCAAAAGGACTCAAAGAGAAGAAATCTTGTCGACAATTCAACTTTCAAATAATGCAGAAATGATTTTCTTGCTCACGGCAAAACAGCTTGCAATAACTTCCAGAGTCGGAGTTGGAAAGTGGAAGTGTGAAAGATAGATTCAGCGAGTAAGTTAGACGCTACAGAGTCATGAATGGAAAAATGGCCGCACGATCCAACACGGTTATACTAAATCATATCTGTCTTTAGCCGTCTCGCTACACCCCTATGTAATCCGAATTGGTTTGGGTTAGAATCAAATAAGTTTGATTTGACAGTTAGCTGTCTGTCTGTAATGTGCAACATTAACTTGAAATGTTTCAGAAATGAATTCTTTTTTAATTATAAATTTAGACTACCCAATTCATTTTTTTTTTCCAATTAAGGGGCAATTTAGCGCGGCCAATCCACCTCCCCTGCACATCTTTGGGTGGTGGGGGCGAAACCCACGCAGACACGGGGAGAACGTGCAAACTCCACACGGGCGGTGACCCAGAGCCGGGATCGAACCCGGGACCTCGGCGCCGCGAGGCAGCAGTGCTAACCCACCGCGCCACCCCCTCATCAATGAATTCTTGTCTGTGTTCTGGAAAGCGATTCTGCGCATAATCGCAAGCTGCTTGAACGAGGTCCTTGCTCAGGACAATAGCCTTTAGGTTGCTGTGCTGTTGCCATGGAGCCTGCCCTGTCCTCGGACACTGTCTTGACAAATGTATTTATTAACTTTTAGTGTTTTGTTTTACCATGGTTTTTGTGTTTCTGTTAAATTGTGAATCTTAATGTTGTTCTGTCTTGAAATCAATTATGCTGTGTCATGCTGAATGTGTGTTTTGGAATGGCCTGAGGTCCGAGTGGGGTTTAAAATGGGTATTTAATAGACGAGGGGCTTAATGGCTATCTTCCATCTATCACTCTTACCTATTTTACCTATCAGGTGTATCAGAAAATAGCTGGCTTCTACAGGGAGTCAGAGCTGACTCTGAACGGGCGCTGGCGTGTCATTAGTTCCTGGCGGCTTTCAGTGACTCTATCGCTCAGATATTGCTCACCTGGATCTTCATTGCCACCTCCCGTCCATCCTTCAGCCGCCCCAGGTGAACCTGACCAATGGAGGCAGCAGCAAAGGGACGTTCCTCAAAGTGCTCCAACTTCCCACGCCAGTCCGAGCCCAGCTCACTGTCCAGGGTTTTCTGTCACCGGAATAAAGTGAATGAGTTATTGACCATCAGCTCCCCCTACACTGTCCCCATCAGACACTCCCGGGACAGGTACAGCACGGGGTTAGATACAGAGTAAAGCTCCCTCTACACTGTCTCCATCAAACACTCCCAGGACAGGTACAGCACGGGGTTAGATACAGAGTAATGCTCCCTCTACACTGTCCCCATCAAACACTCCCAGGACAGGTACAGCACAGGGTTAGATACAGAGTAAAGCTCCATCTACATTGTCCCCATCAAACACTCCCAGGACAGGTACAGCACGGGGTTAGATACAGAGTAAAGCTCCCCCTACACTGTCCCCAACAGACACTCCCAGGACAGGTACAGCACGGGGTTAGATACAGAGTAAAGCTCCCTCTACACTGTCCCCATCAAACACTCCCAGGACAGGTACAGCACGGGGTTAGATACAGAGTAAAGCTCCCCCTACACTGTCCCCATCAGACACTCCCAGGACAGGTACAGCACAGGGTTAGATACAGAGCAAAGCTCCCCCTACACTGTCCCCATCAGACACTCCCAGGACAGGTACAGCACAGGGTTAGATACAGAGCAAAGCTCCCTCGACACTGTCCCCATCAAACACTCCCAGGACAGGTACAGCACGGGGTTAGATACAGAGTAAAGATCCCCCTACACTGTCCCCATCAGACACTCCCGGGACAGGTACAGCACGGGGTCAGATACAGAGTGAAGCTCCCTCGACTCTGTCCCCATCAAACACTCCCAGGACAGGTACAGCACGGGGTTAGATACAGAGTTAAGCTCCCTCTACTCTGTCTCCATCAAACACTCCCAGGACAGGGACAGCACGGGGTTAGATACAGAGTAAAGCTCCCTCTACACTGTCCCCATCAAACACTCCCAGGACAGGTACAGCACGGGGTTAGATACAGAGCAAAGCTCCCTCTACACTGTCCCCATCAAACACTCCCAGGACAGGTACAGCACAGGGTTAGATACAGACTAAAGCTCCCTCTACACTGTCCCCATCAAACACTCCCAGGACAGGTACAGCACGAGGTTAGATACAGAGTAAAGCTCCCTCTACACTGCCCCCATCAAACACTCCCAGGACAGGTACAGCACGGGGTTAGACACAGAGTAAAACTCCCTCTACACTGTCCCCATCAAACACTCCCAGGACAGGGACAGCACGGGGTTAGATACAGAGTAAAGCTCCCTCTACACTGTCCCCATCAAACACTCCCAGGACAGGTACAGCACGGGGTTAGATAGAGTTAAGCTCCCTCTACTCTGTCCCCATCAAACACTCCCAGGACAGGTACAGCACGGGGTTAGATACAGAGTTAAGCTCCCTCTACACTGTCTCCATCAAACACTCCCAGGACAGGGACAGCACGGGGTTAGATACAGTGTTAAGCTCCCTCTACACTGTCCCCATCAAACACTCCCAAGACAGGGACAGCACGGGGTTAGATACAGAGTAAAGCTCCCTCTACACTGTCCCCATCAAACACTCCCAGGACAGGTACAGCACGGGGTTAGATACAGAGTAAAGCTCCCTCTACACTGTCCCCATCAAACACTCCCAGGACAGGTACAGCACAGGGTTAGATACAGACTAAAGCTCCCTCTACACTGTCCCCATCAAACACTCCCAGGACAGGTACAGCACGAGGTTAGATACAGAGTAAAGCTCCCTCTACACTGCCCCTAATCAAACACTCCCAGGACAGGGACAGCACGGGGTTAGATACAGAGTAAAGCTCCCTCTACACTGTCCCCATCAAACACTCCCAGGACAGGTACAGCACAGGGTTAGATACAGAGTGAAGCTCCCTCTACACTGTCCCCATCAAACACTCCCAGGACAGGTACAGCATGGGGTTAGATACAGAGTGAAGCTCCCTCTACACTGTCCCCATCAAACACTCCCAGGACAGGTACAGCACGGGGTTAGATACAGAGTAAAACTCCCTCTATGGGTTGAAGTCTGGCCCTCTCTAAAGTGGTTCTACCTCAGTCGCAGGCAGGGGGATCTGTACCATTCCATTCCAGGTTTGCGTTCCGCTTGGTCCTTTCTCTAGTCCGGGATAACCTCTGGCTCCCGGTGTTTAGAGCGGTGCGGATAACGGGAAGAAGCCTCTTTGCTTCCCCCGGCTGAAACCCCGTTATCAAACCCTCGCTGCCCCTCACTCTTACCAGCATCTGCCTGGTGGGCATGAAGTCTGCTCCCTGTCGCACCCGCTCAAAAATCTTCTGTAGGGCTGGATTAATGAAAGCTTCGTCTGAAAGAGAGAGACAGAAAGAGAGAGAGAGAGGGGAAGGGAAAGAGAGAGACAGAGATGGAGAGAGACAGAGATGAAGAGAGAGAGACAGAGATGAAGAGAGAGACAGACAGACAAAGAGGGAGAGAGAGACAGAGCGAGAGAGACAGAGACAGACAGAGAGAGAGACAGAGGGAGAGGCAGAGAGAGAGAGAGACAGGAAGAGACACAGAGGGAGAGAGAGTAGGAGACAGAGAGACAGAGTGACAGAGACAGTGACAGAGACACAGAGAGAAAGGCAGAGAGAGAGCGAGAGAGAGATAGAGAAAGCGAGATAGAGAGAGAGACAGAGACAGAGCGAGAGAGACAGAGACAGACAGAGAGAGAGACAGAGGGAGAGACAGAGAGAGAGAGAGAGACAGGAAGAGACACAGAGGGAGAGAGAGTAAGAGACAGAGAGACAGAGCGACAGAGACAGAGACACAAAGAGAAAGACGCAGAGAGAGACAGAGAGAGAGAGAGAGATAGAGAGAGAGAGAGAGAGATAGAGAAAGAGAGATAGAGAGAGAGACAGAGCGAGAGAGACAGAGACAGACACAGACAGAGACAGAGGGAGAGACAGAGCGAGAGAGAGACAGGAAGGGACACAGAGGGAGAGAGAGTAGGAGACAGAGAGACAGAGCGAGAGAGACAGAGAGAGAGACAGAGCGAGAGAGACAGAGACAGAGACACAGAGAGAAAGACACAGAGAGTGACAGAGGGAGAGAGCGAGATAGAGAGAGAGAGAGATAGAGAAAGAGAGATAGAGAGAGAGGCGGCGACAGAGCGAGAGAGATAGAGACAGACACAGAGAGAGACAGAGAGAGAGAGACAAGAGTTCGGGAGACAGAGCGAGAGAACAGGAATTGGAGACAGAGAAAGGGAGACGGAGAGAGAGGGAGAGACAGAAAGAGGAAGAGACAGAAAGAGGGAGAGACAACAAATCGCAATTAATTCAGAGGGTCGTAAAAACAGAGCTCAACGATATGGGACAAAACCCTGCGCATTGGAACTTGCATTAATGTAGCACCTTTCACATCATTAGCCGGCAATCTTCTACATCCACCAGAGAGACGTCAGTTTAATGCCTCGTTCAAAAGCGTCTCTCTGGACAGTGGAGTGTTCCCCAGCTCTCGCACTACGGAGTGTCGGCCTGGATTCACAGGCTCACAGCTCTGCAGTGCAATGTGAACCAAAGACCTTCCAACTCAGAGGCAAGAGGGAGAGAGATAAGGTACACCTTGAGCTAGGGTCAATGCCATTGGGGTTGTCCTGTCTTGTGTGGAGAAGCAGACCACAAACTCACATCCCGATCTCGCTTCGCCAGGCCTGGAGCGAGGGAGGCCTTCGCCAGGCCTGGAGCGAGGGAGGCCTTCGCCAGGCCGAGAGCGAGGGAGGCCTTCGCCAGGCCGAGAGCGAGGGAGGCCTTCGCCAGGCCGAGAGCGAGGGAAGCCTTCGCCAGGCCTGGAGCTAGGGAGGCCTTCGCCAGGCCTGGAGCGAGGGAGGCCTTCGCCAGGCCGAGAGCAAGGGAGGCCTTCGCCAGGCCTAGAGCGAGGGAGGCCTTCGCCAGGCCTGGAGCGAGGGAGGCCTTCGCCAGGCCTGGAGCGAGGGAGGCCTTTGCCAGGCCTAGAGCGAGGGAGGCCTTCGTCAGGCCGAGAGCGAGGGAAGCCTTCGCCAGGCCTGGAGCTAGGGAGGCCTTCGCCAGGCCTGGAGCGAGGGAGGTCTTCGCCAGGCCTGGAGTGAGGGAGGCCTTCGCCAGGCCTGCAGTGAGGGAGGTCTTCGCCAGGCCTGCAGTGAGGGAGGCCTTCGCCAGGCCGAGAGCGAGGGAGGCTTTCGCCTTGTCTGGAGCAAGGGAGGCCTTTGCCAGGCCTGCAGTGAGGGAGGCCTTCGCCAGGCCTGGAGCGAGGGAGGCCTTCGCCAGGCCGAGAGCGAGGGAGGCTTTCACCTTGTCTGGAGTGAGGGAGGCTTTTGCCAGGCCTGGAGTGAGGGAGGCCTTCGCATTGTCTGAAGTGAGGGAGGCCTTCATCAGGCCTGGAGTGAGGGAGGCCTTCGTCAGGCTTGGAGTGAGAGAGGCATTCGCCTTGTCTGAAGTGAGGGAGGCCTTCATCAGGCCTGGAGTGAGGGAGGCCATCGCCTTGTGTGAAGTGAGGGAGGCCTTCGCCAGGCCTGGAGTGAGGGAGGCCTTCGCCTTGTCTGGAGTGAGGCAGGCCTTCGCCAGGCTGGAGTGAGGGAGACCTTCATCTGGTCTGGAGTGAGGGAGGGCTTCACCAGGCCTGGAGTGAGGGAGGCTTTTGTCTGATCTGGAGTGAGGGAGGCCTTCACAGGACCTGGTGTCGGCAGGCTAGTTGAGAAGGATGTTAGTACATGAACCTCTGCCAGAGGTGTTCTCCCGCCCCTCTCAGCCAACAGTCCACCCCCCTGCCTCCCTCTCTCACCCTCGCAGTAAAAGAATCCTGAAAGGGTGAACAATTGCAGCAGCAATCAGGATAACTAATGATAGAAGGTGGGGTTTTGAGGCCTGGTTCCAGGGCTCCTCCCTCTTCCAGTGTCCTTGGCATTTCCCTCCCCAATCCCAATTGATATCGTGTTGGGAGATGTTTACAAAGCTTCACTTGAACATTGAACTGATTGTTCCCATATGATAACAGAGGAGTTGGTTCCAGGGCACACATAATTCTGGAGGATCTGCACTCGCGCACACACACACACGGAGATTCAGATCCATCCATGACAACTAGCACAGCTCCGGCCTACCAGTGTAGGCTTTAGTTACCGGATAAGGGGCAAGGGTAGAGAGTAGGAGGGGATTTGCAAGCACTTGCAACAGATTCCACCCCCCCCCCACCTCAAAACTCTCCCCTCCCCCCTCGCTAGTTGACACAATCGGCTTAATATGCTGGCCAAGCAGCTACCTTATTTTTCACGGGATGTGGGCTTTGCCGGCGATAGGCCCAGTATTTATTGTCCATCCCTAATTGCCCCTCGAGAAGGCGGTGGGCGAGCCGCCATCTTGAACCCGCCGCAGTCCCCGTGTGGTGTAGGTACACCCACGGTGCTGTTAGGGAGGGACTTTGACCCCAGCCACAGCGAAGGAACGGCCGATATATTTCAGAGTGGGGATGGCGAGCGGCTCGGAGGGGGGGGAACTTGCAGGCGGTGGTGTTCCCCGTGCGTCTGCTGCTGCCCTCGTCCTTCTAGACGGTAGAGGTGGCGGGTTTGGAAGGTGCTGTCGAAGGAGCGAGTGGCTGTGGTGCGTCTTGTAGACGGTGCGCACGGCTGCCGCTGTGCGTCGGGGGGGGGGGGGTGGAGGGGGCGAATGTTTGTGGTTGGCGTGTGGATCGAGCGGGGCTGCTTTGTCCTGGATGGTGTCGAGCTTCTCGAGTGTTGTTGGGAGCCGCGCTCATCCAGGCGAGCGGAGAGTATTCCCGCACACTCCTGACTTGTGCCTTGTAGATGGTGGACAGACTTTGGGGGGGGTCAGGAGGTGAGTTACTCTCCGCAGGATTCCCAGCCTCTGACCTGCTCTGGTAGCCTCAGTATTAATGTGGCTGGGCCCAGTTCAGTTTCTGATCAATGGTAACCCCCAGGATGTTGATTGTGGGGGATTCAGCGATGGTAATGCCATTGAATGCCAAGGGGCGATGGTTAGATCCTCTCTTGTAGGAGATGGTCATTGCCGGGCACTTGCGTAACGGAAAAGCTCGCCCCCCGCCCCCTCAGAGGCCGAAGGGACCTACCTTGGATGCTCAACATTTGCCCGAGTTTCAGGGCCGCCCCTCGGACTTTACAGAGCGTACCCACAATCCTCTCAGCGTTGGCCTCTGACAGAATAGTGCTCGAATCCAGCAGCAAAGCCCCTAGAATAAAAGAGCAACAGATTAGAGTGACAGAGACTTCACACACTCACAGGTTAAGGACGCTTTGAAGGAGTTCGATAGTTAGGAATACGCAGGGTTAGCAACAGCCTGCATCTGGGTACAGCACCTCCCATGTCACCCCATATCCCAAGGTGCTTCAGACCAGCGTTACCTGACACACGAGCCACAGTTTAGGAGAGTGGTCCAAGAAATGGCTGATGAAATTCAACGTGGGCAAGTGCGAGGTCTTGCACTTTGGAAAAAAGAATAGAGGCATGGACTATTTTCTAAACGGTGACAAAATTCATAATGCTGAAGTGCAAAGGGACTTGGGAGTCCTAGTCCAGGATTCTCTAAAGGTAAACTTGCAGGTTGAGTCCGTAATTAAGAAAGCAAATGCAATGTTGTCATTCATCTCAAGAGGCTTGGAATATAAAAGCAGAAATGTACTTCTGAAGCTTTATAAAGCATTAGTTAGGCCCCATTTAGAATACTGTGAGCAATTTTGGGCCCCACACCTCAGGAAGGACATACTGGCACTGGAGCGGGTCCAGTGGAGATTCACACGGATGATCCCAGGAATGGTAGGCCTAACATACGATGAACGTCTGAGGATCCTGGGATTATATTCATTGGAGTTTAGGAGGTTGAGGGGAGATCTAATAGAAACTTACAAGATAATGAATGGCTTAGATCGGGTGGACGTAGGGAAGTTGTTTCCATTAGCAGGGGAGACTAGGACCCGGGGGCAGACCCTTAGAATAAAAGGGAGTCACTTTAGAACAGAGATGAGGAGAAATTTCTTCAGCCAGAGAGTGGTGGGTCTGTGGAATTCATTGCCACAGAGGGCGGTGGAGGCCGGGACGTTGAGTGTCTTTAAGACAGAAGTTGATAAATTCTTGATTTCTCGAGGAATTAAGGGCTATGGAGAGAGAGCGGGTAAATGGAGTTGAAATCAGCCATGATTGAATGGTGGAGTGGACTCGATGAGCTGAATGGCCTTACTTCCGCTCCTATGTCTTATGGTCTTATGGTCTATCAGGACGTATCGGGGACAAACGACCACAAGCTCAGTCAAAGAGGTCAGTGTGGAGGAGCGCCTTAAAGGAGGAGAGAGAGACAGAGAGAGATGGAGAGAGAGAGAGAGAGGTGAACAGTAGGTGATGGAGGGATAGATAAAGAGAGAGAGAGAGATGAACAGAAAGCGAGAGAGAGAGAGATGAATAGAGAGATAGAGAGAGGTGAACAGAGATGGAGAGATAGAGGGGAATAAGAAGTCTTACAACGCCAGGTTAAAGTCCAACAGGTTTGTTTCGAATCACTAGCTTTCGGAGCACTGCTCCGTCCTCAGGTGAATGAAGAGGTTCTGAGGAAGGAGCAGCGCTCCGAAAGCTAGTGACATCGAAACAAACCTGTTGGACTTTAACCTGGTGTTGTAAGACTTCGTACTGTGCTCACCCCAGTCCAACGCCGGCATCTCCACATCAGAGATAGATAGATAGGGAGAGAGAGAGAGAGAGGTGAACAGAGAGAGATGGAGAGATAGATAGAGAGAGAGAGAAAGTTAGAGAGAGAGAGATGGAGAGAAAGAGAGAGAGAGAGAGAGAGAGAGAGAAGTGGAGAGAGAGGGAGGTGAACAGAGAGAGATGGAGAGATAGATAGAGAGCGAGAGAAAGCTAGAGAGAGAGAGGAGAGATAGAGAGAGAGAGAGAGAGAAAAGTGGAGTGAGAGAGAGGTGAACAGAGGGAGATGGAGAGATAGATTGAGAGAGCGAGAAAGCAAGAGACAGATAGATGGAGAGATAGAGAGAGAGAGAGAGAGAAGTGGAGAGAGAGAGAGAGAGAGGTGAACAGAGGGAGAGAGTGTGATGAACGGTTACTGCCTTATCATCATGGAAGGTGATGTCCCGTTTAAGACCGGGCTTGGAACCCTGGGGACTCCGCCTCTGGCTCCGCCCATCTGGGAGCCACATATAAAGGGCTGCCTCATGGGCTGTGTAGCAGTCAGCACACGTCTCAGCTCGAACATAGTTCTTAGTCTAATAAAGCCTTCTTTAGCGTTTACACTCTTCGCGTCGTTATTGAGGGTACCTCAGAGAGATGAACAGAGAGACAGAGCGAGAGAGGCAGAGCGAGAGTTGGCGAGAGAGGCGGAGAGAGAGAGAGAGACAGAGGGCACAATCGAACGCCCACGCTGCTCCGGAAAAGCAGCTCGCCACTGCGCATCGTGGCCGGTGGTAGCCGGGAGACCCCCATCCTGGGATCTACCCGGCTCGCAACGTGTCTTGCGAGTTCCGACGCGATCTCGCGAGGCGTTGGCGATGTAAATCCTGCCCACAATGGGCTGGATCAGATCTTTGGCAAATCTGCATATTGGAGCGTGGCAGTAAGCCTCACTCTAATGTGCAAATTCCCGAGGTACCTGAGGCTTTGGGAGTCAACCCCTGATCGCTCGCTGCACTGGGGCGTTCCGGCGAGCGGAACCAGAATTCTTCAGTTCGGCCCGATGGGGTGGATGGCCTCCCTGTGCACTGCAGGGGGTTTCTATCGAGTCAGGGGGTGTCACGGAGCTGGGATCAGGCGTGGCCCAGTCGGAAGCTCATCTCAGGGTTAAACGTGTCGCCAAGGTTGTAAAACCTTGACTCAGAGGAAGGTGTAAACATTCATGAGGAATCGCATGGCCAATTTAGAGACACTCCCTTAACATCAACTCGAGCTGTTGTTGTCTAAACCCTTCAAGGGATTGTGAGCCTCGCTGGCTAGGCCCCGCGGGAAGGTGGTGGGTGATCCACCATCTTGAACCCGCCGCAGTTCCGTGTGGTGTAGGCCTACCCACCGTGCTGTTAGGGAGGACCTTCCAGGATTTTGACGGCGAAGGAGCGGCCGATTATATTTCCACGTCGGGATGGTGTGGGGCCCGGAAGGGGGGTAGCCCCATCGAGCGCACCGTGGGCAGGGCTTCAGCAGGGACAGAGGTGGAAGTTTCAAGAGAGGGGCGCCCCCAGCCTGGGGGTCGAATAAATCCCGGCCTTGAGCCTTCGAGGCCGGGGGCGCGAGGTCAGAGGTCGACGCGGGACCCAAAGGAGGCCGTTTGGCACACCGAGCCGATTCCGGTCCGGTCGAAGGATGAATCGTCACCAACACAGTACGAAGTCTCACAACATGGGGTTTAAAGTCCAACAGGTTTGTTTCGATGTCACTAGCTTTCAGAGCGCTGCTCCTTCCTCAGGTGAATGAAGAGGTCTGTTCCAGAAACACACACATAGACAAATTCAAAGATGCCAAACAATGCTAGGAATGCGAGCATTAGCAGGTGATTAAATCTTTACAGATCCAGAGATGGGGTAACCCCAGGTTAAAGAGGTGTGAATTGTCTCAAGCCAGGACAGTTGGTAGGATTTCGCAGGCCAGCTGGTGGGGGATGAATGTAATGCGACATGAATCCCAGGTCCCGGTTGAGGCCGCACTCATGTGTGCGGAACTTGGCTATAAGTTTCTGCTCGGCGATTCTGCGTTGTCGCGCGTCCTGAAGGCCGCCTTGGAGAACGCTTACCCGGAGATCAGAGGCTGAATGCCCTTGACTGCTGAAGTGTTCCCCGACTGGAAGGGAACATTCCTGCCTGGTGATTGTTGCGCGATGTCCGTTCATTCGTTGTCGCAGCGTCTGCATGGTCTCGCCAATGTACCACGCTTCGGGACATCCTTTCCTGCAGCGTATGAGGTAGACAACGCTGGCCGAGTCGCACGAGTATGTACCGCGTACCTGGTGGGTGGTGTTCTCACGTGTAATGGTGGTATCCATGTCGATGATCTGGCACGTCTTGCAGAGATTGCCATGGCACGGTTGTGTGGTGTCGTGGTCACTGTTCTGAAGACTGGGTAGTTTGCTGCAAACAATAGTTTGTTTGAGGTTGCGCGGTTGTTTGAAGGCAAGTAGTGGGGGTGTGGGGATGACCTTGGCAAGATGTTCATCGTCATCAATGACGTGTTGAAGGCTGTGAAGAAGATGTTGTAGTTTCTCCGCTCCGGGGAAGTACTGGACGACGAAGGGTATTCTGTCGGTTGTGTCCCATGTTTGTCTTCTGAGGAGGTCGGTCCGGTTTTTCGCTGTGGCGCGTTGGAATTGTCGCTCGATGAGTCGAGTGCCATATCCCGTTCGTACGAGGGCATCTTTCAACGTCTGTAGATGTCTGTTACGCTCCTCCTCGTCTGAGCAGATCCTGTGTATACGGAGCGCTTGTCCATAGGGGATGGCTTCTTTAATGTGTTTAGGGTGGAAGCTGGAGAAGTGGAGCATCGTGAGGTTATCTGTGGGTTTGCGGTAAAGCAAAGTCCGCTTCATTCTGGATCACAACGTCTTCACCTTCGACAACAAGTTCTTCATCCAGACGCACGGAACAGCCATGGGGACCAAATTCGCACCCCAATACGCCAACATCTTCATGCACAAGTTTGAACAAGACCTACTCACCGCACAGGACCTTCAACCGACGTTATACACCAGATACATCGATGACATTTTTTTCCTTTGGACCCACGGCGAAGAATCACTGAAACGACTACACGATGACATTAATAATTTACATCCCACCATCAGACTCACCATGGACTACTCTCTAAAATCAGTTGCATTCTTGGACACACTCGTCTCCATCAAGGACGGTCACCTCAGCACTTCGCTTTACCGCAAACCCACAGATAACCTCACGTTGCTCCACTTCTCCAGCTTCCACCCTAAACACATTAAAGAAGCCATCCCCTATGGACAAGCGCTCCGTATACACAGGATCTGCTCAGACGAGGAGGAGCGTAACAGACATCTACAGACGTTGAAAGATGCCCTCGTACGAACGGGATATGGCACTCGACTCATCGATCGACAGTTCCAACGCGCCACAGCGAAAAACCGCACCGACCTCCTCAGAAGACAAACATGGGACACAACCGACAGAATACCCTTCGTCGTCCAGTACTTCCCCGGAGCGGAGAAACTACAACATCTTCTTCACAGCCTTCAACACGTCATCGATGAAGATGAACATCTTGCCAAGGTCATCCCCACACCCCCACTACTTGCCTTCAAACAACCGCACAACCTCAAACGAACCATTGTTTGCAGCAAACTACCCAGTCTTCAGAACAGTGACCACGACACCACACAACCCTGCCATGGCAATCTCTGCAAGACGTGCCAGATCATCGACATGGATACCACCATTATATGTGAGAACACCACCCACCAGGTACGCGGTACATACTCGTGCGACTCGGCCAACGTTGTCTACCTCATACGCTGCAGGAAAGGATGTCCCGAAGCGTGGTACATTGGCGAGACCATGCAGACGCTGCGACAACGGATGAACGGACATCGCGCAACAATCACCAGGCAGGAATGTTCCCTTCCAGTCGGGGAACACTTCAGCAGTCAAGGGCATTCAGCCTCTGATCTCCAGGTAAGCGTTCTCCAAGGCGGCCTTCAGGACCCGCGACAACGCAGAATCGCCGAGCAGAAACTTATAGCCAAGTTCCGCACACATGAGTGCGGCCTCAACCGGGACCTGGGATTCATGTCACATTACATTCATCCCCCACCATCTGGCCTGCGAAATCCTACCAACTGTCCTGGCTTGAGACAATTCACACCTCTTTAACCTGGGGTTACCCCATCTCTGGATCTGTAAAGATTTAATCACCTGCTAATGCTCGCATTCCAATCATTGTCTGGCATCTTTGAATCAGTCTATATATATATATGTTTCTGGAACATACCTCTTCATTCACCTGAGGAAGGAGCAGCGCTCCGAAAGCTAGTGACATCGAAACAAACCTGTTGGACTTTAACCTGGAGTTGTAAAACTTCTTTCTGTACAGTTACACAGTGAGTGATCCTCACCCTGCTGAATAAACAGTGACTCTGTACAGTTACACAGTGAGTGTTCCTCACCATGCTGAATAAACAGTGACTCTGTACAGTTACACAGTGAGTGACCATCGCCCTGCTGAATAAACAGTGACTCTGTACAGTTACACAGTGAGTGATCCTCACCCTGCTGAATAAACAGTGACTCTGTACAGTTACACAGTGAGTGATCCTCACCCTGCTGAATAAACAGTGACTCTGTACAGTTACACAGTGAGTGACCCTCACCCTGCTGAATAAACAGTGACTGTACAGTTACACAGTGAGTGATCCTCACCCTGCTGAATAAACAGTGACTCTGTACAGTTACACAGTGAGTGATCCTCACCCTGAATAAACAGTGACTCTGTACAGTTAGTTACACAGTGAGTGATCCTCACCCTGCTGAATAAACAGTGACTCTGTACAGTTACAGTGAGTGATCCTCACCCTGCTGAATAAACAGTGACTCTGTACAGTTACACAGTGAGTGATCCTCACCCTGCTGAATAAACAGTGACTCTGTACAGTTACACAGTGAGTGACCCTCACCCTGCTAAATAAACAGTGACTCTGTACAGTTACACAGTGAGTGATCCTCACCCTGAATAAACAGTGACTCTGTACAGTTACACAGTGAGTGACCCTCAACCTGAATAAACAGTGACTCTGTACAGTTACACAGTGAGTGATCCTCACCCTGCTGAATAAACAGTGACTCTGTACAGTGACACAGTGAGTGACCCTCACCCTGAATAAACAGTGACTCTGTACAGTTACACAGTGAGTGATCCTCACCCTGCTGAATAAACAGTGACTCTGTACAGTTACACGGTGAGTGACCCTCACCCTGAATAAACAGTGACTTGTACAGTTACACAGTGAGTGATCCTCACCCTGCTGAATAAACAGTGACTCTGTACAGTTACACAGTGAGTGACCCTCACCCTGCTGAATAAACAGTGACTCTGTACAGTTACACAGTGAGTGATCCTCGCCCTGCTGAATAAACAGTGACTCTGTACAGTTACACAGTGAGTGATCCTCACCCTGCTGAATAAACAGTGACTCTGTACAGTTACACAGTGAGTGATCCTCACCCTGCTGAATAAACAGTGACTCTGTACAGTTACACAGTGAGTGATCCTCACCCTGCTGAATAAACAGTGACTCTGTACAGTTAGACAGTGAGTGATCCTCACCCTGAATAAACAGTGACTCTGTACAGTTACACAGTGAGTGATCCTCACCCTGCTGAATAAACAGTGACTCTGTACAGTTACACAGTGAGTGACCCTCACCCTGCTAAATAAACAGTGACTCTGTACAGTTACACAGTGAGTGATCCTCACCCTGCTGAATAAACAGTGACTCTGTACAGTTACACAGTGAGTGATCCTAACCCTGCTGAATAAACAGTGACTCTGTACAGTTACACAGTGAGTGATCCTCACCCTGAATAAACAGTGACTCTGTACAGTTACACAGTGAGTGACCCTCACCCTGCTGAATAAACAGTGACTCTGTACAGTTACACAGTGAGTGACCCTCACCCTGCTGAATAAACAGTGACTCTGTACAGTTACACAGTGAGTGATCCTCACCCTGCTGAATAAACAGTGACTCTGTACAGTTACACAGTGAGTGACCCTCACCCTGAATAAACAGTGACTCTGTACAGTTACACAGTGAGTGATCCTCACCCTGCTGAATAAACAGTGACGCTGTACAGTACACAGTGAGTGACCCTCACCCTGCTGAATAAACTGTGACTCTGTACAGTTACACAGTGAGTGACCCTCACCCTGAATAAACAGTGACTCTGTACAGTTACGCAGTGAGTGACCCTCACCCTGCTGAATAAACAGTGACTCTGTACAGTTACACAGTGAGTGATCCTCACCCTGCTGAATGAACAGTGACTCTGTACAGTTACACAGTGAGTGACCCTCACCCTGAATAAACAGTGACTCTGTACAGTTACACAGTGAGTGATCCTCACCCTGCTGAATAAACAGTGACGCTGTACAGTACACAGTGAGTGACCCTCACCCTGCTGAATAAACTGTGACTCTGTACAGTTACAGTGAGTGACCCTCACCCTGCTGAATAAACAGTGACTCTGTACAGTTACACAGTGAGTGACCCTCACCCTGCTGAATAAACAGTGACTCTGTACAGTTACACAGTGAGTGATCCTCACCCTGCTGAATAAACAGTGACTCTGTACAGTTACATAGTGAGTGATCCTCACCCTGAATAAACAGTGACTCTGTACAGTTACGCAGTGAGTGACCCTCACCCTGCTGAATAAACAGTGACTCTGTACAGTTACACAGTGAGTGATCCTCACCCTGCTGAATAAACAGTGACTCTGTACAGTTACACAGTGAGTGACCCTCACCCTGCTGAATAAACAGTGACTCTCTTCAGTTACACAGAGAGTGACCTCACCCTGCTGAATAAACAGTGACTCTGTACAGTTACACAGTGAGTGATCCTCACCCTGCTGAATAAATAGTGACTCTGTACAGTTACACAGTGAATGATCCTCACCCTGAATAAACAGTGACTCTGTACAGTTACACAGTGAATGATCCTCACCCTGAATAAACAGTGACTCTGTACAGTTACACAGTGAATGACCCTCACCCTGCTGAATAAACAGTGACTCTGTACAGTTACACAGTGAGTGATCCTCACCCTGCTGAATAAACAGTGACTCTGTACAGTTACAGTGAGTGATCCTCACCCTGAATAAACAGTGACTCTGTACAGTTACACAGTGAGTGACCCTCACCCTGCTGAATAAACAGTGACTCTGTACAGTTACACAGTGAGTGACCCTCACCCTGCTGAATAAACAGTGACTCTGTACAGTTACACAGTGAGTGATCCTCACCCTGCTGAATAAACAGTGACTCTGTACAGTTACACAGTGAGTGACCCTCACCCTGCTGAATAAACAGTGACTCTGTACAGTTACACAGTGAGTGATCCTCACCCTGAATAAACAGTGACTCTGTACAGTTACACAGTGAGTGATCCTCACCCTGCTGAATAAACATTGATTCTGTACAGTTACACAGTGAGTGATCCTCGCCCTGAATAAACAGTGACTCTGTACAGTTACACAGTGAGTGATCCTCACCCTGCTGAATAAACAGTGACTCTGTACAGTTACACAGTGAGTGATCCTCACCCTGCTGAATAAACAGTGACTCTGTACAGTTACACAGTGAGTGATCCTCACCCTGCTGAATAAACAGTGACTCTGTACAGTTACACAGTGAGTGATCCTCACCCTGCTGAATAAACAGTGACTCTGTACAGTTACACAGTGAGTGATCCTCACCCTGCTGAATAAACAGTGACTCGGTACAGTTACACAGTGAGTGACCCTCACCCTGCTGAATAAACAGTGACTCTGTACAGTTACACAGTGAGTGACCCTCACCCTGAATAAACAGTGACTCTGCACAGTTACACAGTGAGTGACCGTCACCCTGCTGAATAAACAGTGACTCTGTACAGTTACACAGTGAGTGATCCTCACCCTGCTGAATAAACAGTGACTCTGTACAGTTACACAGTGAGTGATCCTCACCCTGAATAAACAGTGACTCTGTACAGTTACACAGTGAGTGACCCTCACCCTGCTGAATAAACAGTGACTCTGTACAGTTACACAGTGAGTGATCCTCACCCTGTTGAATAAACAGTGACTCTGTACAGTTACACAGTGAGTGATCCTCACCCTGCTGAATAAACAGTGACTCTGTACAGTTACACAGTGAGTGATCCTCACCCTGTTGAATAAACAGTGACTCTGTACAGTTACACAGTGAGTGATCCTCACCCTGCTGAATAAACAGTGACTCGGTACAGTTACACAGTGAGTGATCCTCACCCTGCTGAATAAACAGTGACTCTGTACAGTTACACAGTGAGTGATCCTCACCCTGCTGAATAAACAGTGACTCTGTACAGTTACACAGTGAGTGATCCTCACCCTGCTGAATAAACAGTGACTCTGTACAGTTACACAGTGAGTGATCCTCACCCTGCTGAATAAACAGTGACTCGGTACAGTTACACAGTGAGTGACCCTCACCCTGCTGAATAAACAGTGACTCTGTACAGTTACACAGTGAGTGACCCTCACCCTGAATAAACAGTGACTCTGCACAGTTACACAGTGAGTGACCGTCACCCTGCTGAATAAACAGTGACTCTGTACAGTTACACAGTGAGTGATCCTCACCCTGCTGAATAAACAGTGACTCTGTACAGTTACACAGTGAGTGATCCTCACCCTGAATAAACAGTGACTCTGTACAGTTACACAGTGAGTGATCCTCACCCTGAATAAACAGTGACTCTGTACAGTTACACAGTGAGTGATCCTCACCCTGCTGAATAAACAGTGACTCTGTACAGTTACACAGTGAGTGATCCTCACCCTGCTGAATAAACAGTGACTCTGTACAGTTACACAGTGAGTGATCCTCACCCTGCTGAATAAACAGTGACTCTGTACAGTTACGCAGTGAGTGACCCTCACCCTGCTGAATAAACAGTGACTCTCTACAGTTACTCAGTGAGTGATCCTCACCCTGCTGAATAAACAGTGACTCTGTACAGTTACACAGTGAGTGACCCTCACCCTGCTGAATAAACAGTGACTCTGGACAGTTACACAGTGAGTGATCCTCACCCTGCTGAATGAACAGTGACTCTGTACAGTTACACAGTGAGTGATCCTCACCCTGAATAAACAGTGACTCTGTACAGTTACACAGTGAGTGATCCTCACTCTGCTGCTTAAACAGTGACTCTGTACAGTTACACAGTGAGTGACCCTCACCCTGCTGAATAAACAGTGACTCTGTACAGTTACACAGTGAGTGATCCTCACCCTGAATAAACAGTGACTCTGTACAGTTACACAGTGAGTGATCCTCACCCTGCTGAATAAACAGTGACTCTGTACAGTTACACAGTGAGTGATCCTCACCCTGAATAAACAGTGACTCTGTACAGTTACACAGTGAGTGATCCTCACCCTGAATAAACAGTGACTCTGTACAGTTACACAGTGAGTGATCCTCACCCTGTTGAATAAACAGTGACTCTGTACAGTTACACAGTGAGTGATCCTCACCCTGTTGAATAAACAGTGACTCTGTACAGTTACAAAGTGAGTGATCCTCACCCTGCTGAATAAACAGTGACTCTGTACAGTTACACAGTGAGTGACCCTCACCCTGCTGAATAAACAGTGACTCTGTACAGTTACACAGTGAGTGATCCTCACCCTGCTGAATAAACAGTGACTCTGTACAGTTACACAGTGAGTGATCCTCACCCTGCTGAATAAACAGTGACTCTGTACAGTTACACAGTGAGTGACCCTCACCCTGAATAAACAGTGACTCTGTACAGTTACACAGTGAGTGACCCTCACCCTGCTGAATAAACAGTGACTCTGTACAGTTACACAGTGAGTGATCCTCACCCTGCTGAATAAACAGTGACTCTGTACAGTTACACAGTGAGTGACCCTCACCCTGCTGAATAAACAGTGACTCTGTACAGTTACACAGTGAGTGATCCTCACCCTGAATAAACAGTGACTCTGTACAGTTACACAGTGAGTGATCCTCACCCTGAATAAACAGTGACTCTGTACAGTTACACAGTGAGTGGCCCTTACCCTGAATAAACAGTGACTCTGTACAGTTACACAGTGAGTGATCCTCACCCTGCTGAATAAACAGTGACTCTGTACAGTTACACAGTGAGTGACCCTCACCCTGCTGAATAAACAGTGACTCTGTACAGTTACACAGTGAGTGACCGTCACCCTGAATAAACAGTGACTCTGTACAGTTACGCAGTGAATGACCCTCACCCTGAATAAACAGTGACTCTGTACAGTTACACAGTGAGTGATCCTCACCCTGCTGAATAAACAGTGACTCTGTACAGTTACACAGTGAGTGATCCTCACCCTGCTGAATAAACAGTGACTCTGTACAGTTACACAGTGAGTGACCCTCACCCTGCTGAATAAACAGTGACTCTGTACAGTTACACAGTGAGTGATCCTCGCCCTGCTGAATAAACAGTGACTCTGTACAGTTACACAGTGAGTGATCCTCACCCTGCTGAATAAACAGTGACTCTGTACAGTTACACAGTGAGTGATCCTCACCCTGCTGAATAAACAGTGACTCTGTACAGTTACACAGTGAGTGATCCCCACCCTGCTGAATAAACAGTGACTCTGTACAGTTACACAGTGAGTGATCCTCACCCTGCTGAATAAACAGTGACTCTGTACAGTTACACAGTGAGTGATCCTCACCCTGCTGAATAAACAGTGACTCTGTACAGTTACACAGTGAGTGATCCTCACCCTGCTGAATAAACAGTGACTCTGTACAGTTACACAGTGAGTGATCCTCGCCCTGCTGAATAAACAGTGACTCTGTACAGTTACACAGTGAGTGATCCTCACCCTGCTGAATAAACAGTGACTCTGTACAGTTACACAGTGAGTGACCCTCACCCTGCTGAATAAACAGTGACTCTGTACAGTTACACAGTGAGTGACCCTCACCCTGCTGAATAAACAGTGACTCTGTACAGTTACACAGTGAGTGATCCTCGCCCTGCTGAATAAACAGTGACTCTGTACAGTTACACAGTGAGTGATCCTCACCCTGCTGAATAAACAGTGACTCTGTACAGTTACACAGTGAGTGATCCTCACCCTGCTGAATAAACAGTGACTCTGTACAGTTACACAGTGAGTGATCCCCACCCTGCTGAATAAACAGTGACTCTGTACAGTTACACAGTGAGTGATCCTCACCCTGCTGAATAAACAGTGACTCTGTACAGTTACACAGTGAGTGATCCTCACCCTGCTGAATAAACAGTGACTCTGTACAGTTACACAGTGAGTGATCCTCACCCTGCTGAATAAACAGTGACTCTGTACAGTTACACAGTGAGTGATCCTCGCCCTGCTGAATAAACAGTGACTCTGTACAGTTACACAGTGAGTGATCCTCACCCTGCTGAATAAACAGTGACTCTGTACAGTTACACAGTGAGTGATCCTCACCCTGCTGAATAAACAGTGACTCTGTACAGTTACACAGTGAGTGATCCTCACCCTGCTGAATAAACAGTGACTCTGTACAGTTACACAGTGAGTGATCCTCACCCTGCTGAATAAACAGTGACTCTGTACAGTTACACAGTGAGTGACCCTCACCCTGCTGAATAAACAGTGACTCTGTACAGTTACACAGTGAGTGACCCTCACCCTGCTGAATAAACAGTGACTCTGTACAGTTACACAGTGAGTGATCCTCACCCTGAATAATCAGTGACTCTGTACAGTTACACAGTGAGTGACCCTCACCCTGCTGAATAAACAGTGACTCTGTACAGTTACACAGTGAGTGACCCTCACCCTGAATAAACAGTGACTCTGTACAGTTACACAGTGAGTGATCCTCACCCTGCTGAATAAACAGTGACTCTGTACAGTTACACAGTGAGTGATCCTCACCCTGCTGAATAAACAGTGACTCTGTACAGTGACACAGTGAGTGATCCTCACCCTGCTGAATAAACAGTGACTCTGTACAGTGACACAGTGAGTGATCCTCACCCTGCTGAATAAACAGTGACTCTGTACAGTTACATAGTGAGTGACCCTCACCCTGAATAAACAGTGACTCTGTACAGTTACACAGTGAGTGATCCTCACCCTGCTGAATAAACAGTGACTCTGTACAGTTACACAGTGAGTGACCCTCACCCTGAATAAACAGTGACTCTGTACAGTTACACAGTGAGTGATCCTCACCCTGCTGAATAAACAGTGACTCTGTACAGTTACACAGTGAGTGATCCTCACCCTGCTGAATAAACAGTGACTCTGTACAGTTACACAGTGAGTGATCCTCACCCTGAATAAACAGTGACTCTGTACAGTTACACAGTGAGTGACCCTCACCCTGCTGAATAAACAGTGACTCTGTACAGTTACACAGTGAGTGACCCTCACCCTGCTGAATAAACAGCGACTCTGTACAGTTACACAGTGAGTGATCCTCACCCTGAATAAACAGTGACTCTGTACAGTTACACAGTGAGTGACCTTCACCCTGCTGAATAAACACTGACTCTGTACAGTTACACAGTGAGTGACCCTCACCCTGCTGAATAAACAGTGACTCTGTACAGTTACACAGTGAGTGATCCTCGCCCTGCTGAATAAACAGTGACTCTGTACAGTTACACAGTGAGTGATCCTCACCCTGAATAAACAGTGACTCTGTACAGTTACACAGTGAGTGATCCTCACCCTGCTGAATAAACAGTGACTCTGTACAGTTACACAGTGAGTGATCCTCACCCTGCTGAATAAACAGCGACTCTGTACAGTTACACAGTGAGTGATCCTCACCCTGCTGAATAAACAGTGACTCTGTACAGTTACACAGTGAGTGATCCTCACCCTGCTGAATAAACAGTGACTCTGTACAGTTACACAGTGAGTGATCCTCACCCTGCTGAATAAACAGTGACTCTGTACAGTTACACAGTGAGTGACCCTCACCCTGCTGAATAAACAGTGACTCTGTACAGTTACACAGTGAGTGATCCTCGCCCTGCTGAATAAACAGTGACTCTGTACAGTTACACAGTGAGTGATCCTCACCCTGAATAAACAGTGACTCTGTACAGTTACACAGTGAGTGATCCTCACCCTGCTGAATAAACAGTGACTCTGTACAGTTACACAGTGAGTGATCCTCACCCTGCTGAATAAACAGTGACTCTGTACAGTTACACAGTGAGTGATCCTCACCCTGAATAAACAGTGACTCTGTACAGTTACACAGTGAGTGATCTTCACCCTGAATAAACAGCGACTCTGTACAGTTACACAGTGAGTGACCCTCACCCTGAATAAACAGTGACTCTGTACAGTTACACAGTGAGTGATCTTCACCCTGAATAAACAGCGACTCTGTACAGTTACACAGTGAGTGACCCTCACCCTGAATAAACAGTGACTCTGTACAGTTACACAGTGAGTGACCCTCACCCTGAATAAACAGTGACTCTGTACAGTTACACAGTGAGTGATCCTCACCCTGCTGAATAAACAGTGACTCTGTACAGTTACACAGTGAGTGATCCTCACCCTGCTGAATAAACAGTGACTCTGTACAGTTACACAGTGAGTGATCCTCACCCTGCTGAATAAACAGTGACTCTGTACAGTTACACAGTGAGTGATCCTCACCCTGCTGAATAAACAGTGACTCTGTACAGTTACAGAGTGAGTGATCCTCACCCTGCTGAATAAACAGTGACTCTGTACAGTTACACAGTGAGTGATCCTCACCCTGCTGAATAAACAGTGACTCTGTACAGTTACACAGTGAGTGACCCTCACCCTGCTGAATAAACAGTGACTCTGTACAGTTACACAGTGAGTGATCCTCACCCTGCTGAATAAACAGTGACTCTGTACAGTTACACAGTGAGTGATCCTCACCCTGCTGAATAAACAGTAACTCTGTACAGTTACACAGTGAGTGACCCTCACCCTGCTGAATAAACAGTGACTCTGTACAGTTACACAGTGAGTGATCCTCACCCTGCTGAATAAACAGTGACTCTGTACAGTTACACAGTGAGTGACCCTCACCCTGAATAAGCAGTGACTCTGTACAGTTACACAGTGAGTGACCCTCACCCTGCTGAATAAACAGTGACTCTGTACAGTTACACAGTGAGTGGTCCTCACCCTGAATAAACAGTGACTCTGTACAGTTACACAGTGAGTGATCCTCACCCTGCTGAATAAACAGTGACTCTGTACAGTTACACAGTGAGTGACCCTCACCCTGAATAAACAGTGACTCTGTACAGTTACACAGTGAGTGATCCTCACCCTGAATAAACAGTGACTCTGTACAGTTACACAGTGAGTGATCCTCACCCTGAATAAACAGTGACTCTGTACAGTTACACAGTGAGTGATCCTCACCCTGCTGAATAAACAGTGACTCTGTACAGTTACACAGTGAGTGATCCTCACCCTGCTGAATAAACAGTGACTCTGTACAGTTACACAGTGAGTGACCCTCACCCTGAATAAACAGTGACTCTGTACAGTTACACAGTGAGTGATCCTCACCCTGCTGAATAAACAGTGACTCTGTACAGTTACACAGTGAGTGATCCTCACCCTGCTGAATAAACAGTGACTCTGTACAGTTACACAGTGAGTGATCCTCACCATGCTGAATAAACAGTGACTCTGTACAGTTACACAGTGAGTGATCCTCAACCTGCTGAATAAACAGTGACTCTGTACAGTTACACAGTGAGTGATCCTCACCCTGCTGAATAAACAGTGACTCTGTACAGTTACACAGAGAGTGATTCTCACCCTGCTGAATAAACAGTGACTCTGTACAGTTACACAGTGAGTGATCCTCACCCTGCTGAATAAACAGTGACTCTGTACAGTTACACAGTGAGTGACCCTCACCCTGCTGAATAAACAGTGACTCTGTACAGTTACACAGTGAGTGACCCTCACCCTGAATAAACAGTGACTCTGTACAGTTACACAGTGAGTGACCCTCACCCTGCTGAATAAACAGTGACTCTGTACAGTTACACAGTGAGTGACCCTCACCCTGCTGAATAAACAGTGACTCTGTTACAGTAACAGTGAGTGATCCTCACCCTGCTGAATAAACAGTGACTCTGTACAGTTACACAGTGAGTGATTCTCACCCTGAATAAACAGTGACTCTGTACAGTTACACAGTGAGTGACCCTCACCCTGCTGAATAAACAGTGACTCTGTACAGTTACACAGTGAGTGATTCTCACCCTGAATAAACAGTGACTCTGTACAGTTACACAGTGAGTGATCATCACCCTGCTGAATAAACAGTGACTCTGTACAGTTACACAGTGAGTGATCCTCACCCTGAATAAACAGTGACTCTCTACAGTTACACAGTGAGTGATCCTCACCCTGCTGAATAAACAGTGACTCTGTACAGTTACACAGTGAGTGACCCTCACCCTGCTGAATAAACAGTGACTCTGTACAGTTACACAGTGAGTGACCCTCACCCTGAATAAACAGTGACTCTGTACAGTTACACAGTGAGTGATCATCACCCTGCTGAATAAACAGTGACTCTGTACAGTTACACAGTGAGTGATCCTCACCCTGAATAAACAGTGACTCTCTACAGTTACACAGTGAGTGATCCTCACCCTGAATAAACAGTGACTCTGTACAGTTACACAGTGAGTGACCCTCACCCTGCTGAATAAACAGTGACTCTGTACAGTTACACAGTGAGTGATCCTCACCCTGAATAAACAGTGACTCTGTACAGTTACACAGTGAGTGACCCTCACCCTGCTGAATAAACAGTGACTCTGTACAGTTACACAGTGAGTGACCCTCACCCTGCTGAATAAACAGTGACTCTGTACAGTTACACAGTGAGTGATCCTCACCCTGAATAAACAGTGACTCTGTACAGTTACACAGTGAGTGATCCTCACCCTGCTGAATAAACAGTGACTCTGTACAGTTACACAGTGAGTGACCCTCACCCTGCTGAATAAACAGTGACTCTGTACAGTTACACAGTGAGTGATCCTCACCCTGCTGAATAAACAGTGACTCTGTACAGTTACACAGTGAGTGACCCTCACCCTGAATAAACAGTGACTCTGTACAGTTACACAGTGAGTGATCCTCACCCTGCTGAATAAACAGTGACTCTGTACAGTTACACAGTGAGTGATCCTCACCCTGAATAAACAGTGACTCTGTACAGTTACACAGTGAGTGATCCTCACCCTGAATAAACAGTGACTCTGTACAGTTACACAGTGAGTGATCCTCACCCTGAATAAACAGTGACTCTGTACAGTTACACAGTGAGTGATCCTCACCCTGCTGAATAAACAGTGACTCTGTACAGTTACACAGTGAGTGATCCTCACCCTGCTGAATAAACAGTGACTCTGTACAGTTACACAGTGAGTGATCCTCACCCTGAATAAACAGTGACTCTGTACAGTTACACAGTGAGTGACCCTCACCCTGCTGAATAAACAGTGACTCTGTACAGTTACACAGTGAGTGATCCTCACCCTGCTGAATAAACAGTGACTCTGTATAGTTACACAGTGAGTGACCCTCACCCTGAATAAACAGTGACTCTGTACAGTTACACAGTGAGTGACCCTCACCCTGAATAAACAGTGACTCTGTACAGTTACACAGTGAGTGACCCTCACCCTGCTGAATAAACAAGATGGCTTTGCTCCAGTAACAAAACATTTGTCACGGAGGGATCTAGCTTGATAGTGCCACACTCACCCTGTGTCCCGCTCTTTGTTCTGAACGTCTTCTTGGTGGCTTCCAGGAGAGCTCCGAATCCAACTCTAATGGCCAATCCTGAGAGAGTCATCCACAGGGACAGGAGTTAGATCTCAGAGCGACAGTCACCACCCTCAGGGCAGACTGCTTCACAATTAACACACACACACAAATACAGGCATACAGGCTTGTGTGTCCACACACTGCCTTCTCAAGGACAATTAGAGACGAGTAATAACGGCTGGCATATACGGCGAATCCCACACCCTGTAAATTAATTTTAAAAACAATGAGGAATATATGTGTCTGAGTATACCCCCCAGCTCCCCACACACATAGATACACACACACAGACATACACACACACACAGATACACACACACAGACATACACACACAGCTACACACACACAGCTATACACACACACAGATACACACACATAGATACACACACACAGATACACACACATAGATACACACACACAGACATACACACACAGCTACACACACACAGCTATACACACACACAGATACACACACATAGATACACACGCACAGACATACACACACACACAGATACACACACACAGACATACACACACAGCTACACACACACAGCTATACACACACACAGATACACACACACAGACATACACACACAGCTACACACACACAGCTATACACACACACAGATACACACACATAGATACACACACACAGACATACACGGACAGCTATACACACACACACAGACATACACGGACAGCTACACACACACAGACATACACGGACATCTACACACACACAGCTATACACACACATAGATACACACACACAGACATACACGGAGAGCTACACACACACACAGCTCCCCACACACATAGATACACACACACAGACATACACACACAGCTATACACACACAGCTCCCCACACACACAGATACACACACACAGACATACACGGACAGCTATACACACACACACAGACATACACGGACAGCTACACACACACACAGACATACACGGACAGCTACACACACACAGCTATACACACTCACACAGACATACACGGACAGCTACACACACACACAGATACACACACACAGACATACACGGACAGCTACACACACACAGACATACACGGACAGCTACACACACACAGATACACACACACACACAGACATACACGGACAGCTATACACACACACAGACATACACGGACAGCTACACACACACAGCTATACACACACACAGATACACACACACACAGACACAGATACACACAGGCACACACAGATACACACACACAGACATACACGGACAGCTACACACACACAGCTATACACACACACACAGACATACACGGACAGCTACACACACACAGATACACACACACAGACATACACGGACAGCTACACACACACACAGATACACACACACAGACATACACGGACAGCTACACACACACAGCTATACACACACATAGATACACACACACAGACATACACGGACAGCTACACACACACAGCTATACACACACATAGATACGCACACACAGACACAGATACACACAGGCACACACAGATACACACACACAGATACACACAGAAATACACACACAGATACACACACACAAATGCACGCACACATATACACACACAGATGGGCACACACATATACACACACAGATATACACATATACATATATACACACACATATATACACACCGATACAGACATACACAGATGTACACACGCGATGTACACGCACAGATGTAGGCACACAGATATACACACTCAGATATGCACACACATATACACACATATACACACACATAAATACTCACACAAACACACAGATAGAAAGACATACAGATGTACACACACGGATACACACACACGGATATACACACACAGATGCACACATACATGTACGCACACGCACAGATACACACAGATATATACACACAGATATAGACACACACATATATAAACACATGGATATACACACCTGGATATACACATCCAGATATACACACACATATACACACACATATACACACACAGATATGCACACAGATGTACACACACAGATGTACACACATAGATGTACACACACAGATGTACACACACAGATGTACACACACACATGTACACACTGATATACACACAGATATACACACACAGATACACACAGAGACACAGTCACAGATACATACACAGATAATACACACATAGGTACACACATATACATATACGCACACACACAAATGCACAGACACATATACACACACAGATGCTCACACACATATACACACACAGATACACACACGTACATATATACATACAGATATAGACACGTACAGATGTACACACACGTATATACACACACGGATATTCACACAGATGCACACATACATATACATACACACACATATACACACAGACATAGACACACACAGATATACAAACATGGATATGCACACATGGATATACACACGCGGATATACACTCTCATATACACACACATATATAGACACTTATATACACACACAGAAACACACAAAGGTACACACACACAGATATACACAAACAGATACAAACACACACAGATGCACACACATGTATACACACACCGCGCTCTCACACACAGTACACACACACAGATGTCCGTGCGTGTGATCACCCCCCCCTCACACACACACAGCGATGGGACAGGGACCTGTTACTCCCCCCCCTCACACACACACACCGATGGGACAGGGGCCTGTGATCCCCCCCCCCCTCACACGCACACACACCGATGGGACAGGGGTCTGTGATTCACCCCCCCCTCCCCCTCACACACACACACCGATGGGACAGGGACCTGTTACTCCCCCCCCTCACACACACACACCGATGGGACAGGGGTCTGTGATCACCCCCCCTCACACACACACACCGATGGGACAGGGGCCTGTGATCCCCCCCCCCCTCACACGCACACACACCGATGGGACAGGGGTCTGTGATTCACCCCCCCCCTCACACACACACACCGATGGGACAGGGGTCTGTGATTCACCCCCCCCCCCCACACACACACACTGATGGGACAGGGGTCTGTGATCCCCCCCCCTCACACACACACACCGATGGGACAGGGGTCTGTGATTTCCCCCCCCCCCCACACACACACACCGATGGGACAGGGGTCTGTGATTCCCCCCCCCCTCACACACACACACCGATGGGACAGGGGCCTGTGATACACTCCCCCCCCCCTCACACACACACACCGATGGGACAGGGGTCTGTGATTCACTCCCCCCCCCTCACACACACACACCGATGGGACAGGGGTCTGTGATTCACTCCCCCCCTCACACACACACACCGATGGGACAGGGGTCTGTGATTCCCCCCCCCCCTCACACACACACACACCGATGGGACAGGGGCCTGTGATACACTCCCCCCCCCCCTCACACACACACACCGATGGGACAGGGGTCTGTGATTCACTCCCCCCCCCCCCCCACACACACACACCGATGGGACAGGGGTCTGTGATTCCCCCCCCCCTAACACACACACACCGATGGGACAGGGGTCTGTGATCCCCCCCACCCCCCTCACACACACACACCGATGGGACAGGGGTCTGTGATCCCCCCCACCCTCGCACACACACACACCAATGGGACAGGGGTCTGTGATTCCCGCACCCCCCCTCACACACACACACCGATGGGACAGGGGTCTGTGATCCCCCCCCCCCTCACACACACACACCGATGGGACAGGGGTCTGTGATTCTCGCCCCCCTCCCCTCACACACACCGATGGGACAGGGGTCTGTGATTCACCCCCCCCACCCCCTCACACACACGCACCGAAGGGACAGGGGCCTGTGACCCCCTCCCCCCCCCCTCACACACACACACCGATGGGACAGGGGTCTGTGATCCCCCCACCCCCTCAGACACACACACCGATGGGACAGGGGTCTGTGATTCCCGCCCTCCCCCCCCTCACACACACACACACCGATGGGACAGGGGTCTGTGATTCCCCCCCCCCCCCTCACACACACACACACCGATGGGACAGGGGTCTGTGATTCCCCCCCCCCTCACACACACACACACACACCGATGGGACAGGGGTCTGTGATCCCCCCCCTCCCCCCTCGCACACACACACACCAATGGGACAGGGGTCTGTGATTCCCACCCCCCCCCCCTCGCACACACACACACACACACCGATGGGACAGGGGCCTGTGATTCCCCCCCCCCCCCCCCCTCACACACACACACCGATGGGACAGGGGTCTGTGATCCCCCTCCCCCCCTCCCCCTCACACACACACACACCGATGGGACAGGGGTCTGTGATCCCCCTCCCCCCCTCCCCCTCACACACACACACACCGATGGGACAGGGGTCTGTGATCCCCCTCCCCCCCTCCCCCTCACACACACACACACCGATGGGACAGGGGTCTGTGATCCCCCCCCCCCCTCACACACACACACCGATGGGGCAGGGGTCTGTGATCCCCCCCCCCTCACACACACACACCGATGGGACAGGGGTCTGTGATTCCCCCCCCCCCTCACACACACATACCGATGGGACAGGGGTCTGTGATTCACCCCCCACTCACACACACACACCGATGGGACAGGGGTCTGTGATTCACCCCCTCCCCCCCCCCTCACACACACACACCGATGGGACAGGGGTCTGTGATCCCCCCCCACCCCACACACACACACCGATGGGACAGGTGCCTGTGATCCCCCCCCCCCCCCACACACACACACCGATGGGACAGGCGTCTGTGATTCCCCCCCCCCTCACACACACACACCGATGGGACAGGGGTCTGTGATCCCCCTCCCCCCTCACACACACACACCGATGGGACAGGTGCCTGTGATCCCCCCCCCCCCCCTCACACACACACACCGATGGGACAGGCGTCTGTGATTCCCCCCCCCCTCACACACACACACCGATGGGACAGGGGTCTGTGATTCACCCCCCCCCCCCCTCACACACACACCGATGGGAAAGGGGTCTGTGATTTCCCCCCCCCGCCCTCACACACACACACACCGATGGGACAGGGGCCTGTGATCCCCCCCCCCCCCCCTCACACACACACACACCGATGGGACAGGGGTCTATGATTCACCCCCCCCCCTCACACACACACACACCGATGGGACAGGGGCCTGTGATTCACTCCCCCCCCCTCACACACACACACCGATGGGACAGGGGTCTGTGAGTACCCCCCCCCTCACACACACACACCGATGGGACAGGGGTCTGTGATTCCCCCCCCCCCCCCTCACACACACACACACCGATGGGACAGGGGTCTGTGATTCCCCCCCCCCCCACACACACACACACCGATGGGACAGGGGTCTGTGATTCCCCCCCCCCCACACACACACACACCGATGGGACAGGGGTCTGTGATTCCCCCCCCCTCACACACACACGCACCGATGGGACAGGGGTCTGTGATTCCCCCCCCTCACACACACACGCACCGATGGGACAGGGGCCTGTGATCCCCCCCCCTCACACACACACACACCGATGGGACAGGAGTCTGTGATTCCCCCCCACCCCCCCTCACACACACACACCGATGGGACAGGGGCCTGTGATCCCCCCCCCCACTCTCACACACACACACCGATGGGACAGGGGCCTGTGATTCCCCCCCCCCTCACACACACACAGCGAAGGGACAGTGGTCTGTGATTCCCCCCCCCTCACACACACACACACCGATGGGACAGGGGTCTGTGATTCACCCCCCCCCCTCACACACACACATCGATGGGACAGGGGCCTGTAATTCCCCCCCCCCCCCCACACACACACACCGATGGGACAGGGGTCTGTGATCCCCCCCACCCCCTCACACACACACATCGATGGGACAGGGGTCTGTGATTCCCCCCCCCCCCCCACACACACACACACCGATGGGACAGGGGTCTGCGATTCCCCCCCCCCTCCCCTCACACACAGACACCGATGGGACAGGGGTCTGTGATTCACCCCCTCCCCCCTCAC
>NC_092730.1:21839381-21889381 GCF_047496885.1 Scyliorhinus torazame | reverse complement strand
ACGATTCGAGTCCGCTCTGTCCCGGAGAGACGGGAGCAGAGTTAACGATTCGAGGCCGCTCTGTCCCGGAGAGACGGGAGCAGAGTTAACGATTCGAGGCCGCTCTGTCCCGGAGAGACGGGAGCAGAGTTAACGATTCGAGTCCGCTCTGTCCCGGAGAGACGGGAGCAGAGTTAACGATTCGAGGCCGCTCTGTCCCGGAGAGACGGGAGCAGAGTTAACGATTCGAGTCCGCTCTGTCCCGGAGAGACGGGAGCAGAGTTAACGATTCGAGGCCGCTCTGTCCCGGAGAGACGGGAGCAGAGTTAACGATTCGAGGCCGCTCTGTCCCGGAGAGACGGGAGCAGAGTTAACGATTCGAGGCCGCTCTGTCCCGGGGAGACGGGAGCAGAGTTAACGATTCGAGTCCGCTCTGTCCCGGAGAGACGGGAGCAGAGTTAACGATTCGAGTCCGCTCTGTCCCGGAGAGACGGGAGCAGAGTTAACGATTCGAGTCCGCTCTGTCCCGGAGAGACGGGAGCAGAGTTAACGATTCGAGTCCGCTCTGTCCCGGAGAGACGGGAGCAGAGTTAACGATTCGAGTCCGCTCTGTCCCGGAGAGACGGGAGCAGAGTTAACGATTCGATGCCGCTCTGTCCCGGAGAGACGGGAGCAGAGTTAACGATTCGAGTCCGCTCTGTCCCGGAGAGACGGGAGCAGAGTTAACGATTCAAGTCCGCTCTGTCCCGGAGAGACGGGAGCAGAGTTAACGATTCGAGTCCGCTCTGTCCCGGAGAGACGGGAGCAGAGTTAACGATTCGAGTCCGCTCTGTCCCGGGGAGACGGGAGCAGAGTTAACGATTCGAGGCCGCTCTGTCCCGGAGAGACGGGAGCAGAGTTAACGATTCGAGGCCGCTCTGTCCCGGAGAGACGGGAGCAGAGTTAACGATTCGAGGGCGCTCTGTCCCGGAGAGACGGGAGCAGAGTTAACGATTCGAGTCCACTCTGTCCCGGAGAGACGGGAGCAGAGTTAACGATTCGAGTCCGCTCTGTCCCGGAGAGACGGGAGCAGAGTTAACGATTCGAGGCCGCTCTGTCCCGGAGAGACGGGAGCAGAGTTAACGATTCGAGGTCGCTCTGTCCCGGAGAGACGGGAGCAGAGTTAACGATTCGAGTCCGCTCTGTCCCGGAGAGACGGGAGCAGAGTTAACGATTCGAGGCCGCTCTGTCCCGGAGAGACGGGAGCAGAGTTAACGATTCGAGTCCGCTCTGTCCCGGAGTGACGGGAGCAGAGTTAACGATTCGAGGTCGCTCTGTCCCGGAGAGACGGGAGCAGAGTTAACGATTCGAGTCCGCTCTGTCCCGGAGAGACGGGAGCAGAGTTAACGATTCGAGTCCGCTCTGTCCCGGAGAGACGGGAGCAGAGTTAACGATTCGAGGCCGCTCTGTCCCGGAGAGACGGGAGCAGAGTTAACGATTCGAGTCCGCTCTGTCCCGGAGAGACGGGAGCAGAGTTAACGATTCGAGTCCGCTCTGTCCCGGAGAGACGGGAGCAGAGTTAACGATTCGAGGCCGCTCTGTCCCGGGGAGACGGGAGCAGAGTTAACGATTCGAGTCCGCTCTGTCCCGGAGAGACGGGAGCAGAGTTAACGATTCGAGTCCACTTTGTCCCGGGGAGACGGGAGCAGAGTTAACGATTCGAGTCCGCTCTGTCCCGGATAGACGGGAGCAGAGTTAACGATTCGAGGCCGCTCTGTCCCGGAGAGACGGGAGCAGAGTTAACGATTCGAGTCCGCTCTGTCCCGGAGAGACGGGAGCAGAGTTAACGATTCGAGGTCGCTCTGTCCCGGAGAGACGGGAGCAGAGTTAACGATTCGAGTCCGCTCTGTCCCGGAGAGACGGGAGCAGAGTTAACGATTCGAGTCCGCTCTGTCCCGGAGAGACGGGAGCAGAGTTAACGATTCGAGTCCGCTCTGTCCCGGGGAGACGGGAGCAGAGTTAACGATTCGAGTCCGCTCTGTCCCGGAGAGACGGGAGCAGAGTTAACGATTCGAGGCCGCTCTGTCCCGGAGAGACGGGAGCAGAGTTAACGATTCGAGTCCGCTCTGTCCCGGAGAGACGGGAGCAGAGTTAACGATTCGAGGGCGCTCTGTCCCGGGGAGACGGGAGCAGAGTTAACGATTCGAGTCCGCTCTGTCCCGGGGAGACGGGAGCAGAGTTAACGATTCGAGTCCGCTCTGTCCCGGAGAGACGGGAGCAGAGTTAACGATTCGAGGCCGCTCTGTCCCGGAGAGACAGGAGCAGAGTTAACGATTCGAGTGCGCTCTGTCCCGGAGAGACGGGAGCAGAGTTAATGATTCGAGGCCGCTCTGTCCCGGAGAGACGGGAGCAGAGTTAACGATTCGATGTCGCTCTGTCCCGGAGAGACGGGAGCAGAGTTAACGATTCGAGTCCGCTCTGTCCCGGAGAGACGGGAGCAGAGTTAATGATTCGAGTCCGCTCTGTCCCGGAGAGACGGGAGCAGAGTTAACGATTCGAGTCCGCTCTGTCCCGGAGAGACGGGAGCAGAGTTAACGATTCGAGTCCGCTCTGTCCCGGAGAGACGGGAGCAGAGTTAACGATTCGAGTCTGCTCTGTCCCGGAGAGACAGGAGCAGAGTTAACGATTCGAGGTCGCTCTGTCCCGGAGAGACGGGAGCAGAGTTAACGATTCGAGTCCGCTCTGTCCCGGAGAGACGGGAGCAGAGTTAACGATTCGAGTCCGCTCTGTCCCGGAGAGACGGGAGCACAGTTAACGATTCGAGTCCGCTCTGTCCCGGAGAGACGGGAGCAGAGTTAACGATTCGAGTCCGCTCTGTCCCGGAGAGACAGGAGCAGAGTTAACGATTCGAGGTCGCTCTGTCCCGGAGAGACGGGAGCAGAGTTAATGATTCGAGGGCGCTCTGTCCTGGAGAGACGGGAGCAGAGTTAACATTTCGAGGCCGCTCTGTCCCGGAGAGACGGGAGCCGAGTTAACGATTCGAGGTCGCTCTGTCCCGGAGAGACGGGAGCAGAGTTAACGATTCGAGTCCGCTCTGTCCCGGAGAGACGGGAGCAGAGTTAACGATTCGAGGCCGCTCTGTCCCGGAGAGACGGGAGCAGAGTTAACGATTCGAGTCCGCTCTGTCCCGGAGAGACGGGAGCAGAGTTAACGATTCGAGTCCGCTCTGTCCCGGGGAGACGGGAGCAGAGTTAACGATTCGAGTCCGCTCTGTCCCTGAGAGACGGGAGCAGAGTTAACGATTCGAGTCCGCTCTGTCCCGGAGAGACGGGAGCAGAGTTAACGATTCGAGTCCGCTCTGTCCCGGAGAGACGGGAGCAGAGTTAACGATTCGAGGTCGCTCTGTCCCGGAGAGACGGGAGCAGAGTTAACGATTCGAGTCCGCTCTGTCCCGGAGAGACGGGAGCAGAGTTAACGATTCGAGTCCGCTCTGTCCCGGAGAGACGGGAGCAGAGTTAACGATTCGAGGCCGCTCTGTCCCGGAGAGACGGGAGCAGAGTTAACGATTCGAGGCCACTCTGTCCCGGAGAGACGGGAGCAGAGTTAACGATTCGAGGCCGCTCTGTCCCTGGGAGACGGGAGCAGAGGTAACGATTCGAGGCCGCTCTGTCCCGGAGAGACGGGAGCAGAGTTAACGATTCGAGGTCGCTCTGTCCCGGAGAGACGGGAGCAGAGTTAACGATTCGAGGCCGCTCTGTCCCGGAGAGACGGGAGCAGAGTTAACGATTCGAGGTCGCTCTGTCCCGGAGAGACGGGAGCAGAGTTAACGATTCGAGTCCGCTCTGTCCCGGAGAGACGGGAGTAGAGTTAACGATTCGAGGCCGCTCTGTCCCGGAGAGACGGGAGCAGAGTTAACGATTCGAGTCCGCTCTGTCCCGGAGAGACGGGAGCAGAGTTAACGATTCGAGGTCGCTCTGTCCCGGAGAGACGGGAGCAGAGTTAACGATTCGAGTCCGCTCTGTCCCGGAGAGACGGGAGCAGAGTTAACGATTCGAGTCCGCTCTGTCCCGGAGAGACGGGAGCAGAGTTAACGATTCGAGGCCGCTCTGTCCCGGAGAGACGGGAGCAGAGTTAACGATTCGAGGCCGCTCTGTCCCGGAGAGACGGGAGCAGAGTTAACGATTCGAGTCCGCTCTGTCCCGGAGAGACGGGAGCAGAGTTAACGATTCGAGGCCGCTCTGTCCCGGAGAGACGGGAGCAGAGTTAACGATTCGAGTCCGCTCTGTCCCGGAGAGACGGGAGCAGAGTTAACGATTCGAGGCCGCTCTGTCCCGGAGAGACGGGAGCAGAGTTAACGATTCGAGTCCGCTCTGTCCCGGAGAGACGGGAGCAGAGTTAACGATTCGAGTCCGCTCTGTCCCGGAGAGACGGGAGCAGAGTTAACGATTCGAGGCCGCTCTGTCCCGGGGAGATGGGAGCAGAGTTAACGATTCGAGTCCGCTCTGTCCCGGAGAGACGGGAGCAGAGTTAACGATTCGAGTCCACTCTGTCCCGGGGAGACGGGAGCAGAGTTAACGATTCGAGTCCGCTCTGTCCCGGATAGACGGGAGCAGAGTTAACGATTCGAGGCCGCTCTGTCCCGGAGAGACGGGAGCAGAGTTAACGATTCGAGTCCGCTCTGTCCCGGAGAGACGGGAGCAGAGTTAACGATTCGAGGTCGCTCTGTCCCGGAGAGACGGGAGCAGAGTTAACGATTCGAGTCCGCTCTGTCCCGGAGAGACGGGAGCAGAGTTAACGATTCGAGTCCGCTCTGTCCCGGAGAGACGGGAGCAGAGTTAACGATTCGAGTCCGCTCTGTCCCGGGGAGACGGGAGCAGAGTTAACGATTCGAGTCCGCTCTGTCCCGGAGAGACGGGAGCAGAGTTAACGATTCGAGGCCGCTCTGTCCCGGAGAGACGGGAGCAGAGTTAACGATTCGAGTCCGCTCTGTCCCGGAGAGACGGGAGCAGAGTTAACGATTCGAGGGCGCTCTGTCCCGGGGAGACGGGAGCAGAGTTAACGATTCGAGTCCGCTCTGTCCCGGGGAGACGGGAGCAGATTTAACGATTCGAGTCCGCTCTGTCCCGGAGAGACGGGAGCAGAGTTAACGATACGAGGCCGCTCTGTCCCGGAGAGACAGGAGCAGAGTTAACGATTCGAGTGCGCTCTGTCCCGGAGAGACGGGAGCAGAGTTAATGATTCGAGGCCGCTCTGTCCCGGAGAGACGGGAGCAGAGTTAACGATTCGAGGTCGCTCTGTCCCGGAGAGACGGGAGCAGAGTTAACGATTCGAGTCCGCTCTGTCCCGGAGAGACGGGAGCAGAGTTAATGATTCGAGTCCGCTCTGTCCCGGAGAGACGGGAGCAGAGTTAACGATTCGAGTCCGCTCTGTCCCGGAGAGACGGGAGCAGAGTTAACGATTCGAGTCCGCTCTGTCCCGGAGAGACGGGAGCAGAGTTAACGATTCGAGTCCGCTCTGTCCCGGAGAGACAGGAGCAGAGTTAACGATTCGAGGTCGCTCTGTCCCGGAGAGACGGGAGCAGAGTTAACGATTCGAGTCCGCTCTGTCCCGGAGAGACGGGAGCAGAGTTAACGATTCGAGTCCGCTCTGTCCCGGAGAGACGGGAGCACAGTTAACGATTCGAGTCCGCTCTGTCCCGGAGAGACGGGAGCAGAGTTAACGATTCGAGTCCGCTCTGTCCCGGAGAGACAGGAGCAGAGTTAACGATTCGAGGTCGCTCTGTCCCGGAGAGACGGGAGCAGAGTTAATGATTCGAGGGCGCTCTGTCCCGGAGAGACGGGAGCAGAGTTAACATTTCGAGGCCGCTCTGTCCCGGAGAGACGGGAGCCGAGTTAACGATTCGAGGTCGCTCTGTCCCGGAGAGACGGGAGCAGAGTTAACGATTCGAGTCCGCTCTGTCCCGGAGAGACGGGAGCAGAGTTAACGATTCGAGGCCGCTCTGTCCCGGAGAGACGGGAGCAGAGTTAACGATTCGAGTCCGCTCTGTCCCGGAGAGACGGGAGCAGAGTTAACGATTCGAGTCCGCTCTGTCCCGGGGAGACGGGAGCAGAGTTAACGATTCGAGTCCGCTCTGTCCCTGAGAGACGGGAGCAGAGTTAACGATTCGAGTCCGCTCTGTCCCGGAGAGACGGGAGCAGAGTTAACGATTCGAGTCCGCTCTGTCCCGGAGAGACGGGAGCAGAGTTAACGATTCGAGTCCGCTCTGTCCCGGAGAGACGGGAGCAGAGTTAACGATTCGAGTCCGCTCTGTCCCGGAGAGACGGGAGCAGAGTTAACGATTCGAGGTCGCTCTGTCCCGGAGAGACGGGAGCAGAGTTAACGATTCGAGTCCGCTCTGTCCCGGAGAGACGGGAGCAGAGTTAACGATTCGAGTCCGCTCTGTCCCGGAGAGACGGGAGCAGAGTTAACGATTCGAGGCCGCTCTGTCCCGGAGAGACGGGAGCAGAGTTAACGATTCGAGGCCGCTCTGTCCCGGAGAGACGGGAGCAGAGTTAACGATTCGAGGCCGCTCTGTCCCTGGGAGACGGGAGCAGAGTTAACGATTCGAGGCCGCTCTGTCCCGGAGAGACGGGAGCAGAGTTAACGATTCGAGGCCGCTCTGTCCCGGGGAGACGGGAGCAGAGTTAACGATTCGAGGCCGCTCTGTCCCGGAGAGACGGGAGCAGAGTTAACGATTCGAGGTCGCTCTGTCCCGGAGAGACGGGAGCAGAGTTAACGATTCGAGTCCGCTCTGTCCCGGGGAGACGGGAGCAGAGTTAACGATTCGAGTCCGCTCTGTCCCTGAGAGACGGGAGCAGAGTTAACGATTCGAGTCCGCTCTGTCCCGGAGAGACGGGAGCAGAGTTAACGATTCGAGTCCGCTCTGTCCCGGAGAGACGGGAGCAGAGTTAACGATTCGAGTCCGCTCTGTCCCGGAGAGACGGGAGCAGAGTTAACGATTCGAGTCCGCTCTGTCCCGGAGAGACGGGAGCAGAGTTAACGATTCGAGGTCGCTCTGTCCCGGAGAGACGGGAGCAGAGTTAACGATTCGAGTCCGCTCTGTCCCGGAGAGACGGGAGCAGAGTTAACGATTCGAGTCCGCTCTGTCCCGGAGAGACGGGAGCAGAGTTAACGATTCGAGGCCGCTCTGTCCCGGAGAGACGGGAGCAGAGTTAACGATTCGAGGCCGCTCTGTCCCGGAGAGACGGGAGCAGAGTTAACGATTCGAGGCCGCTCTGTCCCTGGGAGACGGGAGCAGAGTTAACGATTCGAGGCCGCTCTGTCCCGGAGAGACGGGAGCAGAGTTAACGATTCGAGGTCGCTCTGTCCCGGAGAGACGGGAGCAGAGTTAACGATTCGAGTCCGCTCTGTCCCGGAGAGACGGGAGCAGAGTTAACGATTCGAGTCCGCTCTGTCCCGGAGAGACGGGAGCAGAGTTAACGATTCGAGGCCGCTCTGTCCCGGAGAGACGGGAGCAGAGTTAACGATTCGAGGTCGCTATGTCCCGGAGAGACGGGAGCAGAGTTAACGATTCGAGTCCGCTCTGTCCCGGGGAGACGGGAGCAGAGTTAACGATTCGAGGTCGCTCTGTCCCGGAGAGACGGGAGCAGAGTTAACGATTCGAGTCCGCTCTGTCCCGGAGAGACAGGAGCAGAGTTAACGATTCGAGTCCGCTCTGTCCCGGAGAGACGGGAGCAGAGTTAACGATTCGAATCCGCTCTGTCCCGGAGAGACGGGAGCAGAGTTAACGATTCGAGGTCGCTCTGTCCCGGAGAGACGGGAGCAGAGTTAACGATTCGAGTCCGCTATGTCCCGGGGAGACGGGAGCAGAGTTAACGATTCGAGGTCGCTCTGTCCCGGAGAGACGGGAGCAGAGTTAACGATTCGAGTCCGCTCTGTCCCGGAGAGACAGGAGCAGAGTTAACGATTCGAGTCCGCTCTGTCCCGGAGAGACGGGAGCAGAGTTAACGATTCGAATCCGCTCCGTCCCGGAGAGACGGGAGCAGAGTTAACGATTCGAGTCCGCTCTGTCCCGGAGAGACGGGAGCACAGTTAACGATTCGAGTCCGCTCTGTCCCGGAGAGACGGGAGCAGAGTTAACGATTCGAGTCCGCTCTGTCCCGGAGAGACGGGAGCAGAGTTAACGATTCGAATCCGCTCTGTCCCGGGGAGACGGGAGCAGAGTTAACGATTCGAGGCCGCTCTGTCCCGGAGAGACGGGAGCAGAGTTAACGATTCGAATCCGCTCTGTCCCGGAGAGACGGGAGCAGAGTTAACGATTCGAGTCCGCTCTGTCCCGGAGAGACGGGAGCAGAGTTAACGATTCGAGGTCGCTCTGTCCCGGAGAGACGGGAGCAGAGTTAACGATTCGAGTCCGCTCTGTCCCGGAGAGACGGGAGCAGAGTTAACGATTCGAGTCCGCTCTGTCCCGGGGAGACGGGAGCAGAGTTAACGATTCGAGGCCGCTCTGTCCCGGAGAGACGGGAGCAGAGTTAACGATTCGAATCCGCTCTGTCCCGGAGAGACGGGAGCAGAGTTAACGATTCGAGTCCGCTCTGTCCCGGGGAGACGGGAGCAGAGTTAACGATTCGAGGTCGCTCTGTCCCTGGGAGACGGGAGCAGAGTTAACGATTCGAGGCCGCTCTGTCCCGGGGAGACGGGAGCAGAGTTAACGATTCGAGTCCGCTCTGTCCCGGAGAGACGGGAGCAGAGTTAACGATTCGAGGTCGCTCTGTCCCGGAGAGACGGGAGCAGAGTTAACGATTCGAGTCGGCTCTGTCCCGGAGAGACGGGAGCAGAGTTAACGATTCGAGTCCGCTCTGTCCCGGAGAGACGGGAGCAGAGTTAACGATTCGAATCCGCTCTGTCCCGGATAGACGGGAGCAGAGTTAACGATTCGAGTCCGCTCTGTCCCGGAGAGACGGGAGCAGAGTTAACGATTCGAGGCCGCTCTGTCCCGGAGAAACGGGAGCAGAGTTAACGATTCGAGGTCGCTCTGTCCCGGAGAGACAGGAGCAGAGTAAACGATTCGAGGCCGCTCTGTCCCGGAGAGACGGGAGCAGAGTTAACGATTCGAGTCCGCTCTGTCCCGGAGAGACGGGAGCAGAGTTAACGATTCGAGTCCGCTCTGTCCCGGAGAGACGGGAGCAGAGTTAACGATTCGAGGTCGCTCTGTCCCGGAGAGACGGGAGCAGAGTTAACGATTCGAGTCCGCTCTGTCCCGGGGAGACGGGAGCAGAGTTAACGATTCGAGTCCGCTCTGTCCCGGGGAGACGGGAGCAGAGTTAACGATTCGAGTCCGCTCTGTCCCGGAGAGACGGGAGCAGAGTTAACGATTCGAGTCCGCTCTGCCCCGGAGAGACGGGAGCAGAGTTAACGATTCGAATCCGCTCTGTCCCGGAGAGACGGGAGCAGAGTTAACGATTCGAGTCCACTCTGTCCCGGAGAGACGGGAGCAGAGTTAACGATTCGAGGCCGCTCTGTCCCGGAGAGACGGGAGCAGAGTTAACGATTCGAGTCCGCTCTGTCCCGGAGAGACGGGAGCAGAGTTAACGATTCGAGTCCGCTCTGTCCCGGAGAGACGGGAGCAGAGTTAACGATTCGAGTCGGCTCTGTCCCGGAGAGACGGGAGCAGAGTTAACGATTCGAGGTCGCTCTGTCCCGGAGAGACGGGAGCAGAGTTAACGATTCGAGGTCGCTCTGTCCCGGAGAGACGGGAGCAGAGTTAACGATTCGAGTCCGCTCTGTCCCGGAGAGACGGGAGCAGAGTTAACGATTCGAGACCGCTCTGTCCCGGGGAGACGGGAGCAGAGTTAACGATTCGAGTCCGCTCTGTCCCGGAGAGACGGGAGCCGAGTTAACGATTCGAGGCCGCTCTGTCCCGGAGAGACGGGAGCAGAGTTAACGATTCGAGGTCGCTCTGTCCCGGAGAGACGGGAGCAGAGTTAACGATTCGAGGCCGCTCTGTCCCGGAGAGACGGGAGCAGAGTTAACGATTCGAGTCCGCTCTGTCCCGGAGAGACGGGAGCAGAGTTAACGATTCGAGGTCGCTCTGTCCCGGAGAGACGGGAGCAGAGTTAACGATTCGAGTCCGCTCTGTCCCGGAGAGACGGGAGCAGAGTTAACGATTCGAGTCCGCTCTGTCCCGGAGAGACGGGAGCAGAGTTAACGATTCGAGTCCGCTCTGTCCCGGGGAGACGGGAGCAGAGTTAACGATTCGAGTCCGCTCTGTCCCGGAGAGACGGGAGCAGAGTTAACGATTCGAGGCCGCTCTGTCCCGGAGAGACGGGAGCAGAGTTAACGATTCGAGTCCGCTCTGTCCCGGAGAGACGGGAGCAGAGTTAACGATTCGAGGGCGCTCTGTCCCGGGGAGACGGGAGCAGAGTTAACGATTCGAGTCCGCTCTGTCCCGGGGAGACGGGAGCAGATTTAACGATTCGAGTCCGCTCTGTCCCGGAGAGACGGGAGCAGAGTTAACGATTCGAGGCCGCTCTGTCCCGGAGAGACAGGAGCAGAGTTAACGATTCGAGTGCGCTCTGTCCCGGAGAGACGGGAGCAGAGTTAACGATTCGAGGCCGCTCTGTCCCGGAGAGACGGGAGCAGAGTTAACGATTCGAGGTCGCTCTGTCCCGGAGAGACGGGAGCAGAGTTAACGATTCGAGTCCGCTCTGTCCCGGAGAGACGGGAGCAGAGTTAATGATTCGAGTCCGCTCTGTCCCGGAGAGACGGGAGCAGAGTTAACGATTCGAGTCCGCTCTGTCCCGGAGAGACGGGAGCAGAGTTAACGATTCGAGTCCGCTCTGTCCCGGAGAGACGGGAGCAGAGTTAACGATTCGAGTCCGCTCTGTCCCGGAGAGACAGGAGCAGAGTTAACGATTCGAGGTCGCTCTGTCCCGGAGAGACGGGAGCAGAGTTAACGATTCGAGTCCGCTCTGTCCCGGAGAGACGGGAGCAGAGTTAACGATTCGAGTCCGCTCTGTCCCGGAGAGACGGGAGCACAGTTAACGATTCGAGTCCGCTCTGTCCCGGAGAGACGGGAGCAGAGTTAACGATTCGAGTCCGCTCTGTCCCGGAGAGACAGGAGCAGAGTTAACGATTCGAGGTCGCTCTGTCCCGGAGAGACGGGAGCAGAGTTAATGATTCGAGGGCGCTCTGTCCCGGAGAGACGGGAGCAGAGTTAACATTTCGAGGCCGCTCTGTCCCGGAGAGACGGGAGCCGAGTTAACGATTCGAGGTCGCTCTGTCCCGGAGAGACGGGAGCAGAGTTAACGATTCGAGTCCGCTCTGTCCCGGAGAGACGGGAGCAGAGTTAACGATTCGAGGCCGCTCTGTCCCGGAGAGACGGGAGCAGAGTTAACGATTCGAGTCCGCTCTGTCCCGGAGAGACGGGAGCAGAGTTAACGATTCGAGTCCGCTCTGTCCCGGGGAGACGGGAGCAGAGTTAACGATTCGAGTCCGCTCTGTCCCTGAGAGACGGGAGCAGAGTTAACGATTCGAGGCCGCTCTGTCCCGGAGAGACGGGAGCAGAGTTAACGATTCGAGTCCGCTCTGTCCCGGAGAGACGGGAGCAGAGTTAACGATTCGAGTCCGCTCTGTCCCGGAGAGACGGGAGCAGAGTTAACGATTCGAGTCCGCTCTGTCCCGGAGAGACGGGAGCAGAGTTAACGATTCGAGGTCGCTCTGTCCCGGAGAGACGGGAGCAGAGTTAACGATTCGAGTCCGCTCTGTCCCGGAGAGACGGGAGCAGAGTTAACGATTCGAGTCCGCTCTGTCCCGGAGAGACGGGAGCAGAGTTAACGATTCGAGGCCGCTCTGTCCCGGAGAGACGGGAGCAGAGTTAACGATTCGAGGCCGCTCTGTCCCGGAGAGACGGGAGCAGAGTTAATGATTCGAGGCCGCTCTGTCCCTGGGAGACGGGAGCAGAGTTAACGATTCGAGGCCGCTCTGTCCCGGAGAGACGGGAGCAGAGTTAACGATTCGAGGTCGCTCTGTCCCGGAGAGACGGGAGCAGAGTTAACGATTCGAGTCCGCTCTGTCCCGGAGAGACGGGAGCAGAGTTAACGATTCGAGTCCGCTCTGTCCCGGAGAGACGGGAGCAGAGTTAATGATTCGAGGCCGCTCTGTCCCGGAGAGACGGGAGCAGAGTTAACGATTCGAGGTCGCTATGTCCCGGAGAGACGGGAGCAGAGTTAACGATTCGAGTCCGCTCTGTCCCGGGGAGACGGGAGCAGAGTTAACGATTCGAGGTCGCTCTGTCCCGGAGAGACGGGAGCAGAGTTAACGATTCGAGTCCGCTCTGTCCCGGAGAGACAGGAGCAGAGTTAACGATTCGAGTCCGCTCTGTCCCGGAGAGACGGGAGCAGAGTTAACGATTCGAATCCGCTCTGTCCCGGAGAGACGGGAGCAGAGTTAACGATTCGAGGTCGCTCTGTCCCGGAGAGACGGGAGCAGAGTTAACGATTCGAGTCCGCTATGTCCCGGGGAGACGGGAGCAGAGTTAACGATTCGAGGTCGCTCTGTCCCGGAGAGACGGGAGCAGAGTTAACGATTCGAGTCCGCTCTGTCCCGGAGAGACAGGAGCAGAGTTAACGATTCGAGTCCGCTCTGTCCCGGAGAGACGGGAGCAGAGTTAACGATTCGAATCCGCTCCGTCCCGGAGAGACGGGAGCAGAGTTAACGATTCGAGTCCGCTCTGTCCCGGAGAGACGGGAGCACAGTTAACGATTCGAGTCCGCTCTGTCCCGGAGAGACGGGAGCAGAGTTAACGATTCGAGTCCGCTCTGTCCCGGAGAGACGGGAGCAGAGTTAACGATTCGAATCCGCTCTGTCCCGGGGAGACGGGAGCAGAGTTAACGATTCGAGGCCGCTCTGTCCCGGAGAGACGGGAGCAGAGTTAACGATTCGAATCCGCTCTGTCCCGGAGAGACGGGAGCAGAGTTAACGATTCGAGTCCGCTCTGTCCCGGAGAGACGGGAGCAGAGTTAACGATTCGAGGTCGCTCTGTCCCGGAGAGACGGGAGCAGAGTTAACGATTCGAGTCCGCTCTGTCCCGGAGAGACGGGAGCAGAGTTAACGATTCGAGTCGGCTCTGTCCCGGAGAGACGGGAGCAGAGTTAACGATTCGAGGTCGCTCTGTCCCGGAGAGACGGGAGCAGAGTTAACGATTCGAGGTCGCTCTGTCCCGGAGAGACGGGAGCAGAGTTAACGATTCGAGTCCGCTCTGTCCCGGAGAGACGGGAGCAGAGTTAACGATTCGAGACCGCTCTGTCCCGGGGAGACGGGAGCAGAGTTAACGATTCGAGTCCGCTCTGTCCCGGAGAGACGGGAGCCGAGTTAACGATTCGAGGCCGCTCTGTCCCGGAGAGACGGGAGCAGAGTTAACGATTCGAGGTCGCTCTGTCCCGGAGAGACGGGAGCAGAGTTAACGATTCGAGGTCGCTCTGTCCCGGAGAGACGGGAGCAGAGTTAACGATTCGAGTCCGCTCGGTCCCGGAGAGACGGGAGCAGAGTTAACGATTCGAGTCCGCTCTGTCCCGGAGAGACGGGAGCAGAGTTAACGATTCGAGGCCGCTCTGTCCCGGAGAGACGGGAGCAGAGTTAACGATTCGAGGCCGCTCTGTCCCGGAGAGACGGGAGCAGAGTTAACGATTCGAGTCCGCTCTGTCCCGGAGAGACGGGAGCAGAGTTAACGATTCGAGTCCGCTCTGTCCCGGAGAGACGGGAGCAGAGTTAACGATTCGAGGCCGCTCTGTCCCGGAGAGACGGGAGCACAGTTAACGATTCGAGGTCGCTCTGTCCCGGAGAGACGGGAGCACAGTTAACGATTCGAGTCCGCTCTGTCCCGGGGAGACGGGAGCAGAGTTAACGATTCGAATCCGCTCTGTCCCGGAGAGACGGGAGCAGAGTTAACTATTCGAGTCCGCTCTGTCCCGGAGAGACGGGAGCAGAGTTAACGATTCGAGTCCGCTCTGTCCCGGGGAGACGGGAGCAGAGTTAACGATTCGAATCCGCTCTGTCCCGGAGAGACGGGAGCAGAGTTAACGATTCGAGGCCGCTCTGTCCCGGGGAGACGGGAGCAGAGTAAACGATTCGAATCCGCTCTGTCCCGGGGAGACGGGAGCAGAGTTAACGATTCGAGGCCGCTCTGTCCCGGAGAGACGGGAGCAGACATCGACGAGGCCACCCCCTCGTGTCCTCAAAGGACGGCAGCGTGGGACCCTCCCACCCCCCCCGGATTCTACTTTATCACAGGGAGCTGGGCAACCCCATCCAATAACCCCATCCAATCGCCAGTCGCCAGCTTACCTCCAAAGTTGGCCACTCTCTCCAGACGGGTCGTGGGTACTTTGAGTTCCCGTGCCTTCTCACTGAGCTGCAACACAATCTCATCAGGTTTAGACACGGAATCCGGCTCCTTATCCATCCCCCCAACCCCCATAACACCCCAGACCCTCTGCTAAAATCCTCATCGCCCATTACCGCATTTAACCCCGTGCTGTACCTGTCCTGGGAGTGTTTGATGGGGGACAGTGTAGAGGGAGCTTTACTCTGTATCTAACCCCGTGCTGTACCTGTCCTGGGAGTGTTTGATGGGGACAGTGTCGAGAGAGCTTTACTCTGTATCTAACCCCGTGCTGTACCTGTCCTGGGAGTGTTTGATGGGGACAGTGTAGAGGGAGCTTTACTCTGTATCTAACCCCGTGCTGTACCTGTCCTGGGAGTGTTTGATGGGGACAATGTTGAGGGAGCTTTACTCTGTATCTAACCCCGTGCTGTACCTGCCCTGGGAGTGTTTGATGGGGTACAGTGTAGAGGGATCTTTACTCTGTATCTAACCCCGTGCTGTACCTGTCCTGGGAGTGTTTGATGGGGACAGTGTAGAGGGAGATTTACTCTGTATCTAACCACGTGCTGTACCTGTCCTGGGAGTGTTTGATGGGGACAGTGCAGAGGGAGCTTTACTCTGTATCTAACCCCGTGCTGTATCTGTCCTGGGAGTGTTTGATGGGGACAGTGTAGAGGGAGCTTTACTCTGTATCTAACCTCGTGCTGTACCTGTCCTGGGAGTGTTTGATGTGGACAGTCTAGAGGGAGCGTAACTCTGTATCTAACCCCGTGCTGTACCTGTCCTGGGAGTGTTTGATGGGGACAGTGTAGAGGGAGCTTTACTCTGTATCTAACCCCGTGCTGTACCTACCTGGGAGTGTTTGATGGGGACAGTGTAGAGGGAGCTTGACTCTGTATCTAACCCCGTGCTGTACCTGTCCTGGGAGTGTTTGATGGGGACAATGTCGAGGGAGCTTTAATCTGTATCTAACCCCGTGCTGAACCTGTCCTGGGAGTGTATGATGGGGACAGTGTAGAGGGAGCTTTACTCTGTATCTAACCCCGTGCTGTTCCTGTCCTGGGAGTGTTTGATGGGGACAGTGTAGAGGGAGCTTTACTCTGTATCTAACTCCGTGCTGTACCTGTCCTGGGAGTGTTTGATGGGGACAGTGTAGAGGGAGCTTTACTCTGTATCTAACCCCGTGCTGCACCTGTCCTGGGAGTGTTTGATGGGGAAAATGTCGAGGGAGCTTTACTCTGTATCTAACCCCGTGCTGTACCTGTCCTGGGAGTGTTTGATGGGGACAGTGTAGAGGGAGCTTTACTCTGTATCTAACCCCGTGCTGGACCTGTCCTGGGATTGTTTGATGGGGACACTGTAGAGGGAGCTTTACTTTGTATCTAACCCCGTGCTGTATCTGTCCTGGGAGTGTTTGATGGGGACAATGTCGAGGGAGCTTTACTCTGTATCTAACCCCGTGCTGTACCTGTCCTGGGAGTGTTTGATGGGGGACAGTGTAGAGGGATCTTTACTCTGTATCTAACCCCGTGCTGTACCTGTCCTGTGAGTGTCTGATGGGGACAGTGTAGAGGGTGCTTTACTCTGTATCTAACCCCGTGCTGTTCCTGTCTGGGAGTGTTTGATGGGGACAGTGTAGAGGGAGCTTTAGTCTATATCTAACTCCGTGCTGTACCTGTCCTGCGAGTGTTTGATTGGGACAGTGTAGAGGGAGCTTTACTCTGTATCTAACCCTGTGCTGTACCTGTCCTGGGAGTGTTTGATGGGGACAGTGTAGAGGGAGCTTTACTCTGTATCTAACCCCGTGTTGTACCTATCAGGGAGTGTTTGATGGGGACAGTGTAGAGGGAGCTTTACTCTGTATCTAACCCCGTGCTGTGCCTGTCCTGGGAGTGTTTGATGGGGACAGTGTAGAGGAAGCTTTACTCTGTATCTAACCCCGTGCAGTATCTGTCCTGGGAGTGTTTGATGGGGACAGTGTAGGGGAGCTTTACTCTGTATCTAACCTTGTGCTGTACCTGTCCTGGGAGTGTTTGATGGGGACAGTGTAGTGGGAGCTTTACTCTGTATCTAACCCCGTGCTGTACCTGTCCTGGGAGTGTTTGATGGGGACAGTGTAGAGGGATCTTTACTCTGTATCTAACCCCGTGCTGTACCTGTCCTGTGAGTGTATGATGGGGACAGTGTAGAGGGAGCTTTACTCTGTGTCTAACCCCGTGCTGTACCTGTCCTGGGAGTGTTTGATGGGGACAGTGTAGAGGGAGCTTTACTCTGTATCTAACCCCGTGCTGTACCTGTCCTGGGAGTGTTTGATGGAGACAGTGTAGAGGGAGCTTTACTCTGTATCTAACCCCGTGCTGTACCTGTCCTGGGAGTGTTTGATGGGGGACAGTGTAGAGGGATCTTTACTCTGTATCTAACCCCGTGCTGTACCTGTCCTGGGAGTGTTTGATGGGGGACAGTGTAGAGGGATCTTTACTCTGTATCTAACCCCGTGCTGTACCTGTCCTGGGAGTGTTTGGTGGGGACAGTGTAGAGGGAGCTTTACTCTGTATCTAACCCCGTGCTGTACCTGTCCTGGGAGTGTTTGATGGGGACAGTGTCGAGGGAGCTTTACTCTGTATCTAACCCCGTGCTGTCCCTGTCCTGGGAGTGTTTGATGGGGACAGTGTCGAGGGAGCTTTACTCTGTATCTAACCCCGTGCTGTACCTGTCCTGGGAGTGTTTGATGGGGGACAGTGTAGAGGGATCTTTACTCTGTATCTAACCCCATGCTGTGCCTGTCCTGTGAGTGTCTGATGGGGACAGTGTAAAGGGAGCTTTACTCTGTATCTAACCCCGTGCTGCACCTATCCTGGGAGTGTTTGATGGGGACAGTGTTGAGGGAGCTTTACTCTGTATCTAACCCCGTGCTGTACCTGTCCTGGGAGTGTTTGATGGGGACAGTGTAGAGGGAGCTTTACTCTGTATTTAACCCCGTGCTGTCACTGTCCTGGGAGTGTTTGATGGGGACAATGTTGAGGGAGCTTTACTCTGTATCTAACCCCGTGCTGTACCTGCCCTGGGAGTGTTTGATGGGGGACAGTGTAGAGGGATCTTTACTCTGTATCTAACCCCGTGCTGTACCTGTCCTGTGAGTGTCTGATGGGGACAGTGTAGAGGGAGCATTACTCTGTATCTAACCCTGTGCTGTACCTGTCTGGGAGTGTTTGATGGGGACAGTGTAGAGGGAGCTTTACTCTGGATCGAACCCCGTGTTGTACCTATCCTGGGAGTGTTTGATGGGGATAGTGTAGAGGGAGCTTTACTCTGTATCTAACCCCGTGCTGTACCTGTCCTGGGAGTGTTTGATGGGGACAGTGCAGAGGGAGCCTTACTCTGTATCTAACCTCGTGCTGTATCTGTCCTGGGAGTGTTTGATGGGGACAGTGTAGAGGGAGCTTTACTCTGGATCTAACCTCGTGCTGTACCTGTCCTGGGAGTGTTTGATGTGGACAGTCGAGAGGGAGCTTAACTCTGTATCTAACCCCGTGCTGTACCTGTCCTGGGAGTGTTTGATGGGGACAGTGTAGAGGGAGCTTTACTCTGTATCTAACCCCGTGCTGTACCTACCTGGGAGTGTTTGATGGGGACAGTGTAGAGGGAGCTTTACTCTGTATCTAACCCCGTGCTGTACCTGTCCTGGGAGTGTTTGATGGGGACAGTGTAGAGGGAGCTTTACTCTGTATCTAACCCCGTGCTGTACCTGTCCTGGGAGTGTTTGATGGGGACAGTGTAGAGGGAGCTTTACTCTGTATCTAACCCCGTGCTGTACCTACCTGGGAGTGTTTGATGGGGACAGTGTAGAGGGAGCTTTACTCTGTATCTAACCCCGTGCTGAACCTGTCCTGGGAGTGTTTGATGGGGACAATGTCGAGGGAGCTTTAATCTGTATCTAACCCTGTGCTGAACCTGTCCTGGGAGTGTGTGATGGGGACAGTGTAGAGGGAGCTTTACTCTTTATCTAACCCCGTGCTGTTCCTGTCCTGGGAGTGTTTGATGGGGACAGTGTAGAGGGAGCTTTACTCTGTATCTAACCCCGTGCTGGACCTGTCCTGGGAGTGTTTGATGGGGACACTGTAGAGGGAGCTTTACTTTGTATCTAACCCCGTGCTGTATCTGTCCTGGGAGTGTTTGATGGGGACAATGTCGAGGGAGCTTGACTCTGTATCGAACCCCGTGCTGTACCTGTCCTGGGAGTGTTTGATGGGGACAGTGTAGAGGGAGCTTTACTCTGTATCTAACCCAGTGCTGCACCTGTCCTGGGAGTGTTTGATGGGGACAGTGTAGCGGGAGCTTTACTCTGTATCTAACCCCGTGTTGTACCTATCCTGGGAGTGTTTGATGGGGATAGTGTAGAGGGAGCTTTACTCTGTATCTAACCCCGTGCTGTACCTGTCCTGGGAGTGTTTGATGGGGACAGTGCAGAGGGAGCTTTACTCTGTATCTAACCTCGTGCTGTACCTGTCCTGGGAGTGTTTGATGGGGAGAGTGTAGAGGGAGCTTTACTCTGGATCTAACCTCGTGCTGTACCTGTCCTGGGAGTGTTTGATGGGGACAGTGTAGAGGGAGCTTTACTCTGTATCTAACCCCGTGCTGTACCTACCTGGGAGTGTTTGATGGGGACAGTGTAGAGGGAGCTTTACTCTATCTAACCCCGTGCTGTACCTGTCCTGGGAGTGTTTGATGGGGACAGTGTAGAGGGAGCTTTACTCTGTATCTAACCCCGTGCTGTACCTGTCCTGGGAGTGTTTGATGGGGACAGTGTAGAGGGAGCTTTACTCTGTATCTAACCCCGTGCTGTACCTACCAGGGAGTGTTTGATGGGGACAGTGTAGAGGGAGCTTTACTCTGTATCTAACCCCGTGCTGTACCTGTCCTGGGAGTGTTTGATGGGGACAATGTCGAGGGAGCTTTAATCTGTATCTAACCCCGTGCTGAACCTGTCCTGGGAGTGTATGATGGGGACAGTGTAGAGGGAGCTTTACTCTTTATCTAACGCCGTGCTGTTCCTGTCCTGGGAGTGTTTGATGGGGACAGTGTAGAGGGAGCTTTACTCTGTATCTAACCCCGTGCTGGACCTGTCCTGGGAGTGTTTGATGGGGACACTGTAGAGGGAGCTTTACTTTGTATCTAACCCCGTGCTGTATCTGTCCTGGGAGTGTTTGATGGGGACAATGTCGAGGGAGCTTTACTCTGTATCGAACCCCGTGCTGTACCTGTCCTGGGAGTGTTTGATGGGGACAGTGTAGAGGGAGCTTTACTCTGTATCTAACCCAGTGCTGCACCTGTCCTGGGAGTGTTTGATGGGGACAGTGTAGCGGGAGCTTTACTCTGTATCTAACCCCGTGTTGTACCTATCCTGGGAGTGTTTGATGGGGATAGTGTAGAGGGAGCTTTACTCTGTATCTAACCCCGTGCTGTACCTGTCCTGGGAGTGTTTGATGGGGACAGTGCAGAGGGAGCTTTACTCTGTATCTAACCTCGTGCTGTATCTGTCCTGGGAGTGTTTGATGGGGAGAGTGTAGAGGGAGCTTTACTCTGGATCTAACCTCGTGCTGTACCTACCTGGGAGTGTTTGATGGGGACAGTGTAGAGGGAGCTTTACTCTGTATCTAACCCAGTGCTGTACCTGTCCTGGGAGTGTTTGATGGTGACAATGTCGATGGAGCTTTACTCTGTATCTAACCCCGTGCTGTACCTGTCCTGGGAGTGTTTGATGGGGACAGTGTAGAGGGAGCTTTACTCTGTATCTAACCCCGTGCTGTACCTACCTGGGAGTGTTTGATGGGGACAATGTCGAGGGAGCTTTACTCTGTATCTAACCCCGTGCAGGAGCTGTCCTGGGAGTGTTTGATGGGGACACTGTAGAGGGAGCTTTACTCTGTATCTAGCCCCGTGCTGTTCCTGTCCTGGGAGTGTTTGATGGGGACAGTGTAGAGGGAGCTTTACTCTGTATCTAGCCCCGTGCTGTATCTGTCCTGGGAGTGTTTGATGGGGACAGTGTAGAGGGAGCTTTACTTTGTATCTAACCCCGTGCTGTATCTGTCCTGGGAGTGTTTGATGGGGACAATGATGAGGGAGCTTTACTCTGTATCTAACCCCGTGCTGTACCTGTCCTGGGAGTGTTTGATGGGGACAGTGTAGAGAGAGCTTTACTCTGTATCTAACCCCGTGCTGCACCTGTCCTGGGAGTGTTTGATGGGGACAGTGTAGAGGGAGCTTTACTCTGTATCTAACCCCGTGTTGTACCTATCCTGGGAGTGTTTGATGGGGATAGTGTAGAGGGAGCTTTACTCTGTATCTAACCCCGTGCTGTACCTGTCCTGGGAGTGTTTGATGGGGACCGTGTAGAGGGAGCTTTACTCTGTATCTAACCCCGTGCTGTACCTGTCCTGGGAGTGTTTGATGGGGACAGTGCAGAGGGAGCTTTATTCTGTATCTAACCTCGTGCTGTATCTGTCCTGGGAGTGTTTGATGGGGAGAGTGTAGAGGGAGCTTTACTCTGGATCTAACCTTGTGCTGTACCTGTCCTGGGAGTGTTTGATGTGGACAGTCTAGAGGGAACTTAACTCTGTATCTAACCCAGTGCTGTACCTGTCCTGGGAGTGTTTGATGGGGACAGTGTAGAGGGAGCTTTACTCTGTATCTAACCCCGTGCTGTACCTGTCCTGGGAGTGTTTGATGGGGACAGTGTAGAGGGAGCTTTACTCTGTATTTAACCCCTTGCTGTACCTGTCCTGGGAGTGTTTGATGGGGACAATGTTGAGGGAGCTTTACTCTGTATCTAACCCCGTGCTGTACCTGTCCTGTGAGTGTCTGATGGGGACAGTGTAGAGGGAGATTTACTCTGTATCTAACCCTGTGCTGTACCTGTCTGGGAGTGTTTGATGGGGACAGTGTAGAGGGAGATTTACTCTGTATCTAACCCCGTGCTGTACCTGTCCTGGGAGTGTTTGATGGGGACAGTGTAGAGGGAGATTTACTCTGTATCTAACTCCGTGCTGTACCTGTCCTGGGAGTGTTTGATGGGGACAGTGTAGAGGGAGCTTTACTCTGTATCTAACCCCGTGCTGTACCTGTCCTGGGAGTGTTTGATGGGGACAGTGTAGAGGGAGCTTTACTCTGTATCTAACCCCGTGTTGTACCTATCCTGGGAGTGTTTGATGGGGATAGTGTCGAGGGAGCTTTACTCTGTATCTAACCCCGTGCTGTACCTGTCCTGGGAGTGTTTGATGGGGACAGTGCAGAGGGAGCTTTCCTCTGTATCTAAACCTGTGCTGTACCTGTCCTGGGAGTGTTTGATGGGGACAGTGTAGAGGGAGCTTTACTCTGTATCTAACCCTGTGCTGTACCTGTCCTGGGAGTGTTTGATGGGGACAGTGTAGAGGGAGCTTTACTCTGTATCTAACCCCGTGTTGTACCTATCAGGGAGTGTTTGATGGGGACAGTGTAGAGGGAGCTTTACTCTGTATCTAACCCCGTGCTGTGCCTGTCCTGGGAGTGTTTGATGGGGACAGTGTAGAGGAAGCTTTACTCTGTATCTAACCCCGTGCAGTATCTGTCCTGGGAGTGTTTGATGGGGACAGTGTAGAGGGAGCTTTACTCTGTATCTAACCTCGTGCTGTACCTGTCCTGGGAGTGTTTGATGGGGACAGTGTAGTGGGAGCTTTACTCTGTATCTAACCCCGTGCTGTACCTGTCCTGGGAGTGTTTGATGGGGACAGTGTAGAGGGAGCTTTACTCTGTATCTAACCCCGTGCTGTACCTGTCCTGTGAGTGTTTGATGGGGACAGTGTAGACGGAGCTTTACTCTGGATCTAACCTCGTGCTGTACCTGTCCTGGGAGTGTTTGATGTGGACAGTCTAGAGGGAGCTTAACTCTGTATCTAACCCCGTGCTGTACCTGTCCTGGGAGTGTTTGATGGGGACAGTGTAGAGCGAGCTTTACTCTGTATCTAACCCCGTGCTGTACCTACCTGTGAGTGTTTGATGGGGACAGTGTAGAGGGAGCTTTACTCTGTATCTAAACCCGTGCTGTACCTGTCCTGGGAGTGTTTGATGGGGACAATGTCGAGGGAGCTTTAATCTGTATCTAACCCCGTGCTGTACCTGTCCTGGGAGTGTTTGATGGGGACAGTGTAGAGGGAGCTTTACTCTGTATCTAACCCCGTTCTGTACCTGTCCTGGGAGTGTTTGATGGGGACAGTGTGGAGGGAGCTTTACTCTGTATCTAACCCCATGCTGTACCTGTCCTGGGAGTGTTTGATGGGGACAGAGTAGAGGGAGCTTTACTCTGTATCTAACCCCGTGCTGTACCTGTCCTGGGAGTGTTTGATGGGGACAGTGAAGAGGGAGCTTTACTCTGTATCTAACACCATGCTGTACCTGTCCTGGGAGTGTTTGATGGGGACAGTGTAGAGGGAGCATTACTCTGTATTTAACCCCGTGCTGTACCTGTCCTGGGAGTGTTTGATGGGGACAGTGTAGAGGGAGATTTACTCTGTATCTAACCCCGTGCTGTACCTGTCCTGGGAGTGTTTGATGGGGACAGTGTAGAGGGTGCTTGACTCTGTATCGAACCCCGTGCTGTACCTGTCCTGGGAGTGTTTGATGGGGACAGTGTAGAGGGAGCTTTACTCTGTATCTAACCCCATGCTGTACCTGTCCTGGGAGTGTTTGATGGGGACAGTGTAGAGGGAGCTTTACCCTGTATCTAACCCCGTGCTGTACCTGTGCTGGGAGTGTTTGATGGGGACAGTGTAGAGCGAGCTTTACTCTGTATCTAACCCCGAGCTGTACCTGTGCTGGGAGTGTTTGATGGGGACAGTGTAGAGGGTGCTTGACTCTGTATCTAACCCCGTGCTGTACCTGTCCTGGGAGTGTTTGATGTGGATAGTGTAGAGGGAGCTTTACTCTGTATCTAACCCCGTGCTGTACCTGTGCTGGGAGTGTTTGATGGGGACAGTGTAGAGCGAGCTTTACTCTGTATCTAACCCCGAGCTTTACCTGTCCTGGGAGTGTTTGATGGGGACAGTGTAGAGCGAGCTTTACTCTGTATCTAACCCCGAGCTGTACCTGTGCTGGGAGTGTTTGATGGGGACAGTGTAGAGCGAGCTTTACTCTGTATCTAACACCGTGCTGTACCTGTCCTGGGAGTGTTTGATGGGGACAGTGTAGCGGGAGCTTTACTCTGTATCTAACCCTGTGCTCTACCTGTCCTGGGAGTGTTTGATGGGGACAGTGTAGAGGGAGCTTTACTCTGTATCTAACCCCGTGCTGTACCTGTCCTGGGAGTGTTTGATGGGGACAGTGTAGAGGGAGCTTTACTCTGTATCTAACCCCGTGCTGTACCTGTCCTGGGAGTGTTTGATGGGGACAGTGTCTACTTACAATTTGGTGTTGCCGCCTGATCAGTTTGGTGTCCCGCGCTCTCTGTAAATCTTCGGCAGTGAGAGTGCGGACAGCGGTGGAGCTTTGGCGAAGGAAGTTATTGTTGCCGATTGAGCCAATGGTGGGCGGGGAATTACGGAGGCCGGAAATCAGTCGAGCATGAGTCCAGCACGCCTCACTGAGGAGTGAGGATCGGCTCGATGCCAGGCAACCCCCTGACCCGCCAGCGAGCGAGGGCATCTCCGCCTGCCCATGGTGCGTGGAGCACAGAGGTGGTGTGGCCTGGGTTTGGTTCCCGAATTCCCTCGGCCAATCCCGGCGCTGATTCTGTCCAAAGACAACATCGTAGATTACTGGCAATACACCGATGCCCACTTCGATACCCGCCCCCCAACCTGCCCTGATACTCCGAAATCACACTAATACCCCTTAGCCCACACCATCATCTGCAAAAACTCAGTAATGGCCCCCAACCCATCCTGAGACCCCCTAACCAGCCTATTACCCCCTAACCAGCCATAATACCCCCTAACCAACCATAATACCCCCCAACCAGCCATATTACCCCCTAACCAACCATAATACCCCCTAACCAAGCATAATACCCCCTAACCAAGCATAATACCCCCTAACCAAGTATAATACCCCCTAACTAGCCATAATACCCCCCAACCAGACATGATACCCTCCTAACCAGCCATAATACCCCCTAACCAAGCATAATACCCCCTAACTAGCCATAATACCCCCCAACCAGACATAATACCCCCTAACTAGCCATGATACCCCCTAACCAGCCATAATACCCCCAACCAGACATGATACCCTCCTAACCAGCCATATTACCCCCTAACCAGCCATATTACCCCCTAACCAAGCATAATACCCCCTAACCAAGCATAATACCCCCTAACCAACCATAAACCCCCTAACCAACCATATTACCCCCTAACCAACCATAATACCACCTAACCAAGCATAATACCCCCAACCAGACATGATACCCCCTAACCAACCATGATACCACCTAACCAGCCATTATACCCCCAACCAGACATGTTACCCCCCTAACCAACCATAATACCCCCTAACCAGCCATGGTCCCCCTAACCAACCATAATACCCCCTAACCAACCATGATACCCCATAACTAGCCATGATACTCCCCTAACTAGCCATAATACCCACCTAGTAGCTCTGATATCCCCGATCCACACTAATACCCCAAAACATTTGCCAGCCCACCCCCCAACCTATCCCAATACCCCCAAATCCCACACCAATACCTGCCAAACTCCACATCAATGTTCTCCAGCTTAACACCAATACCCCCAAATTCGCAACAAAAGCCCCAAACGCACCCCGGCAACGGCAAACGTGCAGCGATCTTTCCCCCCCCCCCCCCCCCGAACACACACAGACTAACTCTCGGGGACCCCCCCACCTCCCCCTCACCTGTGTCAAGTTACCCAGGCTCCTCGGCGCGGAGAAGGCAGGCCTATGGGTCAGGCCACGCCTCAGGATCTGGGCCTTCATCCCACCGAGGCCCCATCTCAGGGCGGCCGCCATCAGAGCCTCGTCTGCGGGGAAAAAAACAAACAAACAGGGTGACCTCAGATCATCACGCTCCGCGCCCCGCTGCCTCTCTCTCTCTCTCTCTCCCTCGCCTCCCCCACCCCGACCAACGACGAGGAAGGGTGGCCGGGCATCGTCACGGAGACGCGGCCTTCGTAACATCACGAGAGATATCCTGCGCCCCCTGGCTGTGCAGTTCCAATCGAGGGGTTTCACCGCTGCTCTGCATGCTGGGATAGCACCTGGGCCATTGGACATCACAAGCTATCCCTTCCCCCTCCTGACTGGGGGGGCGGGGGGAGGTAGACGCACACAAAGAGACTGAGAGTAAGTATAAATGGGCCATTTTCTGGCTGACAGGATGTTTCGAGTGGTGCATCACAGGGGTCAGTCCTGGGCCTCAACTCCCTGTATAAACGAAGGGACTGACTATGAGAGGCGGGGTTCTGCGCACCTCCGGTCTCCCAATCGGATCTCCCACTCCGCCGGGAAAACCGCAGGCCGGGGGTGCAGTGCCGCCGGGAAACGTGAATCCCAAAGGCCGGATAAATCCTGCACAGTCGCTGAATCTGCGGACAGCACAAAGATACGGGGGTAAGTAAATTGAGAAGAGCACATCGGAGGTTACACTGGGACATGGACAGGTTGAAATGAAATGAAAATCGCTTATTGTCACGAGTAGGCTTCCAATGACGTTACTGTGAAAAGCCCCTAGTCGCCACATTCCGGCGCCTGTTCGGGGAGGCTGGTACGGGAATTGAACCCGCGCTGCTGGCATTACAAGCCAGCTGTTTAGCCCACTGTGCCTATGAATGATTAAGCTAAAAAAAACACACACACACGCATTCAAAAACACACAAATGCACTCAGAAACACACACGCATTCAAACGCACACACACACTCAAATACACACACACACAAAAACACACACGGGCTCAAAAACACACACACTCACTCATAAACGCACACACGCACACACGGGCTCAAAAACACACACGCGTACTCAAAAACACACCCGTGCTCAGATACACACATGTGCTCAGAAACATACACAAGCACTCAAAAATACAAACACACACTCAAAAACACACTGACGCACTCAAAAACACACACATACACTCAAAAACGCACCCGTGCTCAGAAACACACAAGTACTCAAACACGCACACAAGCTCAAAAATACACAAACGCGCTCCAAACCAGACATTCTCAGAAACACACACGCGCGCTCAGAAACACAAACATGCACTCAGAAACACACACACGCACTCAAAAACACACACACGCACTCAAAAACACACACACTCAAATACACACACACAAACACACTCAAAAACACAGACATACACTCAAAAACACATACACGCACTCAGAAACACACACAATCAAAAAAACACTCAAAAACACTCACGCACTCAAATACACACACGCACTCAAAAGCACACGCACTCAAATGCACACACACTCAAAAATACACACGCACTCAAAAACACACATATGCATACAAAAACACACACATGCAAACAAAAACACATGCACACGCACTCAACAGCACACACATGCACTCAAAAAAACACACACGCACTCAAAAATACACACGTATGCACTCAAAAACGCTCCCGCACTCAGAAACACACATGGGCTCAAAAACACACTCACTCAAAAACGCACACTCACTCAAAAACACGCACACGCATTCAAAAACACCACACGCGCACTCAAAAATACACACACGTACTCAAAAACGCACCCATGCTCAGAAACACACACAAGTACTCAAACACACACACGCACTCAAAAACACACACACGCGCTCAAAAACATACACATGCACTCAACAGCACACACATGCACTCAAAAAAACACATACACACTCAAAAACACACATGCACGCACTCAAAAATGCTCCCGCTCTCAGAAACACACATGGGCTCAAAAACACACACACACACTCAAAGAAACACACATGCACTCAAAAATACACATGCACACACTCAAAAACGCTCCCACACTCAGAAAGACACATGGGCTCAAAAACGCACACACTCACTCAAAAACGCACACATGCACTCAAAAACACCACACACGCACTCAAAAACACACACGTACTCATAAATGTACCCGTGCTCAGAAACACACACATGCTCAGAAACACAGACACGCATTCAAAAATACAAACGCGCACTCAAAAACACACTGACGCACTCAGAAACACACACACGCACTCAAAAATACACCCGTGCTCAGAAACACACACGTGCTCAAAAAACACACGCACTCAAAAACACACTGACGCACTCAAAAACACACACATGCGTTCAAAAACGCACCCATGCTCAGAAACACACACGTGTACTCAAACACACACACGCACTCAAAAACACACAAACACACTCAAAAACATACACTCTCAGAAACACACAAGCGCGCTCAGAAATACACACACGCGCTTAAATACACACACGCACACATATGCACACTCAAAAACACAGGTATACACTCAAAAACACACACACACTCAAAAACACACACACGCAATCAAAAAAACACGCACTCAAAAACACACATGCACTCAAATACACACACACGCACTCAAAAACACACACAAACTCAAATACACACACATACACTGCAAAATACACACTCACTCACAAACACACATATGTATACACAAACACACACATGCAAACAAAAACACACGCACACGCACTCAACAACACACACACGCACTCAAAAAAACACACATGCACTCAAAAACACACACGCACGCACTCACAAATGCTCCCACACTCAGAAACACACACGGGCTCAAAAACACACACTCACTCAAAAACACACACGCAGTCAAAAACACCACACGCGCACTCAAAAACACACGCATACTCAAAAACACACACATGCTCTGAAACACACACACGCACTCATAAATACAAACGCGCACTCAAAAACACACTGACGCACTCAAAAACACACATACGTGCTCAAAAACGCACCCATGCTCAGAAACACACACACGCACTCAAAAACAAACACACGCACTCAAACACACACATGCAATCAAAAACACGCACGCACTCAAACACACACGCACTCAAAAACACATGCACTCAAAAACGCACACGCAGTCAAAATCACACATGCACTCAAAATCACACACACTCAAAAACACGCTCGCACTCTGGGCAGCACGGTGGCGCAGTGGGTTAGCACTGCGGCCTCATGGCACCGAGGTCCCAGGTTCAATCCTGACTCTGGGTCACTGTCTGTGTTGAGTTTGCACATTCTCCCCGTGTCTGCGTGGGTTTCACCCCCACAACCCAAAGATGTGCAGGTTAGGTGGATTGGCCACGCTAAATTGCCCCTTAATTGGAAAAAAAAATAAAAATGAATTGGGTACCCTAAATTTAAAAAAAAACATGCACGCATTCAAAAACACACACTAACTCAAAAACAGGCATGCACTCAAAAACAGACACACACCCGGACAAACTCAGAAACAGACACACTCAAGAACACACGCACTCAAACACATGCACTCGAAAACACACACACTCAAATACACACACAGGCACTCAAATACACACACACTCAAAAACACTGGGACTCAAAAACACACGCACTCAATATCACACACGCATTCAAAATCACACTCAAAAACACGCACACACTCAAAAACAGACACAAACTCGGAAAAACTCAAAAACAGACACACTCAAAAACACTGAAAAACACACCCAGATCAATGTAATATCCCATACAGGACTTACGGGGTGGGAATGATAATCTTCCCCGTGGTTCACACGGGGTACGATCTCCCATGCTGAGGGGCGCAGGAACTCCATTCAGCATTGTATAAATGGTCAGGCAGTAAGGCACCAGCCAGGGAGAGACAAGGTAGGAAACTCCCGGGAAGTGTAAATACCATAATTATAAATAAGAGTTTTGTATTTGACTTGGTGTGGACTTCCCATGTCCTCATTATACTCAAAAACACACACACTCAAAAAGCATGCTCATAAACACACACGCGGGGCAGCACGGTGGCGTAGTGGTTAGCACTGCTGCCTCACGGCACCGAGGTCCCAGGTTCGATCCCAGCTCTGGGTCACTGTCCGTGTGGAGTTTGCATATTCTCCCCGTGTCTGCGTGGGTTTCGCCCCCACCACCCAAAGATGTGCAGGCTAGGTGGATTGGTCATGCTAAATGAAATGAAATGAAATGAAAATCGCTTATTGTCACAAGTAGGCTTCAAATGAAGTTACTGTGAAAAGCCCCTAGTCGCCACATTCCAGCGCCTGTTCGGGGAGGCTGGTACGGGAATTGTCCCTTAATTGGAAAAAACAATAATTGGGTACTCTAAATTTTTTTTTTTTTTTAAACACACACAATCAAAAACACACACAAGCAAATACACACTCAAACAGGGGCTGTTTAGCACAGGGCTAAATCGCTGGCTTTTAAAGCAGACCAAGGCAGGCCAGCAGCACGGTTCAATTCCCGTAACAGCCTCCCCGAACAGGCGCCGGAATGTGGCGACTCGGGGATTTTCACAGTAACTTCATTGAAGCCTACTTGTGACAATAAGCGATTTTCATTTCATTTTTCATTTCAAAAACGCACATACGCTCAAAAACACACATATACTCAAAAACAGACACAAAAAACACACTCAAAACACTCAAAAAAGAAAAAAAATCACTCAAAAATCACACACACTATCCAAAGCACACAGAAAAATACACACTCACACACACTCTCAAAAACACACCCACTTTCAAAAACACACTCTCAAAAACACACAAATGTCAAAAACACACAAATGTCAAAAACACACTCTCAAAAGCACACACTCTCAAAAACACACACTCTCAAAAACACACACTCTCAAAAAAACACTCTCAAAAACACACTCTCAAAAACACACTCTCAAAAACACACACTCTCAAAAAAACACACTCTCAAAAAAACACACTCTCAAAAACACACTCTCAAAAACACACTCTCAAAAACACACACACTCTCAAAAACACACACACTCTCAAAAACACACTCTCAAAACACACTCTCAAAAACACACAAATGTCAAAAACACACTTAAAAAAAACACTCAAACACACTCTCAAAAACACACACTCTCAAAAACACACAAATGTCAAAAACACACAAATGTCAAAAACACACTCTCAAAAACACACTCAAAAAAACTCTCAAAAACACACGCTCTCAAAAATACACTCAAAACTCACACACTCAAATAAACACACTCAAAACACACACACAAATAAACACATTCAAAAACACACACACTCAAATAAACACACTCAAAACACACACACAAATAAACACATTCACACTCAAAACACACACACAAATAAACACATTCAAAAACACACACACTCAAATAAACACACTCAAAACACACACACACAAATAAATACACACACAAACCACACACACACACTGAAAAATTCACTCAAAATACAGGCAAGAAATACTCAAACACACTGAAAAACTCCCACAGGGTCTCAGAAATGCACAGGTTCTCTCTCCCACCCCGCTCCATGTTAGACACCCATTGCCCTCCCCTTGCTGCCGGCACCACACACACCACTGCTGTTTGTGAATCTCCTTCCTGACTCAGAGCTCTCTCACACACACACACCCATCCGTCAGTCACTCTGGGCATTTACCCCCATTCCCCCCACACAGAGAGAGAGTGGGGGGCGCAGAGAGAACACCCACCTGGTCCTCCTCGGTGTACTGCAGTGGGGGAAGAGGCAGGAGGACTGGGCACACAGTGGAGCTCAGACACAAATACACAGAGCTCATCCTGGGAGCTGGGCAGAGGCGATGCGCTTGTCGACACGTCTCAAAGCTGCCACTGCGACCAGCATTAACCTTCCATTACCAGGAGGCAGCGACCAGCTCCTCCCCCCACCCAGGAACTCTGCGGTGAGGCAAACTGCTGGCCAAAGCCAGGAGCCACTTGCAAAGAAAATAAATCAACCTCGATCATGGTCAAATACATGTTTAGTTGCGACAAGTCCCACGGTTCAGCTCCCAGTCAGAAAAATAGCTGATTCCAACGGAGAGCAGCGGCTGCATTGCTGTAGCGCCTCTGCACATGCCGCAAAGCCCTAATTGATTCCCCAAGAGCAATTGTCATGTGTGCACAGCAAGATCCCACAGGCTGCACTGTCAGAGGGTCAGTACTGAGGGAGTGCCGCACTGTCAGAGGGTCAGTACTGAGGGAGTGCCGCACTGTCAGAGGGTCAGTACTGAGTGAGTGCCGCACTGTCAGAGGGTCAGTACTGAGGGAGTGCCGCACTGTCAGAGGGTCAGTACTGAGGGAGTGCCGCACTGTCAGAGGGTCAGTACTGAGGGAGTGCTGCACTGTCAGAGGGTCAGTACCGAGGGAGTGCTGCACTGTCAGAGGGTCAGTACTGAGGGAGTGCCGCACTGTCAGAGGGTCAGTACTGAGGGAGTGCCGCACTGTCAGAGGGTCAGTACTGAGGGAGCGCTACACTGTCAGAGGGTCAGTACAGAGGGAGTGCCGCACTGTCAGAGGGTCAGTACAGAGGGAGTGCCGCACTGTCAGAGGGTCAGTACTGAGGGAGTGCTACACTGTCAGAGGGTCAGTACTGAGAGAGTGCTGCACTGTCAGAGGGTCAGTACTGAGGGAGTGCCGCACTGTCAGAGGGTCAGTACTGAGGGAGTGCCGCACTGTCAGAGGGTCAGTACTGAGGGAGCGCTACACTGTCAGAGGGTCAGTACAGAGGGAGTGCCGCACTGTCAGAGGGTCAGTACAGAGGGAGTGCCGCACTGTCAGAGGGTCAGTACTGAGGGAGTGCTACACTGTCAGAGGGTCAGTACTGAGAGAGTGCTGCACTGTCAGAGGGTCAGTACTGAGGGAGTGCTACACTGTCAGAGGGTCAGTGCTGAGGGAGCACCGCACTGTCAGAGGGTCAGTGCTGAGGGAGTGCCGTACTCTCAGTGGGTCAGTACTGAGGGAGTGCTGCACTGTCAGAGGGTCAGTGCTGAGGGAGCACCGCACTGTCAGAGGGTCAGTACTGAGGGAGTGCCGTACTCTCAGTGGGTCAGTACTGAGGGAGTGCTGCACTGTCAGAGGGTCAGTACTGAGGGAGCGCTGCACTGTCAGAGGGTCAGTACTGAGAGAGCGCCGCACTGTCAGAGGGTCAGTACTGAGGGAGTGCCGCACTCTCAGTGGGTCAGTACTGAGGGAGTGCTGCACTGTCAGAGGGTCAGTACTGAGGGAGCGCTGCACTGTCAGAGGGTCAGTACTGAGAGAGCGCCGCACTGTCAGAGGGTCAGTACTGAGGGAGTGCTGCACTGTCAGAGGGTCAGTACTGAGGGAGTGCTGCACTGTCAGAGGGTCAGTACTGAGGGAGTGCTGCACTGTCAGAGAGTCAGTACTGGGGGAGTGTTGCACTGTCAGAGGGTCAGTACTGAGGGAGCGCTGCACTGTCGGAGGGTCAGTGCTGGGGGAGTGCTGCACTGTCAGAGGGTCAGTACTGAGGGAGTGCTGCACTGTCGGAGGGTCAGTAGTGAGGGAGTGCCCCACTGTCAGAGGGTCAGTACTGAGGGAGAGCCGCACTGTCAGAGGGTCAGTACTGAGGGAGTGCTGCACTGTCAGAGGGTCAGTACTGAGGGAGTGCCGCACTGTCAGAGGGTCAATACTGAGGGAGTGCGGCACTGTCAGAGGGTCAGTACTGATGGAATGCTGCACTGTCAGAGGGTCAGTACTGAGGGAGTGCTGCACTGTCACAGGGTCTGCCAGTGTGACAGTGCTGCGCTCCCTCAGTACTGACCCTCTGACAGTGCGGCACTCCCTCAGTACTGACTCTCTGACAGTGCAGCACTCCCTCAGTACTGACCCTCTGACAGTGCGGCTCTCCCTCAGTACTGACTCTCTGACAGTGCGGCACTCCCTCAGCACTGACCCTCTGACAGTGCGGCACTCCCTCAGTACTGACCCTCTGACAGTGCAGCACTCCCTCAGTCCTGACCCTCTGACAGTGCAGCACTCCCTCAGTACTGACCCTCTGACACTGCAGCACTCCCTCAGTACTGACCCTCTGACAGTGCGGCGCTCCCTCAGCACTGAGCCTCTGACAGTGCAGCACTCCCTCAGTACTGACCCTCTGACAGTGCAGCGCTCCCTCAGTACTGACCCTCTGACAGTGCGGCGCTCCCTCAGTACTGACCCTCTGACAGTGCAGCACTCCCTCAGTACTGACCCTCTGACAGTGCGGCATTCCCTCAGTACTGACCCTCTTACAGTGCAGCACTCCCTCAGTACTGAGCCTCTGACAGTGCGACACTCCCTCAGTACTGACCCTCTGACAGTGCAGCACTCCCTCAGTACTGACCCTCTGACAGTGCGGCACTCCCTCAGTACTGACCGTCTGACAGTGCGGCACTCCCTCAGTACTGACCCTCTGACAGTGCGGCACACCCTCAGTACTGACCCTCCCAGAATATTGAACGTCCTCACGGTGCAAACACTAATTTAATGTTGAATGAACTGACTTAAGGCGGCCGTTGATTTTGCGTGTGTGTACGTGTGTGTACGTGTGTGTACGTGTGTGTACGTTTGTGTACGCGTGTGTACGTGTGTGTACATGTGTGTACGTGTGTGAGTGCATCTTTCACGCGCTCATTGTCAAAACCCCTCGAATGAGATTCCTCCGGCATTTATAAAATTGATCTGTACGCTTTAGCTTAATTGGAGCTGTCACTCCTTATCAGGTTACGTTGATGAGGGCCTTACAGAGTGGTAATCCCTGTACAAATTCAGCACCAAGGACGTGTCTCACAGCCGCTGGGGGAGATTGATTTTCATTCGCAGGCTTTTAAATTCCATAAACATACGTGAAAAAAATTGTGTCGCTGTCGGGGGGCTTGACGGGAATTCACGTCGCTCACATTTTCGGACCTGTTGAGGTGCGGCTTTAATTACCGCAGACTATCCGTTCGTGAGTCAAGGACCTTTGCTTGAATTATCTTTCCTCACCGCGCTCCTCGTTCACCACTCCTATTTCTCCCCGGATTTTCATCGCCTAGATGTTTCGTCTCTCCCTTGACGCTGTGACACCCCTTCTTGGTTTACTCTGCATTTCTCTGGCGCCTTCCTCACCTCAGGGCTACCCCCAGAAGTGCCTCGTGGCCGGTCGAAGTGTAGTCACCGCCGTCGTGTGGGAGACGCAGCAGCCATTTAGCGCACACCATGATTCCCCGAGAACCGCCCCGACAGGGAGTGCTGCACTGTCAGAGGGTCAGTACTGAGGGAGTGCCGCATTGTCAGAGGGTCAGTACTGAGGGAGTGCTGCACTGTCAGAGGGTCAGTACTGAGTGAGTGCTGCACTGTCAGAGGGTCAGTACTGAGGGAGTGCTGCACTGTCAGAGGATCAGTACTGAGGGAGTGCCGCACTGTCAGAGGGTCAGTACTGAGTGAGTGCTGCACTGTCAGAGGGTCAGTACTGAGGGAGTGCTGCACTGTCAGAGGGTCAGTACTGAGGGAGTGCCTCACTGTCAGAGGGTCAGTACTGAGGGAACGTCGCACTGTCAGAGGGTCAGTACTGAGGGAGTGCTGCACTGTCAGAGGGTCAGTACTGAGGGAGCGCTGCACTGTCAGAGGGTAAGTACTGAGGGAGTGCTGCACTGTCAGAGGGTCAGTACTGAGGGAGTGCCTCACTGTCAGAGGGTCAGTACTGAGGGAGTGCTGCACTGTCAGAGGGTCAGTACTGAGGGAGTGCCGCACTGTCAGAGGCTCAGTACTGAGGGAGTGCTGCACTGTCAGAGGCTCAGTACTGAGGGAGTGCCGCACTGTCAGAGGGTCAGTACTGAGGGAGTGCCGCACTGTTAGAGGCTCAGTACTGAGGGAGTGTCGCACTGTCAGAGGGTCAGTACTGAGGGAGTGCCGCACTGTCAGAGAGTCAGTACTGAGGGAGTGCTGCACTGTCAGAGAGTCAGTACTGAGGGAGTGCTGCACTGTCAGAGAGTCAGTACTGAGGGAGTGCCTCACTGTCAGAGGGTCAGTACTGAGGGAGTGCCGCACTGTCAGAGGGTCAGTACTGAAGGAGTGCCGCACTGTCAGAGGGTCAGTACTGAGTGAGTGCTGCACTGTCAGAGGGTCAGTAGTACTGAGGGAGCGCCGCACTGTCAGAGGGTCAGTACTGAGGGAGCGCCGCACTGTCAGAGGGTAAGTACTGAGGGAGTGCTGCACTGTCAGAGGGTCAGTACTGAGGGAGTGCCTCACTGTCAGAGGGTCAGTACTGAGGGAACGTCGCACTGTCAGAGGGTCAGTACTGAGGGAGTGCTGCACTGTCAGAGGGTCAGTACTGAGGGAGCGCTGCACTGTCAGAGGGTAAGCACTGAGGGAGTGCTGCACTGTCAGAGGGTCAGTACTGAGGGAGTGCCTCACTGTCAGAGGGTCAGTACTGAGGGAGTGCTGCACTGTCAGAGGGTCAGTACTGAGGGAGTGCCGCACTGTCAGAGGCTCAGTACTGAGGGAGTGCTGCACTGTCAGAGGCTCAGTACTGAGGGAGTGCCGCACTGTCAGAGGGTCAGTACTGAGGGAGTGCCGCACTGTTAGAGGCTCAGTACTGAGGGAGTGTCGCACTGTCAGAGGGTCAGTACTGAGGGAGTGCCGCACTGTCAGAGAGTCAGTACTGAGGGAGTGCTGCACTGTCAGAGAGTCAGTACTGAGGGAGTGCTGCACTGTCAGAGAGTCAGTACTGAGGGAGTGCCTCACTGTCAGAGGGTCAGTACTGAGGGAGTGCCGCACTGTCAGAGGGTCAGTACTGAGGGAGTGCCGCACTGTCAGAGGGTCAGTACTGAGGGAGTGCCGCACTGTCAGAGGGTCAGTACTGAGGGAGTGCCGCACTGTCAGAGGGTCAGTACTGAGGGAGCGCTGCACTGTCAGAGGGTCAGTACTGAGGGAGTGCCGCACTGTCAGAGGGTCAGTACTGAGAGAGTGCTGCACTGTCAGAGGGTCAGTGCTGAGGGAGTGCCGCACTGTCAGAGGGTCAGTACTGAGGGAGTGCCGCACTGTCAGAGGGTCAGTACTGAGGGAGTGCCGCACTGTCAGAGGGTCAGTACTGAGGGAGTGCCGCACTGTCAGAGGGTCAGTACTGAGGGAGTGCCGCACTGTCAGAGGGTCAGTACTGAGGGAGTGCTGCACTGTCAGAGTGTCAGTACTGAGGGAGCGCTGCACTGTCAGAGGGTCAGTACTGAGGGAGCGCTGCACTGTCAGAGGGTCAGTACTGAGGGAGTGCTGCACTGTCAGAGGGTCAGTACTGAGGGAGTGCTGCACTGTCAGAGGGTCAGTACTGAGGGAGCGCTGCACTGTCAGAGGGTCAGTACTGAGGGAGCGCTGCACTGTCAGAGGGTCAGTACTGAGGGAGTGCCGCACTGTCAGAGGGTCAGTACTGAGGGAGTGCTGCACTGTCAGAGGGTCAGTACTGAGGGAGTGCTGCACTGTCAGAGGGTCAGTACTGAGGGAGCGCTGCACTGTCAGAGGGTCAGTACTGAGGGAGTGCCGCACTGTCAGAGGGTCAGTACTGAGGGAGTGCCGCCCTGTCAGAGGGTCAGTACTGAGGGAGTGCCGCACTGCCAGAGGGTCAGTACTGAGGGAGTGCTGCACTGTCAGAGGGTCAGTACTGAGGGAGTGCGGCACTGTCAGAGGGTCAGTACTGAGGGAGTGCCGCACTGTCAGAGGGTCAGTACTGAGGGAGTGCTGCACTGTCAGAGGGTCAGTACTGAGGGAGTGCTGCACTGTCAGAGGGTCAGTACTGAGGGACTGCCGCACTGTCAGAGGGTCAGTACTGAGGGAGTGCTGCACTGTCAGAGGGTCAGTACTGAGGGAGCGCTGCACTGTCAGAGGGTCAGTACTGGGGGAGTGCCGCATTGTCAGAGGGTCAGTACTGAGGGAGTGCCGCACTGTCAGAGGGTCAGTACTGAGGGAGTGCCGCACTGTCAGAGGGTCAGTACTGGGGGAGTGCCGCATTGTCAGAGGGTCAGTACTGAGGGACTGCCGCACTGTCAGAGGGTCAGTACTGAGGGAGTGCTGCACTGTCAGAGGGTCAGTACTGAGGGAGCGCTGCACTGTCAGAGGGTCAGTACTGGGGGAGTGCCGCATTGTCAGAGGGTCAGTACTGAGGGAGTGCCGCACTGTCAGAGGGTCAGTACTGAGGGAGTGCCGCACTGTCAGAGGGTCAGTACTGAGGGTGTGCCGCACTGTTGAAGGTGCCACCTTATTGTCACGACACTGTGGGAACTTCCTGTGCCCTAACTGTCCACTGTGTGTTCTAACTGACCACAGTGACTGCCCATTCTGGGGCAGCGATCTGCTTCGGGACACCCAGGTTCAGTCCGATGCGCCGCAGAAATGCAAACTCTCTCTCCCCCCTCCCAGAAAATCACACATTCAGGACTTACCAACGGGACTCTCCCTCGGGACCTTTCACTTATCCTGCTGGAGAATCCGTTGTCCGTAAACCTCTGCTTTCTCCTCGTTCCCTTTTCCCTGCAAATCTCACTTCCTGCTTTATTTGGGTAATTATTGACAACGTGCTGTGAAATCTCTGACATCACTCTCCGAAAACAACCTGTTATCAGTCCTCGCCCTGCCTTGTGTGTGGTGTGTGTGTCAATATATGTGTGTGTTAACCCTTCCCTCTCCACTGGCCTTCAGTAAGGCCTTTGACAAGGTCCCTCATGGTAGACTAGTACCAAAGGTGAAGTCACAGGGGATCAGGGGTGAGCTGGCAAGGTGGACACAGAACTGGCTAGGTCATAGAAGGCAGAGAGTAGCAATGGAAGGATGCTTTTCTAATTGGAGGGCTGTGACCAGTGGTGTTCCACAGGGATCAGTGCTGGGACCTTTGCTGTTCGTAGTATATATAAATGATTTGGAGGAAAATGTAACTGGTCTGATTAGCAAGTTTGCAGACGACACAGAGGTTGGTGGAATTGCAGATAGCGATGAGGACTGTCGGAGGATACAGCAGGATTTAGATTGTTTGGAGACTTGGGCGGAGAGATGGCAGATGGAGTTTAATCCGGACAAATGTGAGGTAATGCATTTTGGAAGGACTAATGCAGGTCGGGAATATACAGTGAATGGTAGAACCCTCAAGAGTATTGAAAGTCAAAGAGATCTAGGTGTACAGGTCCACAGGTCACTGAAAGGGGCAACACAGGCGGAGAAGGTAGTCAAGAAGGCATACGGCATGCTTACCTTCATTGTCCGGGCCATTGAGTATAAGAATTGGCAAGTCATGTTGCAGCTGTATAGAACCTTAGTTAGGCCACACTTGGAGTATAGTGTTCAATTCTGGTCGCCACACTACCAGAAGGATGTGGAGGCTTTAGAGAGGGTGCAGAAGAGATTTACCAGGATGTTGCTGGGTATGGAGGGCATTAGCTCTGAGGAGCGGTTGAATAAACTCAGTTTGTTCTCACTGGAACGACGGAGGTTGAGGGGAGACCTGATAGAGATATACAAAATTATGAGGGGCATAGACAGAGTGGATAGTCAGAGGCTTTTCCCCGGGGTAGAGGGGTCAATTACTCGGGGGCATAGGTTTAAGGTGCGAGGGGCAAGGTTTAGAGTAGATGTACGAGGCAAGTTTTTTACGCAGAGGGTAGTGGGTGCCTGGAACTCGCTGCCGGAGGAGGTAGTGGAAGCAGGGACGATAGTGACATTTAAGGGGCATCTTGACAAATACATGAATAGGATGGGAATAGAGGGATACGGATGTAGAAGATTGTAGTTTAGACGGGCAGCATGGTCGGCACGGGCTTGGAGGGCCGAAGGGCCTGTTCCTGTGCTGTACATTTCTTTGTTCTTTGAGGAAAAAGACAAGAAAAAGATTAAAAGTTAGGAATGTAAACAGTTATGTGTCGGGGGGGGGGCTCACTTTGGCACCACGTGGGTGTACCTTGGTGCCGATCGCACGTATGTGCCTCCCTGTCCTCCGCCCCCCCCCCCCCTCCCCCCCAGGTTCCTCTGTCTTGCCTGCCCTGTATCTTAGTCGGTCCCTCCCATCTCCTTCTTCTGCCCCCTCCCTATCCTCCTCTCCCCATTCCCTCCAGTCCCCTCCCCCCCCCTTCCCTTATTGGTTGCTGGTCAACAACAGGTCTTGGAACAGGCTGGCGAATCACTTCCACATGTTGTGGAGGCCTTCCTCCGATCCCCAAATGGAGGATTTTATCCTTTCCAATTTAAGGAATTCCGCCCTGGGTGGCGCCGCTGATGCCATCCGATCAGGAGTCTCCGGTGGGCGATCAGGGAGGCAAAGGCTGACCCTCTTCCCGTAAAGAGCTCTGTCCGTTCCAATACCCCGAAGACCGCCACCAGCAAGCACAGCCCCACCTTCACCCTCAGAACCTCGAACATGGCCTCGAAAAAGGCAGAAACCCAGGGGCACTTGCTGGATGGAGATGCCTTGGAGAAACTGCTTTGAGAGAAAGAGAGAGATCCTTCAGGAAACAGCCTGCGGATTCTTGCTGTTTCAAACTACTGTCTCTAATTATCAACTCCCCAGGGAGCCTTCTTTTCTACAAGCAAAATTCCATCGGCCCTATTCAGGTGAAGAATGTACACGGTTGGAATGGATGATGATCTCACTTTTACAACATCTTAATCGTCCTTTCTGTGGCCATTGTCTATCGGTCTTTCAAGCCAGGATTTTTGGACCGGTCGAACCCGAGGTTGGGGAAGGTGTCGGCAGTGGTGAAGAAGTTGAAGGGGGTTATGGAGGAGCCGGGGGGGGAGGGGACCCGTGGAGGTTTGGGAGGCCGAGGGCGAAGGAACTCTTGTATTTTTCCCATGTGCACTGGATGTGGTCGACCTGGAGTATTCGGCGATTGTGGTTTCCGACCATGCACCGCACTGGGTTGATTTGCGAGTGGACTGAGGGAGGGGGGGGTGGGGACAGCGCCCGCAGTGGAGGCTGGGGATGTGGGGGTGGGCAAACGGGTGAGGGCTGCCATCCGGGGGGGGGTACGTGGAGGTTAATGCCATGGGCGAGGTCACGGTCGCCACGCAGTGGGAGGCACTCAAGGTGGTGGTGAGGGGGGAGTTTATTTGGGGGGGGGGGGTGGTGAGGGAAGGGAGTGCAGCGGTTCCTGGATGGGTTGGAGTTTCCCAGGGTGGAGGAGGAATTGGTACAGGGGTTGGGGGCTCCGATCGGGCTGAGGGAGGTGATGGAGAGTATGGGAGCATTGCAGACACGGTATGCCCCGGGTCCGGATGGGTTCCCGGTGGAGTTGTATCAAATGTTTGCGGGGGGGCACCGGGGATGCTGCTGGGGACGGCATCCAATGAGGCTAGGGAGGGGGGTGGTACCCCCCCCCTACACTGTCGCAAGCTTCCATCCCCCTGATACTGAAGAAAGATAAGGATCCGGAGCAGTGTGGATCGTACCGTCCGATATTGCTGTTGAATGTAGACACCAAGTTACTGGCAAAGGTGTTGGCTTCGCGAATTGAGGACTGCATCCTGGGGGAGTGACAGGTGAGGGCCAAACGGGATTTGTGAAAGGGAAGCAGTTGCCGGCGAACACGGCCCCACCTTCACCCTCACAACCTTGAACATGGCCTCGGAAAAGGCAGAAACCCAGAGATGCCTTGGAGAAACTGCTTTGAGAGAGAGAGAGAGATCCTTCAGGAAACAGCCTGTGGATTCTTGCTGTATCAAACTTCTGTCTCTAATTATCAACTCCTCAGGGAACCTTCTTTTCTACAAACAAAATTCCATCGGCCCTATCTCAGGTGAACAATGTACACGGTTGGAGTGGATGATGATCTCACTTTTACAACATCTTAATCACCCTTTCTGTAGCTATTGTCCACCGGTCTTTCAAGCCAGGAGGTTGCTTAATGTGGTTACGATGCCCCCGGAGGGGTAAGAGGCAGAGGTGGCGATGGGCGCGGAGAAGGCTTTCGACCGGGTGGTGTGGGAGTATCTGTGGGAGGTGCAGGGGCGGTTCGGGTTTGGGCTGGGGTTTGTGGACTGGGTCCGGTTGCTGGTACAAGGCTCTGGTCCCAAGTGTGCGGACGGACCGAGTGAGTTTGGGATATTTCGGGTTACATCGCAGGACGGGGCAGGGGTGCCCGCTCTCCCCGTTGCTTCTTTCCTTGGCGCTAGAGCCATTGGCAATGGCGTTTAGAACGTCGAGGGATTGGAAAGGGATTGTGTGGACGGGCGTCGAGGCCAGGGTTTCGCTGTACACGGACGACCTGTGGTGATATATTTTGGACCCACTGGGTGGCACTGGGTGGCACTGGGTGGCACTGGGGGCAATAGGGGGATTTGGGGGGATTTTGGCCAGGTCTCCGGTACAAGTTGAACATGGGAAAGAGCGAGGTGTTCCTGATTGAGGCCAGAGAGCAGGAGAGGCGGTTAGGGGCATTGCTGTTCAAGGTGGTGGGGGCAAGTTTTAGATATTTGGGCAAACAGGTGGCACAGAGGTGGGCGAAGTTGCACTAGTTAAATTTGACTCAGTTGGTGGAGCAGACAATGGAGGACTTCAATAGGTGGGACGTGCTGCCCACTGTCGTTGGCGGGACGGGTGCAGACAGTGAAGATGACGGCGTTGCCAAGGTTCCTGCTCCTATTTCAGAACCTCCCGATCTTTGTCCCAAAGTCGTTCTTTAAAAAGGTTAACGCTCTGATCTCGGGGTTGTGGTAGTACCAGGTATTGCGGTACCCGAGAGGCTGATGACCATCGGTTAGACGCAGGAGTCTACCATTGGCTGTATTACGTAGCTCCGCCCTGAAGGCGGAGTATAAGAGACGGTGCCGTCCCAGCAGCCTTCACTTTCTGTATCAAAGCAGCTGGGGAAAAGGTTCTAGTAGATTAAAGCCTTCAGTTATGAAATCACTTCGTCTTGAGTGTAATTGATTGCGCATCAGGGGTTTGTGTGGGCGAGGATGACCCCGCGGGTCAAGAGTGTTATTATTTTTGGGGGGGGGGCAGCACGGTGACGCAGTGGTTAGCACTGCTGCCTCACGGCGTCGAGGTCCCAGGTTCGAACCCGGCTCTGGGTCACTGTCCGTGTGGAGTTGGCCCATTCTCCCCGGATCTGCGTGGGTTTCACCCCAACAACCCAAAGATGTGCATCGTTAGGTGGATTGGCCGCGCTAAATTGCCCCTTAATTGGAAATAATGAATCGGGTAGGCTAAATTTATATTAAAAAGAAGAAGAAAAAAAAGAGTTTGTTTTTTGGAGTGGGGTCGAGGGGTCGGAGGGCTGGCGTTGCCGAATATAATGAGTTACTACTGGACGGCGGATATCGCTATGGTTAGGGAATGGGTCGTGGGGGAGGGGTCGGTATGGGGGCGGGTGGAGGCGGCCTCTTGTAGGGGAACAGCGCCCTCTGCCGTCCTTGCCGGCCAGGTACTCCACGAGCCCAGTGATGGTGTCGGCCCTGAGGGTGCGGGGGGCAGTGGAGGCAGCATTCGGGACTGGAGGGCTCCTAGATGTGGACACGCCGGTTTGCGATGATCACAGGTTTGCACCGGGGGAGGGGGCTGGATGTGAGGTTTCGGGGTGGGCGGCAGGCGGGGGTCGAGCGGATTGGGGTCTGCTCGTAGAAGGGGGCAGCTTTGCGAAATGAGAGGACCTGGAGGAGGAATTTGAGCTGCCCAGGGGGAATGAGTTGAGATGCTTACAGGCCCTGGACTTTGTGAGGCAGAAGTGCCTTCCCGGGTTACCGCCCCTGAGGGTTGTCGTGGGAGGGGAAGATAGGAGAGCGGGAAACCTAGTGCCCTCTGGTTTTATAGTGGTAGTGTCCTGTCTGGTGATTGGCTGCCCTGTGTTGTGTGCTTACTGGTCATCCCATGTGTCAATCACTGCCTGTCTGCACTTCATTCTAAACTTGCGTGGGCATTGTGACAGCGAGAATGAGTAGGTTGGTTGAGAGAGTAGAGGGCAGGTGTGGACGCTGCGCGGGGAGACCCGCGAATCATGTCCACATGTTTTGGGCGTGTCCGAAGCTAAAGGGGTTCCGGCAGGGGTTTGCGGACATGACGCCCGAGGTGTTGGGGGCTGAAGGTGGCCGCGGGGTTCCGGAGGTAGCGATTTTGGGGCGTCCGAGGACCCGGGCGGCGAGAGAGACTCCGACGTCTTGGCCTTGTCCTCCCTGAAACCTGGAGGCGGATTTTGCTTCGAGGAGGTGAGTCTTGCAGACGGTGCACACGGCTGCCACGGTGCGTGGTGGTGGGGGAGGGAGTGAATGTTTTTGGGTGGGGTGCCGACTAAGCTTTGTCCTGAGCTTGAGCCCGGCTCCCAAAGTGGGGCTAATTCTAGGGGGGGGAGGATTGTAAATGTTGGACCCCTGTCAAGAGACAGCTGGAGGGAGGGGGGGGGAGCCAGTGGTTTAATGGTATTAGTAATCCAGGCTAGTGTTCTGAGGCAGGTTCAGATCCCTCCACAGGAGATAGAACATCGAACATAGAGCAGTACAGCACAGTACAGGCCCTTCGGCCCACGATGTTATGCCGACCATTTATCCTAATCTAAGATCAACCTAACCTGCACCCCTTCAATTTACTGCTGTCCGTGTGCCTGTCTAAGAGTCGCTTAAATGTCCCGAATGACTCTGACTCCACCACCTCTGCTGGCCGTGCATTCCACACACCCACCACTCTCTGTGTAAAGAACCTCTGACATCTCCCCTATACCTTCCTCCAATCACCTTAAAATTATGTCCCCCTCGTGACAGCCCATTTCCGCCCTGGAGAAAAGTCTCTGGCTGTCCACTCTGTCCATGCCTCTCATCACCTTGTACACCTCTATCAAGTCACCTCTCTGCCTTCTTCGCTCCAGTGAGAAAAGCCCTAGCTCCCTCAACCTTTCTTCATAAGACATGCCCCTCCAGTCCAGGCAGCATCCTGGTAAATCTCCTCTGCACCCTCTCCAAAGCATCCACATCCTTCCTATAATGAGGCGCCCAGAACTGGACATGCTGGGGCATCATTCTCCGACCCCCCGCCGGGTCGGAGAATGGCCGTTGGCCGCCGTGAATCCCGCCCCCGCCGAAGTCTCCGGTACCGGAGATTGGGCGGGGGCGGGAATCGGGCCGTGCTGGTTGGCGGGACCCCCCCCCCCGCTCAATTCTCCGGCCCGGATGGGCCGAAGTCCCGCCCAGAAATTGCCTGTCCCGCCGGCGTAAATCAAAGCTGGCATTTACCGGCGGGACCAGGCGGCGTGGGCAGGCTCCCGGGGTCCTGGGGGGGGCGCGGGGCGATCTGGCCCCGGGGGGTGCCCCCCACGGTGGCCTGGCCCGCGATCGGGGCCCCCCGATCCGCGGGCGGGCCTGTGCCGTGGGGGCACTCTTTCCCATTCCGCCTCCGCCACGGCCTCCACCATGGCGGAGGCGGAAGAGACTCTCCCCACTGCGCATGCGCGGGAAACTGTCGGCGGCCGCTGACGCTCCCGCGCATGCGCCGCATTTCCGCGCCAGCTGGCGGGGCACCAAACGCCATTTCCGCCAGCTGGTGGGGCGGAAATCCCTCCGGCGCCGGCCTAGCCCCTCAATGTTGGGGCTCGGCCCCCAAAGATGCGGAGCATTCCACACCTTTTGGCCGGCGCGATGCCCGCCTGATTGGCGCCGTTGTTGGGCGTAGTCGCGGACATCGCGCCGTTGGGGGAGAATTTCGCCCAATATTCCAAGTGCGGTGTAACTAGGGTTTTATAAAGTTGCAGCAAAACTCGCGGCTCTAAACTCAAGCCCCCTGTTAATGAAAGCCAACACACCATACGCCTTCTTAACAACCCTATCAACCTGGCGGCAACTTTGAGGGATCTATGTACGTGGACCCCAAGATCCCTCTGTCCCTCCACACTTCCAAGAATCCTGCCTTTAACCCTGTATTCAGCATTCAAATTCGACCTTCCAAATGAATCACTTCACATTTGCCTAGGTTGAACTCCATCTGCCACTTCTCAGCCCAGCTCTGCATCCTGTCGATGTCCTGTTGTAACCTGCATCAACCCTCAACACTATCTACAACTCCCCCAACCTGCGTGTCATCAGCAACTTACTAACCCACCCTTCCACTTCCTCATCCAAGTCATTTATAAAAACCACAAATAGCAGAGGTCCGAGAACAGATCTCTGCGGGACACCACTGGTCACTGACCTCCAGGCGGAATACTTTCCATCCACTACCACTCGCTGTCTGCTTTTGGCCTGCCAATTCTGTATCCAGACAGCCAAATTTCCCTGTGTCCCATGCCCCCTAACTTTCTGAATGAGCCTACCATGGGGAACCTTATCAAATGCCTTACTGAAATCCTATACACCACATCCACTGCCCGACCTTCATCAATGTGTCTCGTCACATCCTCAAAGAATTCAATGAGGCTTGTGAGGCATGACCTGCCCCTCACAAAGCCATGCTGACTATCTTTAATCAAACTATGTTTTGCTAAATAACCATAAATCCGATCTCTCAGATCCTTTCCAATATTTTGCTCACCACAGACGTAAGACTGATGGGTCTGTAATGTCCAGGGATTTCCCTATTCCCTTTCTTGAACAGGGGAACAACATTCGCCTCCCTCCAATCATCCGGTACTACTCCAGTGGAGAGCGAGGACGCAAAGATCATCGCCAGCGATGCAGCAATCTCCTCCCTCGCTTCCCGTAGTAACCTTGGGTATATCCCGTCAGGCCCAGGGGACTTATCTATCCTGATGCTTTTCAAAATTTCCAGCACATCCTCCTTCTTAATATCAACCTGTTTGAGTCTATTAACCTGGTTCACACTGTTCTCATGAGCAACAAGGTCCCTCTCTCTCGTGAATACTGAAGCAAATTATTCATTTCGGCCTCCCCCATCTCCTCAGACTCTAGGCACAAATTCCCTCCCTGATCGGCCCTACTCACACTCTGATCATCCTCTTATTTCTCACATAAGTGTGGAACGCCTTGGGGTTTTCCCTAATCCTTTCCGCCAGGGCTTTTTCATGCCCCCTTCGAGCTCTCCTCAGTCCATTTTTGAGTCCTTCCTGGCTACCTTGTAACCCTCCAGACGCGAGTCAGATCCTTGCTTCCTCAACCTACGTAAGCTCCCTTCTTCCTCTTGACTAGACGCTCCGCGTCTCTTGTCATCGAGGCTCCTTCACCTTACCATTCCTTCCTCGTCTCAGTGGGACAAACTGTCCAGCCCTCGCTTCCTTAAACAATCCCCACACTACTGTTGTGCATTTCCCCAAGAACAACTGTTCCCACGTGATGCTCCTCAGCTCCTGTCTAATAGCAGTATAATTTCCCCTCCCCAATTAAATACCTTCCCATACTGTCTGTTCCTATCCCTCTCCATGTCGGGGTAAAGGCCAAGGAGTTGTGAGATTGTGGGGCATTGCTCGGTCGGGCCCAGCATTTATTGTCCATCCCTAATTGTCCCCCTTGAACCGAGTGTCTCACTCGGCCCATTTCAGAGGGGGCACAGTTAAGAGTCGCCCACATTGCTGTGTGTGTGGGGGGGGGGGGGGGTCTGGAGTCACGTGTAGGCCAGACCAGGGTAAGGAGGGTGGATTGCCCCCTTTCCCCTCAAGGGGGACATGAGTGAACCAGATGGTTGTTTTTTTACGACAATCGATGATCGCTGTCACGGTCGCCGGTACTGAGACTGATTTTGCAATTCCAGATTTTTGATAATTAAAATTTAAGAACTAATTGCGTTTAAATTCCCGGCCTTCCGGGCAGAGTTTGCAAACGTCACCGACTGTGGAGGGGCCGTCATAGCAGCAACGACAGAGCACATTTGTTCTGGAAGATTCCACACCGATGGGAGTGACATTGTGCCTCAGAGTATGGATGTGTAAACATGTGTCTCTGAGCGAGTGTGGGTGTGTATGAGTGTGATGTGTGTGTGTTTGTGTGAGTGTGTGTGCGTGAGTGTGTGTGTGAATGTGTATGCATGTGTGTGTGAGAATGTGAGTGTGAGAGTGTGTGTATGTATGAGTGTGTGTGTGTGTGTGGTGTGTGAGTGTGTGGTGTGTGTGTGAGTGTGTGTGTGAGTGTGTGTGTGTGTGGTGTGTGTGTGTGTGCGTGTGTGTGTGTGTGTGGGTGTGAGTGTGTGTGTGAGTGCGAGTGTGTGCGCGTGAATGTGTGAGTGTTTGTATGTGTGTGTAAGCGTGTGTGTGTGTGTGTGAGTGTGTGTGTGAGTATGTGTGTGTGCGTGAATGTGTTTGTTGTGAGTGTGTGAGTGTGTGCGTGAATGTGTGTGTGAGAATGTGTGTGAGTGTGTATGTGAGGGGTGAGGGTGTGTGTGTGTGTGTGTATGAGTGTGAGTGTGAGTGAGTGTGTGCGCGTGAATGTGTGAGTATTTGTATGTGTGTGTAAGCGTGTGTGAGTGTGTGTGTGTTTGTGTGTGTGTGAGTGTGTGAGCGTGAGTGTGTGTGTGAGTGAGTGCGAGTGTGTGCGCGTGAATGTGTGAGTGTTTGTATGTGTGTGTAAGCATGTGTGAGTGTGTGTGAGTGTGTGTGTGAGTGTGGTGTGTGAGTGTGTGTGTGAGTGTGTGTGTGTGTGTGCGTGAATGTGTTTGTGAGTGTGTGCGTGAATGTGTGTGTGAGAAGTGTGTGAGTGTGAATGTGTGAGTGTTTGTATGTGTGTGTAAGCGTGTGTGAGTGTGTGTGTGTGTGAGTGAGTGAGTGTGTGTGTGTGAGTGTGTGTGTGCGTGAATGTGAGTGTATGTGTGCGTGAATGTGAGTGTGAGTGTATGTGTGCATGAATGTGTGAGTGAGTGTGTTTGTATGTGTGTGAGTGTGAGTGTGAGTGTGTGTGTGAGTGTGAGTGTGAGTGTGTGCGCGTGAATGTGTGAGTGTTTGTATGTGTGTGAGTGTGTGTGAGTGTGTGTGTGTGTGTGAGTGTGTGTGTGTGTGTGTGTGAGTGTTTGATGTGTGAGTGTGTGTGTGTGTGTGTGTGTGAGTGTGTGTGTGAGTGAGTGTGTGTGTGCGTGAATGTGTTTGTGTGTGTGTGTGAGTATGTGCGTGATGTGAGTGTGAGTGTATGTGTGCATGAATGTGTGAGTGAGTGTGTTTGTATGTGTGTGAGTGTGAGTGTGAGTGTGTGTGTGAGTGAGTGCGAGTGTGCGCGCGTGAATGTGTGAGTGTTTGTATGTGTGTGAGTGTGAGTGTGTGTGTGTGTGTGTGAGTGTGTGTGTGAGTGTGCGAGTGTGTGTGAGTGTGTGCGTGTGTGTGAGTGTGTGTGTGTGTGTGTGAGTGTGTGTGTGCGTGAATGTGTGTGTGAGTGTATGTGTGCGTGAATGTGTGAGTGAGTGTGTTTGTATGTGTGTGAGTGTGTGTGAGTGTGAGTGTGTGTGAGGTGTGAGTGCGAGTGTGTGCACGTGAATGTGTGAGTGTTTGTATGTGTGTGTAAGCGTGTGTGAGTGTGTGTGTGTGTGTGTGTGCGTGAATGTGTGTGTGAGAAGTGTGTGAGTGTGTATGTGAGGGTGTGTGTGTGTTAGTATGTGTGTGTGTGTGTGTGAGTATGTGTGTGTGTGGTGTGTGTGTGTGAGTGTGTGTGAGTGTGTGTGTGGAGTGGTGTGTGGTGTGTGGTGTGTGAGTGTGTGTGTGGAGTGTGTGTGTGAGTGTGTGTGTGTGTGGTGTGTGCGTGATGTGTGAGCGTGTGTGTGTGTGTGTGTGTGTGAGTGTGTGCGTGAATGTGCGTGAGTGTGTGTGTGTGTGTATGTGTGTGTGTGAGGGTGTGCGTGATGTGTTGTATGTGTGTGTGTGAGTGTGTGCGTGAATGTGTGAGTGTGTGGTGTGAGGTGTGTGAGTGTGAGTGTGTGGTGTGTGAGTGTGTGGTGTGGTGAGGTGAGTGTGGTGTGAGTGTGTGAGTGTGTGTGAGTGTGTGGGTGTGGTGTGGTGGTGTGTGTGGAGTGTGTGGTGATGTGTGTGTGTGAGTGTGTGGTGAAGTGTGTGTGTGTGTGTGTGGGTGGAGTGTGTGCGTGATGTGTGTGAGTGTGTGTGTGAGTGTGTGGTGTGTGTGTGGTGTGTGTGTGAGGTGTGGAGTGTGTGGGTGTGTGTGTGTGGTGTGGTGTGTGAGTGTGAGTGGAGAGTGTGCGTGTGTGTGTGAGTGTGTGAGTGTGTGTGGTGTGTGAGTGTGTGAGTGGTGTGTGAGTGTGTGTGTGAGGTGGTGTGTGAGTGTGTGTGTGTGTGTGTGAGTGTGTGTGTGAGTGTGTGGTGAGTGTTGTGTGTGAGTGTGTGCTGTGTGAGTGTGTGGTGTGTGAGGTGTGTGTGTGAGTGTGTGTGTGTGAGTGTGTGTGTGTGAGTGTGTCTGTGGTGTGAGTGTGTGTGTGTGAGTGTGTGTGTGTGAGTGTGTGTGTGGAGTGAGTGTGTGTGTGTGTGAGTGTGTGTGTGAGTGTGTGTGTGTGAGTGTGTGTGTGTGAGTGTGGTGTGTGTGATGTGTGTGTGGTGGTGTGAGTGTGTGGTGTGTGAGTGTGTGTGTGTGTGAGTGTGTGTGTGTGTGTGAGTGTGGTGTGTGTGAGTGTGTGAGTGTGTGAGGTGTGTGTGTGTGTGAGTGTGTGTGTGTGAGTGTGTGTGTGTGTGAGTGTGTGTGTGTGTGTGAGTGTGTGAGTGTGTGAGTGTGTGTGAGTGAGTGTGTGTGTG
>NC_092730.1:21819187-21839281 GCF_047496885.1 Scyliorhinus torazame | reverse complement strand
TACTTTCGGTTGCACCGAGGGACGAGACAGGGGTGTCCCCTGTCCCCCCTGCTCTTTGCACTGGCGATTGAACCCCTGGCTATGGCACTGAGGGAATCAAGGAACTGGAGGGGGTTGGTGCGGGGTGGGGAGGAGCATAGGGTGTCGCTTTATGCAGACGACCTGCTGCTGTATGTGGCGGACCCGGTGGGAGGAATGCCGGAGGTAATGAAGATTCTTAGGGAATTCGGAGACTTTTTGGGGTACAAGCTCAACATGCGGAAGAGCGAGCTGTTCGTGGTTCATCCAGGGGACCAGGAGAGGGGGATTGGCGAGCTCCCACTAAAAAGGGCGGAGAGGAGCTTCAGGTATCTGGGAGCCCAGGTGGCCAGGAGCTGGGGGGCCCTGCATAGGCTTAATTTTACAAGGCTGGTGGAGCAAATGGAGGAGGAGTTCAAGAGGTGGGATGCGTTGCCGCTGTCCCTGGCGGGTAGGGTGCAGTCAGTCAAGATGACGGTGCTCCCAAGGTTTTTGTTCCTGTTCCAGTGCCTCCCCATGTTTATCCCAAAGGCTTTTTTCAGGCGGGTTAATGGGGTTTGTGTGAGCGCGAGGGTGAGAAGGGTGTTCCTGGAGCAGAGTAGAGATAGGGCGGGACTGGCGCTGCCCAACCTCTGTGGGAACTACTGGGCCGCCAATGCGACGATGGTGCGCAAGTGGGTGATGGAGGGGGAGGGGGCTGCATGGAAGAGGCTGGAGACGGCGTCTTGTGTGGGTACGAGTCTGGGGGCGCTGGCGCGGCGCCGCTCCCTCCAAGGAGGTATACCACGAGCCCGGTGCTGGTGGCTGCCCTCAAAATTTGGGGCCAGTGGGGGGAAGTGGGGGCCTCGGCAGGGACCCCATTACTGGGGAACCACCGGTTCGCCCCAGGAAGAACAGGTGGAGGGTTTGCGGGGTGGCACAGGGCAGGGATACGAAAGTTGGGGGACCTGTTTGTGGACGGGAAGTTCGCGAGCCTGGGTGAGCTGGAGGAGAAGTAAGGGCTCCCCTCGGGGGAAAGTTTTAGGATAAGGAGTCGGCCATTTTGGACTGAGCGAAGAACACATTCATTCACTCAGGGAAGGAGTCGGCCATTTTGGGACGGAGATGAGAAGAAATGTCTCCACTCGGGGAAGGGGTCGGCCATTTTGGGGATGCGATGATGAGAAATTTCTTCACTCGGAGAAGGTGTCGGCCATTTTGGGACCGAGATGAGAAGAAATGTCTCCACTCGGGGAAGGGGTCGGCCATTTTGGGGATGAGATGATGAGAAATTTCTTCACTCGGAGAAGGTGTCGGCCATTTTGGGACCGAGATGAGGAGAAATTTCTTCACTCGGGGAAGAAATTTAACATTTTTGAGACTAAGATGACTCGGACACTAACTTTAAATGAACACTGTTATTCAATCCTTGGCTGTACGGTGCCTCAATACCTGGTCCTACCAGGTGAAGGGCAAAAATAAAATTTTAAAAAATGTTTTCACTGGCCAACACACCCGCCGGACTCCTCCTTAACAGGGGGTGAATGTGGTAGTTCCAGGTACTGCGGTACCTGAGAGCCCGACGCCATTGGTTGAGACCTTGGAGTCCACCATTGGCTGTGCAAACCAGCTCCGCCCTGAAGGCGGAGTATAAGAGACGGCGCCGTCCCAGCAGCCTTCACTTTCTGTACCGAAGCTGCTGGGGATCAGTTCTTAGAGTATTAAAGCCTCAGTTACTAAGTACCTTCGACTTGTGTATATTGATTCCGTATCACTCACACTGTCACTCAGTAACCCCTCTCCCCCAGCACCCTGTGTTACTGACTGTATCTCTACTGATGTTAATCCAGCTCCCTCACACTGTCACTCAGTAACCCCTCTCCCCCAGCACCCTGTGTTACTGACTGTATCTCTACTGATGTTAATCCAGCTCCCCCACACTGTCACTCAGTAACCCCTCTCGCCCAGATCCGTGTTACTGACTGTATCTCTACTGATGTTAATCCAGTTCCCTCGCACTGTCACTCAGTAACCCCTCTCCCCCAGCACCCTGTGTTACTGACTGTATCTCTACTGATGTTAATCCAGCTCCCTCACACTGTCACTCAGTAACCCCTCTCCCCCAGCACCCCGTGTTACTGACTGCGTCTCTACTGATGTTAATCGAGCTCCCTCACACTGTCACTCAGTAACCCCTCTCCCCCAGCACCCTGTGTTACTGACTGTATCTCTATTGATGTTAATCCAGCTCCCTCACACTGTCACTCAGTAACCCCTCTCCCCCAGCACCCTGTGTTACTGACTGTATCTCTACTGATGTTAATCCAGCTCCCTCACACTGTCACTCAGTAACCCCTCTCCCCCAGCACCCTGTGTTACTGACTGTATCTGTATTGATGTTAATCCAGCTCACTCACACTGTCACTCAGTAACCCCTCTCGCCCAGCACCCTGTGTTACTGACTGTATCTGTACTGATGTTAATCCAGCTCCCTCACACTGTCACTCAGTAACCCCTCTCCCCCAGCACCCTGTGTTACTGACTGTATCTCTACTGATGTTAATCCAGCTCCCTCACACTGTCACTCAGTAACCCCTCTCCCCCAGCACCCTGTGTTACTGACTGTATCTCTACTGATGTTATTCCAGCTCCCTCACACTGTCACTCAGTAACCCCTCTCCCCCCAGCACCCTGTGTTACTGACTGTATCTCTACTGATGTTATTCCAGCTCCCTCACACTGTCACTCAGTAACCCCTCTCCCCCAGCACCCTGTGTTACTGACTGTATCTGTACTGATGTTAATCCAGCTCCCTCACACTGTCACTCAGTAACCCCTCTCCCCAGCACCCTGTGTTACTGACTGTATCCCTACTGATGTTAATCCAGCTCCCTCACACTGTCACTCAGTATCCCCTCTCCCCCAGCACCCTGTGTTACTGACTGTATCTATACTGATGTTAATCCAGCTCCCTCACACTGTCACTCAGTAACCCCTCTCCCCCAGCACCCTGTGTTACTGACTGTATCTCTACTGATGTTAATCCAGCTCCCTCACACTGTCACTCAGTATCCCCTCTCCCCCAGCACCCTGTGTTACTGACTGTATCTCTACTGATGTTAATCCAGCTCCCTCACACTGTCACTCAGTATCCCCTCTCCCCCAGCACCCTGTGTTAACTGACTGTATCTCTACTGATGTTAATCCAGCTCCCTCACACTGTCGCTCAGTAACCCCTCTCCCCCCAGCACCCTGTGTTACTGACTGTATCTCTACTGATGTTAATCCAGCTCCCTCACACTGTCACTCAGTAACCCCTCTCCCCCCAGCACCCTGTGTTACTGACTGTATCTCTACTGATGTTAATCCAGCTCCCTCACACTGTCGCTCAGTAACCCCTCTCCCCCAGCACCCTGTGTTACTGACTGCGTCTCTACTGATGTTAATCCAGCTCCCTCACACTGTCACTCAGTAACCCCTCTCCCCCAGCACCCTGTGTTACTGACTGTATCTGTACTGATGTTAATCCAGCTCCCTCACACTGTCACTCAGTAACCCCTCTCCCCCAGCACCCTGTGTTACTGACTGTATCTCTACTGATGTTAATCCAGCTCCCCCACACTGTCACTCAGTAACCCCCCTCCCCCAGCACCCTGTGTTACTGACTGTATCTCTACTGATGTTAATCCAGCTCCCTCACACTGTCACTCAGTAACCCCTCTCCCCCAGCACCCTGTGTTACTGACTGTATCTCTACTGATGTTAATCCAGCTCCCTCACACTGTCACTCAGTAACCCCTCTCCCCCAGCACCCTGTGTTACTGACTGTATCTCTACTGATGTTAATCCAGCTCCCTCACACTGTCGCTCAGTAACCCCTCTCCCCCAGCACCGTGTTACTGACTGTGTCTCTACTGATGTTAATCCAGCTCCCTCACACTGTCGCTCAGTAACCCCTCTCCCCCAGCACCGTGTTACTGACTGTATCTCTACTGATGTTAATCGAGCTCCCTCACACTGTCACTCAGTAACCCCTCTCCCCCAGCACCCTGTGTTACTGACTGTATCTCTACTGATGTTAATCCAGCTCCCTCACACTTTCACTCAGTAACCCCTCTCCCCCAGCACCCTGTGTTACTGACTGTATCTGTACTGATGTTAATCCAGCTCCCTCACACTGTCACTCAGTAACCCCTCTCCCCCAGCACCCTGTGTTACTGACTGTATCTCTACTGATGTTAATCCAGCTCCCTCACACTGTCACTCAGTAACCCCTCTCCCCCAGCACCCTGTGTTACTGACTCTATCTCCACTGATGTTAATCCAGCTCCCTCACACTGTCACTCACTAACCCCTCTCCCCCAGCACCCTGTGTTACTGACTGTATCTCTACTGATGTTAATCCAGCTCCCTCACACTGTCACTCAGTAACCCCTCTCCCCCAGCACCCTGTGTTACTGACTGTATCTGTACTGATGTTAATCCAGCTCCCTCACACTGTCACTCAGTAACCCCTCTCCCCCAGCACCCTGTGTTACTGACTGTATCTCTACTGATGTTAATCCAGCTCCCCCACACTGTCACTCAGTAACCCCTCTCCCCCAGCACCCTGTGTTACTGACTGTATCTCTACTGATGTTAATCCAGCTCCCCCACACTGTCACTCAGTAACCCCTCTCCCCCAGCACCGTGTTACTGACTGTATCTCTACTGATGTTAATCCAGCTCCCTCACACTGTCACTCAGTAACCCCTCTCCCCCAGCACCCTGTGTTACTGACTGTATCTCTACTGATGTTAATCCAGCTCCCCCACACTGTCACTCAGTAACCCCTCTCCCCCAGCACCGTGTTACTGACTGTATCTCTACTGATGTTAATCCAGCTCCCCCACACTGTCACTCAGTAACCCCTCTCCCCCAGCACCCTGTGTTACTGACTGTATCTCTACTGATGTTAATCCAGCTCCCCCACACTGTCACTCAGTAACCCCTCTCCCCCAGCACCGTGTTACTGACTGTATCTCTACTGATGTTAATCCAGCTCCCCCACACTGTCACTCAGTAACCCCTCTCCCCCAGCACCCTGTGTTACTGACTGTATCTCTACTGATGTTAATCCAGCTCCCCCACACTGTCACTCAGTAACCCCTCTCCCCCAGCACCCTGTGTTACTGACTGTATCTCTACTGATGTTAATCCAGCTCCCCCACACTGTCACTCAGTAACCCCTCTCCCCCAGCACCCTGTGTTACTGACTGTATCTCTACTGATGTTAATCCAGCTCCCCCACACTGTCACTCAGTAACCCCTCTCCCCCAGCACCGTGTTACTGACTGTATCTCTACTGATGTTAATCCAGCTCCCTCACACTGTCACTCAGTAACCCCTCTCCCCCAGCGCCCTGTGTTACTGACTGTATCTCTACTGATGTTAATCCAGCTCCCTCACACTGTCACTCAGTAACCCCTCTCCCCCAGCACCGTGTTACTGACTGTATCTCTACTGATGTTAATCCAGCTCCCTCACACTGTCACTCAGTAACCCCTCTCCCCCAGCACCCTGTGTTACTGACTGTATCTCTACTGATGTTAATCCAGCTCCCTCACACTGTCACTCAGTAATGTGGAGGGATTCTGTATCCTGTGGTGCGAAGGTAATATAGAATCCAGGCATTCAGTGTGCTTTTTGTTTAATTCTGAAGCAGAAAAAACGAATATATTTACACAAGGTGTGTGCACCACAAGTGGAGGCTGCACATTTACGCCTGACATCCACATTCATTGTGGAGACAGCTGGCGGACACAGTCCCACGGTGCATGGATACATTCACGTTGAGACATAGCGAAAGCAATTGAAAAGGGTAAACTCATGAGAATCGATATTACCGTGTTTCTCTTTAATCTGTGTCCATGGGACCATCAGTACTGCAGCCCGGGTCGCCATTTTAAATGGATTAGCATTCCCAGAACCCCTCCCATCTTAATACTATATAATACTCGTAATTTGAAAGTGTCGCATGCAGTCTTTTAATGATTCTTCGAAGAGAGCAAGTATTTACGTACAGGTAGCCTACAGAGCTGAGCATGTGCCTCAGTGCCATCCCACTGCCCCCGGACAAGTTGGGAATGCCGTCCCCTCCCCTGCTTCGCGCTGGCCTTCCTCCATGTGCATTGCCGGGATCGGACAAGTCTATTTGAAATACCGAGACCCCCATGGCCAACCGGGAAACACTTTCTCCTCATTCACTCTCCCATGGAATCCCTACGTTGCAGAAGGAGGCCATTCGGCCCTACCTAGGACCACTCCCCCCCCGCCCTACCCCCATATCCTCACCTAACCTGCACATCTTTGGACACTAAGGGACAATTTAGCACGGCCAATCCACCTAACCCGCACATCTTTGGACACTAAGGGACAATTTAGCACGTCCAATCCACCCAACCTGCACATCTTTGGACACTAAGGGGCAATTTAGCACGGCCAATTCACCTACCCTGCACATCTTTGGACACTAAGGGAAAATTTAGCACGGCCAATCCACCTAACCTGCACATCTTTGGACACTGAGGGACAATTTAGCACGGCCAATCCACCTAACCTGCACATCTTTGGACACTAAGGGGCAATTTAGCACGGCCCATCCACCTAACCTGCACATCTTTGGACACTAAGGGAAAATTTAGCACGGCCAATCCACCTAACCTGCACATCTTTGGACACTAAGGGACAATTTAGCACGGCCAATCCACCTACCTGCACATCTTTGGACACTAAGGGACAATTTAGCACGGCCAATCCACCTAACCTGCACATCTTTGGACAGTCGGAGGAAACCCACGCAGATACGGGGAGAATGTGCAAACTCCACACAGACAGCTGCCCGAGGCCGGAATTGATCCCTGGTCCCTGGCACCGTGAGGCAGCAACGCTAACTGCTGTGCCGCCCCACAAAAAAAACCTCATGATTTTTGAGGGCCTCGACTGAATCTCCTCCTTAAACCTTCTCCTGCTCCGAGGAGAACAATCCCAGCTTCTCCCAGTCTCCCCGCATTGACCGGAAACCCCTCAGTCCCCGCTCCGGATCTGGTCAATCCCCTCTGCAGCCCTCCCTCCAAGGCCTTGACATTCTTCGTAGGTCAGGAGGAGGCCTTTCAGCCCCCTCCAACCCCTGCACCCACCATTCAATGAGGTCACGGCCGATTTGTGGCCTAACTCCACAGGCCTGCCGTGTGGGCCCATGTCGCTTCATATCTTTGCTTCACAAAAACGTACCTACCTCAAATTTTAAACGAGCTAATATAGCATCAATTGGCATCTGTGGAAGAGAATTCAAACCTGTACCGCCGTGTGCTTCCAATAATGCGGGGCCCGGAATCGGACGCAGTATTCCAGTCGGGGCCTACCCAGACATGTATAATTTTGAGCCATTTTCCTGTCCTCGTCCCCGTCTCGTAACCGAGGACCATCTCTCTGATCCCTTGCCTGAAAGTTCCCTCAGTCAGAAGGTAGCCATCCGTTGGAACTGGAGACACACACACCTCTTACACCTGGCAACGCACCATTTTGACATAATTGTACCCCTCAATGTTGTCTCGAAATCCGACAACAGCAATTATCTTTAATTATCACAATTCACCAACGCGAAAGCCACCCAGATATGGACACGGCCCCAGAATTGGAGTCTCGTTTCTCTCCCCCCAAAAAGACTAAAAGCTCGAGGTTTGCCGATATTTGATGTGTTTGGGAAATTTTCAAGAGAATTTACAATGCGTGGCGATTAAAACACTGTTAATCCTGAGCGAGCTACGGTAGTGTTAAGTATTTCAGTGTAGGCAGGCAGCTGTAGTGTGTTAGGAGGAGAATCGCTTCTTCAGGTAAGCCTGTCTTCAGGCACCCCCAAAGCTAACAGAGTAAAGCTCCCTCCACACTTTCCCCATCAAACACTCCCAGGGCAGGTACAGCACGGGGATAGATACAGAGTAAAGCTCCCTCCACACTTTCCCCATCAAACACTCCCAGGACAGGTACAGCACGGGGATAGATACAGAGTAAAGCTCCCTCTACACTGTCCCCATCAAACACTCCCAGGACAGGTACAGCACGGGGGTAGATACAGAGTAAAGCTCCCTCTACACTGTCCCCATCAAACACTCCCAGGACAGGTACATCACGGGGTTAGATACAGAGTAAAGCTCCCTCTACACTGTCCCCATCAAACACTCCCAGGACAGGTACAGCACGGGGTTAGATACAGAGTAAAGCTCCCTCTACACTGTCCCCATCAAACACTCCCAGGACAGGTACAGCACGGGGTTAGATACAGAGTAAAGCTCCCTCTACACTGTCCCCCATCAAACACTCCCAGGACAGGTACAGCACGGGGTTAGATACAGAGTAAAGCTCCCTCTACATTGTCCCCATCAAACACTCCCAGGACAGGTACAGCACGGGGTTAGATACAGAGTAAAGCTCCCTCTACACTGTCCCCCATCAAACACTCCCAGGACAGGTACAGCACGGGGTTAGATACAGAGTAAAGCTCCCTCTACATTGTCCCCATCAAACACTCCCAGGACAGGTACAGCACGGGGTTCGATACAGAGTAAAGCTCCCTCTACACTGTCCCCATCAAACACTCCCAGGACAGGTACAGCACGGGGTTAGATACAGAGTAAAGCTCCCTCAGTCTGCACAATCCCCTGTCTAGGCTGGATGGGAATCTGGACTGCGATGTGAAAGGTTAACACCACCATGCCCACTCACCAGGCTTCACACAATGTTTGAGCAAGGGGGTACCTTGGTGATCCAATGCTTTAATAAAGGCCGATGATGCGGTATTAACAGTCCATCTTGTGGGATGGACGGCTGCTGTGGATGCTGAGAGAGATCAAGGGCAGGGTTTGAAGACTGAGATCTCTGACAAATTGGCCGGCACCCCACACCACGTGACATATCTCCCGGCAACGCCCCCCACCTTTCCCATCTCCTCCCCACCCCTCGGCCGCTGCCAAGCGGGTAACCTCCCTCCATAACGTTGGACACGTCGCTGAGAAACAATTGATCCGGTGTCTTCCAGATTGACGCCCACTCCCCCCCAACCCACTGGGCCACAAGGCCTCTCCTAGTCCTGGGGCGGAGTCAGGGCGGCCTGCCTGGCCATGGTCTCGGAGAAGAGGCCGAGGAGGTTGTCGAGTCCCAGGAGGTAGCCGTCCTCGCGGTTCCCCTCCACCCAGGCCAGGTCGTGACGCAGGGACTGCCCCTCGGGTAGGCCCGTGGTCTTGCCAAAGTCGATCATCCAAATGTTGACCCGTCCCTTCTGCTCGTGGATGAAGAGCAGGGAGCTGCCGATGAGCTGGGAGGGGGAAGAAAAGGCGACATGTTTGCGAGGGATGTACTCGGGGAGGACGTGAAATTGAAATGGGCAGGCAGACGGCAAATACAGTTCAACAGAAAAGGGTGTATTTTGTCTTCGTCGTTTTCAGGGTGTGGGCATCACCGGCAAGGCCCAGATTTAATGACCCATCCCTAATTTCCCCTTCAGAAGGTGATGGTGAGCCCCCACCTTGAACCGCTGCAGTCTCTGTGGTGTATGTACACCCACAGTGCAGTTAGGGAGAGAGTTCCAGCGTTTTGAGCCCAGCAACAGTGAAGGAACGGCCGATATATTTCCAAGACAGGATGGTCAGTGATTGAGAGGGAACCTCCAGATAGTGGTGTTCCCATGGTGTTTGCAGCACTCCCTCAGTACTGAGCCTCTGACAGTGCAGCACTCCCTCAGTACTGACCCTCTGACAGTGCGGCACTCCCTCAGTACTGACCCTCTGACAGTGCAGCATTCCCTCAGTACTGACCCTCTGACAGTGCAGCGCTCCCTCAGTACTGACCCTCTGACAGTGCAGCACTCCCTCAGTACTGACCCGCTGACAGTGCAGCACTCCCTCAGTACTGACCCGCTGACAGTGCAGCACTCCCCCAGTACTGACCCTCTGACAGTGCGGCACTCCCTCAGTACTGACCCTCTGACAGTGCGGCGCTCCCTCAGTACTGACCCTCTGACAGTGCAGCACCCCCTCAGTACTGACCCTCTGACAGTGCGGCACTCCCTCAGTACTGACCCTCTGACAGTGCAGCGCTCCCTCAGTACTGACCCTCTGACAGTGCAGCGCTCCCTCAGTACTGACCCTCTGACAGTGCAGCGCTCCCTCAGTACTGACCCTCTGACAGTGCAGCGCTCCCTCACTACTGCCCCTCTGACAGTGCAGCGTTCCCTCAGCACTGGCAAAATCGACTAAAACTTTCCTATCTCTCTTGATTGATCTTTATTGCTGTGTGACATGTTTTTTTTTTGTAATTTATAGAGCTCCCAATTCTTTTTTTTCCAATTAATGGGGAAATTTAAGGGGGCAATTTAACACGGCCAATCCACCTAACCTGCACATCTTTGGACACTAAGGGGCAATTTAGCACGGCCAATCCACCCAACCTGCACATCTTTGGACACTAAGGGGTAATTTAGCACGGCCAATCCACCTAACCTGCACATCTTTGGACACTAAGGGGCAATTCAGCATGGCCAATCCACCTAACCTGCACATCTTTGGACACTAAGGGGCAATTCAGCACGGCCAATCCACCTAACCTGCACATCTTTGGACACTAAGGGGTAATTTAGCACGGCCAATCCACCTAACCTGCACATCTTTGGACACTAAGGGGCAATTCAGCATGGCCAATCCACCTAACCTGCACATCTTTGGACACTAAGGGGCAATTCAGCACGGCCAATCCACCTAACCTGCACATCTTTGGACACTAAGGGGTAATTTAGCACGGCCAATCTACCTAACCTGCACATCTTTGGGCACTAAGGGACAATTTAGCACGGCCAATCCACCTAACCTGCACGTCTTTGGACACTAAGGGGCAATTCAGCACGGCCAATCCACCTAACCTGCACATCTTTGGACACTAAGGGACAATTTAGCACGGCCAATCCACCTAACCTGCACGTCTTTGGACACTAAGGGGCAATTCAGCACGGCCAATCCACCTAACCTGCACATCTTTGGACACTAAGGGGCAATTTAGCACGGCCAATCCACCTAACCTGCACATCTTTGGACACTAAGGGGCAATTCAGCATGGCCAATCCACCTAACCTGCACATCTTTGGACACTAAGGGGCAATTCAGCACGGCCAATCCACCTAACCTGCACATCTTTGGACACTAAGGGGCAATTCAGCATGGCCAATCCACCTAACCTGCACATCTTTGGACACTAAGGGACAATTTAGCGTGGCCAATCCACCTAACCTGCACATCTTTGGACACTAAGGGGTAATTTAGCACGGCCAATCTACCTAACCTGCACATCTTTGGGCACTAAGGGACAATTTAGCACGGCCTATCCACCCAACCGGCACATCTTTGGACACTAAGGGACAATTTAGCACGGCCAATCCACCCAACCTGCACATCTTTGGGCACTAAGGGACAATTTAGCACGGCCAATCCACCCAACCTGCACATCTTTGGACACTAAGGGACAATTTAGCACGGCCAATCCACCTAACCTGCACATCTTTGGACACTAAGGGACAATTTAGCATGGCCAATCCACCCAACCTGCACATCTTTGGACACTAAGGGACAATTTAGCACGGCCAATCCACCCAACCTGCACATCTTTGGACACTAAGGGACAATTTAGCATGGCCAATCCACCTGACCTGCACATCTGTTGGGTTGTGATGTTGAGACCCGTGCAGACACGGGGAGAATGTGCAAACGTCTCACGAATAGTGACCCGGAGCCGGGATATAACCCGGGTCCTCGGCGCCGTGAGGCAGCAGTGCTAACCCATGCACCACCGTGCTGCCTCGCCTGTATTGTTTCTGGGATCTTGCTGTGTATACAAGGACTGACACTTGGCCGTACATTACAACAGTGGCAATGGGCATCTCTTCAATTCCTTGTAGCGGGCTCTGGGAACCCTCGACAGTAAAGTTTCAAACATACCTCATGAGATTTAAAGAATTGAGATTGCATTAGTGCCTCCTTGATAGCTTGTAACCGAAACCAATAGCCTTCCTAGAAAACAGAATGAGGAATTGATTACAACTGGACAACACGCCTCCCATATTCATTTCCCCTTGCAGGAGCTCAAAACAGAAGCAACTATCGAACACGGCCCTTGAATCCAAGGTCCCTCGAGAGTTAGAGAAGGACAGGGTGAGGGCACTCGATCCACTCGCTTGAGCACCTCTGTCAAGGGAACCTGACTTTGAACGATCAGTAGACAGGCTCCCATGGGAAAGAGCTCTTCTGCTACAGCCCTGGAAGCGTTTGCTGGGGACAGTGTAGAGGGAGCTTCACTCTGTATCTAACCCCGTGCTGTACCTGTCCTGGGAGTGTTTGATGGGGACAGTGTAGAGGGAGCTTTACTCTGTATCTAACCCCGTGCTGTACCTGTCCTGAGAGTGTTTGATGGGGACAGTGTAGAGGGAGCTTTACTCTGTATCTAACCCCGTGCTGTACCTGTCCTGGGAGTGTTTGATGGGGACAGTGTAGAGGGAGCTTTACTCTGTATCTAACCCCGTGCTGTACCTGTCCTGGGAGTGTTTGATGGGGACAGTGTAGAGCGAGCTTTACTCTGTATCTAACCCCGTCCTGTACCTGTCCTGGGAGTGTTTGATGGGGATAGTGGAGAAGGAGCTTCACTCTGTATCTAACCCCGTGCTGTACCTGTCCTGGGGGTGTTTGATGGGGACAGTGTAGAGGGAGCTTTACTCTGTATCTAACCCCGTGCTGTACCTGTCCTGGGAGTGTTTGATGGGGACAGTGTAGAGGGAGCTTTACTCTGTATCTAACCCCGTGCTGTACCTGTCCTGGGAGTGTTTGATGGGGACAGTGTAGAGGGAGCTTTACTCTGTATCTAACCCCGTGCTGTACCTGTCCTGGGAGTGTTTGAAGGGGACAGTGTAGAGGGAGCTTTACTCTGTATCTAACCCCGTGCTGTACCTGTCCTGGGAGTGTTTGATCGGGACAGTGTAGAGGGAGCTTTACCCTGTATCTAACCCCGTGCTGTACCTGTCCTGGGAGTGTTTGATGGGGACAGTGTAGAGGGAGCTTCACTCTGTATCTAGCCCCGTGCTGTACCTGTCCTGGGAGTGTTTGATGGGGACAGTGTAGAGGGAGCTTTACTCTGTATCTAACCCCGTGCTGTACCTGTCCTGGGAGTGTTTGATGGGGACAGTGTAGAGGGAGCTTTGCTCTGTATCTAACCCCGTGCTGTACCTGTCCTGGGAGTGTTTGATGGGGACAGTGTAGAGGGAGCTTTACTCTGTATCTAACCCCGTGCTGTACCTGTCCTGGGAGTGTTTGATGGGGACAGTGTAGAGGGAGCTTTACTCTGTATCTAACCCCGTGCTGTACCTGTCCTGGGAGTGTTTGATGGGGACAGTGTAGAGGGAGCTTTACTCTGTATCTAACCCCGTGCTGTACCTGTTCTGGGAGTGTTTGATGGGGACAGTGTAGAGGGAGCTTTACTCTGTATCTAACTCCGTGCTGTACCTGTCCTGGGAGTGTTTAATGGGGACAGTGTGGAGGGAGCTTTACTCTGTATCTAACCCCGTGCTGTACCTGTCCTGGGAGTGTTTGATGGGGACAGTGTAGAGGGAGCTTTACTCTGTATCTAACCCCGTGCTGTACCTGTCCTGGGAGTGTTTAATGGGGACAGTGTGGAGGGAGCTTTACTCTGTATCTAACCCTGTGCTGTACCTGTCCTGGGAGTGTTTGATGGGGACAGTGTAGAGGGAGCTTTACTCTGTATCTAACCCCGTGCTGTACCTGTCCTGGGAGTGTTTGATGGGGACAGTGTAGAGGGAGCTTTACTCTGTATCTAACCCCGTGCTGTACCTGTCCTGAGAGTGTTTGATGGGGACAGTGCAGAGGGAGCTTTACTCTGTATCTAACCCCGTGCTGTACCTGTCCTGGGAGTGTTTGATGGGGACAGTGTAGAGGGAGCTTTACTCTGTATCTAACCCCGTGCTGTACCTGTCCTGGGAGTGTTTGATGGGGACAGTGTAGAGGGAGCTTTACTCTGTATCTAACCCCGTGCTGTACCTGTCCTGGGAGTGTTTGATGGGGACAGTGTAGAGGGAGCTTTACTCTGTATCTAACCCCGTGCTGTACCTGTCCTGGGAGTGTTTGATGGGGACAGTGTGGAGGGAGCTTTACTCTGTATCTAACCCCGTGCTGTACCTCTCCTGGGAGTGTTCGATGGGGAGGATCGGAATTTTGGGCTGGGCAATTGAAGCTTTAAAACTGTCAGCGTGCTGACTTGCATCAGTCAGGGATGGGCAGAAATCTCCCGCGGGGGCCCTCGGCCCAACCCCCAGCCGCCGTACGATCAGCGAGTGCGGTCGGTCCTTCAACCCTCAGGCCGGTCTCGCAAACCCAGCAGGGTGGGAGCGAGCGAGGAGGGGTAATTATCGGCTTGGTGCGATGGCAGCCCAGGAATGCCAGAGCTTTGTCCTGTGCACAATGCCCCCCTGCGTGTCCCTGCAGACCTCATACCAAATATGTCAAAACATGTCTCGGCAGAATAATGTGTCGGTGTGGACATTCCGTGGTGTGTTTTTTGGGAAGCCAGAACGCAAAGGCCCGGGGGAGGTGGAGGTGGGGGGGGGGGGGATTCTCTCGCCGTGTCTCACCTCGGTGACACAGCACACCTTCCCAAACCGTCCGATCCCGCCCCCACCCACGGCCTTCCGACTGGATGGGTTCCGAACCCGAGGCTCCCGTCGGCCATTTTGCCCCCACCCTCCCCTCCCCTCCCTCCCCCCGCCTCGCACGAGGCCGAGGCGCCAACTCACCAGAGTCTCCGTGCAGCCGTCCGTGAACCGGATCAGGGTCCTGATGATCTGCTCCCTGGTTTTCGTGTGTTTGAAGTCCCTGTGGACCGTCCCGTTCTCCATCTGCAAAGACGCGAGAGGTCAGAGGGCGGCCGTGAGGCCCGTCGGGCCGGAGGGGGAAGAGTGTCTGCGACGCCCTGCACTACGCCAACCGAGAAGAGGAACCTGTCGGAATGACGGAGCAGACCCGACGGGCCGAATAGTCCAATTGTGCTCCTATATCTTTTTTAAAAATAAATTTAGAGTACCCCATTCATTTTCTTCTCCAATTTAGGGGCAATTTGTAGCGTGGCCCATCCTTGGGCTGTGGGGGCGGAACCCACGCAGACACGGGGAGAATGTGCAAACTCCACACGGACAGCGACCCAGAGCCGGGATCGAACCCGGGACCTCGGCGCCGTGAGGCCGCAGTGCTAACCACTGCGCCACCGCGCTGCCCTCTTGTGTTCCTATGTCTTACGGTCTTATGGATTGATCCCCCCCCCCCCCCAAATCTCCGCAGCCCCCAATCTCATCCAATGACACAGGCTGCCCCACGTGACGTTTGTTGGGCAGCACAGGGTTTACGAGACTCTACGTCGGCGGTGGGGGGGGGGGGGGAGATGTTTTACCTCAATGGTTAGCACTCCGCCCCCCCCCCCCCCCCCCCAACCACCCACCCTCGTTCGGTGTCGGGTCGTGTGGGGTCCGAGCCCCACTCTGGATAGTCACCGGAATTCCAGCTCCGAGTTCCGGATTCACGTCCAGAGGGAGTCTCGTGCCGCCTGGGCGCACGCATTGAGGAGAAGGAGTACCTGAACACTCATTGGGCAGGGGTGGGCGGGGGGGGGGGAATCGAGTCACCTCCCGCCTTCACAACATTCAGTAACCCCAGCCCCACCCCACCCGCCCCTACCCCGCTGCCGCCTGAGACAGAGTTCCAAAGTCGCACGACCGTCTGAGGGAATAAAAAGTATTTCTAAAGTCAATGTGCGACTAATATTTAATTTTGCCCCAAGGAGAGGCACATTGTCGAAGTTTTTCACCTCGCACCCATCAGGACAAATGCAAGGACGCCAAATTTCAAACGGCCACGGCGATCGGTAGTACGGGAGATAAGGGTGCTGATTGGTTGGCAAGCGGGCTCTGATTGGCTGAGGTGGGGCCACGGAGAAAGCAGCGGGTGAAGTATAGGGCGGAATTTGCCGGCTGTCCACGCCGATCCCACCGACGGTGCACCCCTACCTCGGGTTTCCCGACGACGACGAGTGCATTCAACCGGAAGTCCCCGTTGACAACGGCGGGACCGGAAGACCCCGCTGGCGGCCCGCCTCCACCATCGAAAAACACCGGCGGGTTGCTAGGTAAGTCCCGCCCATAGGCTCCCCAAGCTCCTGGGTCATACGAAAAGGCGCGCGGCTTGAACAGATCCCTCTTGTTTGCAGGGTACATGTCCCGGTGTCTGAATGTACGCTGCCTCAGGCACCCATAAATGAGACACGTTACGAGCTCGACTAGTTATCGTAAATTGGATGTTAGTGTAGCCATGAGCGCTCCCACACTTTCTTAAATTACTCATTTACATGAACATAGAACATATAAAATACAGCACAGAACAGGCCCTTCGGCCCACGATGTTGTGCCGAACCTTTGTCCTAGATTAATCATAGATTATCATTGAATTTACAGTGCAGAAGGAGGCCATTCAGCCCTTTGAGTCTGCACCGGCTCTTGGAAAGAGCACCCTACCCAAACTCAACACCTCCACCCAACACCAAGGGCAATTTGGACATTAAGGGCAATTTATCATTGGCCAATTCACCTAACCCGCACATCTTTGGATTGTGGGAGGAAACCGGAGCACCCGGAGGAAACCCACGCAGACACGGGGAGGACGTGCAGACTCCGCACAGACAGTGACCCAAGCCAGAATCGAACCTGGGACCCTGGAGCTGTGAAGCAATTGTGCTATCCACAATGCTACCGTGCTGCCCTTGAGAACAAATAAATCTACACTATATCATTTTACCGTAATCCATGTACCTATCCAATAGCTGCTTGAAGGTCCCTAATGTTTCCGACTCAAGTTAAATTAATCAATTTAAATCGGATTTAAGTTCCTAGAAACATAGAAAAGATTAAACCAAAGTAAATTAATTGCCTTGAGCTTCAATTGATTAAGTATGTAAAATGTGTTGGCGCAGTGGTTAGCGGCCCACGTGGGGAGCAAAGGCCCACTTTGAGCAAGTAAATGAGGTTCCGCCGAGGGAACCTGAGGAGCGGGCAAAAGCACGGGGGCGAGGGGGGAGCTGTTCGGTCGGGACAGGCTCCACTTGAACTAGGCCGAAACCTGGTGCATCGAAGGCTGAGAAATCAGCCTGTCAACTAATGGGAGGAAGCGTTGGGGAGGGGATAAGTTTCTCAGTCAGGAGGGTCAAGTCAAGGTTGGACAGGGCAGATTTGGAAAAAATCGAGGGGGGTGGGGGGGCCTCGTCAATCGAGAATCTGTCCACCTCGGCCTGAAAAACATTCGCAGTCTCCGCTTCCGCCGCCTCTCGAGGGAGAGAGTTCCAGAGACTCGCCCCCCCCTGAGAGAAATCATTTCTCCCCGTCTCCGTTTTAAACGGGCCCCCCCCCCCTCCTTATTTTTAAACGGTGACCCCCCCCCCCCCCTCGTTCTCGATTTTCCCACAAGAGGAAACGCCCTCTCCACATCCCTCAGGATCTGAAAGGTTTCGATCGAGTCACCTCTCGCTCTTCTAAACTCCAGGGGATACGAACCCGACCTCTCCGACCCTTTCCTCATCGGACAACCCGCCCATTCCCGGGGTTAGTCCGGGAAACCTTCCCTGAACCGCTTCCCACACGTTGACATCTTTCCTCAGATAAGGAGGGCGATACCGTCCACAACACTCCAGAGGTGGTCTCGCCAACGCCCTGTACAACTGACGCCTAAAACCTCACTGAATTGAAGAAGGCCTCAACTGAGGTTGAAATGAATTGTTATAACGAGACTGACAGCACAGATACAAGTTTGAACTGGTCGCCAATACTGAGGCGGAGGCTGCCACTGTCGTCCTCCTCTAGAGCAGGCGAACCGAGTAACTAATTGAGAAGCCAAATGCAGAACCAGCTGTTTCAGACCGAGTACTGTGCGAAGGGGCAGGGCCGATTCCTGATTGCGGCAAAGGGCAAAACCGTGCGATCCCGTGGGAAAGAGCGATCATTTGTTAAAAATAAATTTAGAGCGCCCAATTATTTTTTCCCCAATTAAGGGGCAATTTAGCGCGGCCAATCCACCTAGCCTGCACATCTTTGGGTTGTGGGGGCGAAACCCACGCAAACACGGGGAGAATGTGCAAACCCCACACGGACAGTGACCCAGAATCGAACCTGGGACCCCGGCGCCGTGAGGCAGCAGGGCTGACCCACCGCGCTGCCGTCGGGAAAGAGCGATCATAACGAGGTTGGAGAGGAACAGAGTTAATTAGGTTTGCGGGGCCGAGGCAAAGGGAGGGATTGGGGGGGGAGGAGGCGGATCTGACGTCGGGCGCCCAATCAGAGTGGGAGGGGGTGGCTCAGCCTAGACCAAACTCGGGGGCGCGGCCCGTGGGTGGATCGCGGGCGGATGTCGGGAGGGTCGTGGAACCGTCCGTCACGGCGCTTCCGGTCGCGCAATTCTGCGCACAACAAATGCAGCAGCCGGCTGTTAGTGGCCTTCAAAATGGCCACGATCATGTAAAGAAATTGCAGCCACACTGCGCATGAGGAAAGCTATGCGCATGCGCGCTGATGATCGGGCACGCATGCACAGTGCGGCCGCTTTTTTTGTTTTTAAACGGTCGTAGCTTTTGTTTTACAAGTTCGGGGGGGGGGGGGTTTATTTGATAAAATCTCACAGGAAAAAAATACAGAACTTTGGACAGATGGAGACTCCATACTTTCCGACACCGGAAGGCTTCACCTTCATCCAACACGTTCCATTGGAGGAGCGCGTACGAGGCCCAAAGGGACCCAAAACCATTTCCTCCATTTTTGTCAGCAGCAAACAAGGTAAGAGAAAATGGTGGGTCGCTCAGGTCGGCCGGCGTGGGTCGCGGAGGTCGGCCGGCGTGGGTCGCGGAGGTCGGCCGGCGTGGGTCGCGGAGGTCGGCCGGCGTGGGTCGCGGAGGTCGGAAGGCGTGGGTCGCGGAGATCGGCCGGCGTGGGTCGCGGAGGTCGGCCGGCGTGGGTCGCGGAGGTCGGCCGGTTCGTAAAACTGGGTCCCTGGAAAAAAGGTTTGCAGAACACTGGTAAGACCTGTTCAGCTCAGGGCAGGGGCAGGGGGCTGGACCTGTGCGGGGTGGAAAGCAGACGGAGGAGGAACCGAAGGTGAGCGGGGAATTCAATCGACGAACCGTTATCCCTTCAATGCGGAAGCCGAGACTGGCGGTGGAACTCATAGTCTCCCTCCACTGCATGTAGCGCAGTTTGGTCACCCCACCCCGCCTGTGCTCCTCCTCGTTGGGGGCCTTCGGGTCCGCCTTGCACATCTTCTGGTACAGGTCCTTGCGGAGGTTCAACTGCTGCCTGGATTTCGTCACCTCCTCTTCCAGGTAGGTCCTGAGCAGGGAGAGAGAGACAGACAGACAGACAATGAAATTTCATTTATATAGCGCCCTTTAACAACCCGCGTCACCGCCCATTCCGCCAATGAGTTATGGGGAAGTGGGCAGGCGCCGTTGCGGCAGTTTCTGCGCAGCAGGGTCCAGCAAACAGCAACACCAGGATCACAATCATTTTTCAGTGGGGTGCGTTTGAGGGATTAATGCTGTCCCCAGGACACCACTCAGTACTGACCCTCTGACAGTGCAGCACTCCCTCAGTACTGACCCCATGACAGTGCAGCACTCCCTCAGTACTGACCCTCCGACAGTGCGGCACTCCCTCAGTACTGACCCTCTGACAGTACAGCACTCCCGCAGTACTGACCCTCTGACAGTGCAGCACTCCCTCAGTACTGACCCTCTGACAGTGCGGCACTCCCTCAGTACTGACCCTCTGACAGTGCAGCGCTCCCTCAGTACTGACCCTCTGACAGTGCGGCACTCCCCTCAGTACTGACCCTCTGACAGTGCAGCACTCCCTCAGTACTGACCCTCTGACAGTGCAGCACTCCCTCAGTACTGACCCTCTGACAGTGCAGCACTCCCTCAGTACTG
>NC_092730.1:21754187-21814187 GCF_047496885.1 Scyliorhinus torazame | reverse complement strand
CTGTCTCTCTCTATCTCTGTCTCTCTCTATCTCGGTCTCTCTCTCTTCGGTCTCTTTCTCAGTGTCTCTCTGTCTCTGTCTCCCTGTCTATCTATCTCTGCCTCTCACTATCTGTCTCTCTCTATCTCTCTCTGTGTCTCTCTCTCTCTCGTCTCTGTCTCTCTGTCTCTTTTTATCTCTGCCTCTCTCTGTGTCTCTATCTCTCTGTCTCTATTTATCTCTGCCTCTCTCTGTGTCTCTCTCTATCTCTCTGTCTCTATCTGTCTCTATCTCTCTGCCTCTCACTATCACTGCCTCTCACTATCTCTGCCTCTCTGTGTCTCTCTCTCTGTGTCTCTCTCTGTCTCTCTCAACTCTGTCTCTCTCTCTCTGTCTCTCTCTCTGTGTCTCTCTGTCTCTCTCTCTCTCTCTCTCTCTCTCTGTCTCTCTCTCTCTCTCTCTCCTGTCTCTCAGTCTCTCAGTCCTCTCTGTCTCTCTGTCTCTCCCTCTCTCTCTCTCAGTCTGTCTCTGTCTCTCTCGCTCTCTGTCCTCTCTGTCTCTGTCTCTCTCTCTCTCTCTCAGTCTGTCTCTCTCTCTCTCTCTCTCTCAGAGAGTTGCAGTGGGGTGTTTCCCCAACTTTCCCCTTGCCTTTTTCGGAGACCGCGTCCGCTCTCTGCAGGACGGAAAGCGAGGTCACACAATCGCTACATGCCAAAGAGGCCATTTGGCCCATCGAGTCTGCACCGACCTTTCGTAGGAGCACCCTGCCCAGAACCTCACCTCCCCTCCCCTCCCCTGCCCTCCCCCCTGCCCTCCCCCTGCCCTATCCCCGTAACTCCATAACCTAACCTGCACATCTTTGGACACTAAGGGACAATTTAGCACGGCCAATCCACCCTAACCTGCACATCTTTGACACTAAGGGACAATTTAGCACGGCCAATCCACCCAACCTGCACATCTTTGGACACTAAGGGACAATTTAGCACGGCCAATCCACCTAACCTGCACATCTTTGGACACTAAGGGACAATTTAGCACGGCAATCCACCCAACCTGCACATCTTTGGACACTAAGGGACAATTTAGCACGGCCAATCCACCTAACCTGCACATCTTTGGACACTAAGGGACAATTTAGCACGGCCAATCCACCCAACCTGCACATCTTTGGACACTAAGGGACAATTTAGCACGGCCAATCCACCCACCTGCACATCTTTGGACACTAAGGGACAATTTAGCACGGCCAATCCACCTAACCTGTACATCTTTGGACACTAAGGGACAATTTAGCACGGCCAATCCACCTAACCTGCACATCTTTGGACACTAAGGGGCAATTTAGCACGGCCAATCCACCCAACCTGCACATCTTTGGACACTAAGGGGCAATTTAGACACCAAGGGTGGGGAGAGTGGGGGTGGGGTGGGCAGGGGGCCCTCTGGATTCCATTGTTAAGATCCCAGAAGCCAGTGAGGTAGCTTTGAAGTGCGGTCGCTGAGTAGGAGACGTGGCGGCCATTTTGCACACTCTGCAATATCCCATGAGCCACCATGGGTTAATGGCTCGGACCATGTTTGAGGCCCGGCAGCGGCAGGAGAAGTGGTGGACCCGGGAGAACGTCTCCCCCACCCTCGCCTTGCCCCCCCCCCCCCCACCCTCACCTTGCCCCCCCCCCTGCGCGCTCACCGCCCGCTCCCTCTCACCGGATGCCTATCTTGCAGTCCATTATACAGGGCGAGCTGAGTCCCATCAGGAGATCCTCCATCTGAATGAACTGCTCGCTGTCCTTGTCGACCACCCCGTAGTACGCGGGCACGTAGGGTCTCAGGACATCGCCCATCAGCTGCTGGAGACAACGGCTCTCGTTCACACTGAATTTCTTCAAGATGTGTCCCGCCTCACTGAACCGGAAATTACCTGCGGGGGTGGGGGGGGGGGGGGACAAAAATTCGGAAATGGGCCATCCGGAGTAAAACGGGGTTCGAGAGTCGAGTCGACGCGAATGGGGGATCATGTAACCCTACCTCCCCCTCACCCCACCCCACCCTCACCGCAGTGCAGTATCGCAGCGCCTACCCCATCCGCCGGGCATCCCCGAAACATTTCCGCAGCCGGCGGAGCCGGGGGCGCGTGCTTTCCGAGGTGCGCGCGCCCGGCCGTATTGTAGGGAAAGCACAGCAGGATCCCGCACAGGCGATCACCACCCACATCATCTGGGGGGTTTCTTTTTTCTCCCGTTGACTGAGGGTTAAATCCCCCCCCCCCCCCCCCCCAGACACTGCGCGATATTCCATACGTCATAAATGGGTGACCCACTTATCGTCAAACTGTGCTCCCCTCCTGGTTTTCGACCCCCTCCCCCTCACGAGGGGGGAGGGGAAACATCCTCTCCGCCTCCGCCCGGTCAAACCCGCCCCCTCGGAATCGGATCCGTTTCGACAAGGTGCCCTCTCGTTCTTCTAAACTCCCAACGGGTACAGGCCCCGGCCTACTCAACATTTCCCCATCGGACAAACCCCCTTCCTCCCGGGAAGCGGCCCAGTGAACCGTCTCTGAACTGCGGCCCCCCCCCCGAGGCAAGACTATCCCCTCCTTAAATCAGGAGCCGAAACCGGACACTGTGCCCCCGGTGCGGCCTCACCCACCCCCTGTACAGTTGCAGCAAGTCTTCCTGACCTTTACCCTCCAATCCCCTCCCCTCCTCGCAATAAAGGCCCACATTCCATGTATCACCGTGCTAACATTTTTGATTGATGATCAAGGGAGCCACATCTCCCTGCTCCGCAACTTTCTGCTGTCTCTCTCCATTCAAACAATATTCCGCAAGGTGTGCGCTGAGCCGAATTTGTGCTTCTCTCCCCCCCCCCCCCCAGGCCCCACACCTCCAGAAAGACTTCCCACAAGACGATCGTGAACAACTCACTGGCAGGTCGAAGGGTCTCGTTTCCCACCTGGGGCCCTCCTCCTCGCTGGCGCCCAGCCCCTGACTGGGTCGGAGGGCTTGAGGGGTTCGGAGGCGCAGGCCAGGAACTGAGCCTGTAGCCCCGGGCCCGCAGGCCCAGGCTGTCGGAGGGGCCGGAGTTTGGTGGGGACGCTCGGCCGAGATCTCAGCTGCTCTGTCGGGATAGAATGCACGCATCCACTATTGGAGGAAGGGCGGGGGGGGGGGGGGGGGGTCGTGGCCAATATTGATCCATCAATCAATCCCGGATTGACCCCCCCCCCTCACCCCCCCCCAACAATAACGTATCCTACAGTCTCTCAAAAAAGCACATGTCGACACACACACGCACACGCCAAATACCTACATGCAACACGCAACACAACACTTGCATGCATGATGTACACCACATATTAACATGTACATACAACACGAGTGTTCACATCACACACACACACAACCGATAACACGTACATACAATGTGTAACATTCACACCTCCCACACCTGGCACTGACATGTACAATACGTACAGAAAATGTGCACACACAACACCCACATATGACACATGCGCAACAATGCCTATGACATGACACCTGCACATACAGCACACATGTATAACATGGACATGAAACACACACACATGACACCCACACATATACCACATACAGAAAATATGCACACAACACGCACACATGCAACAATGCACACATATATAACATGTACATACAACACCCATATATAGGACACACGAAGACAACAACCACACATGATAAATTCTATGATTCTATACCCACACACATACAACATGCACACAATGCCCACACAAGACACCCACACATACAACATACACATACAACATTGTCATAAAACATAGAACGATATAGCGCAGTACAGGCCCTTCGGCCCACGATGTTGCACCGAAACAAAAGCCATCTAACCTACACTATGCCATTATCATCCATATGTTTATCCAATAAATTTTTAAATGCCCTCAATGTTGGCGAATTCACTACTGTTGCAGGTAGGGCATTCCACGGCCTCACTACTCTTTGCGTAAAGAACCTACCTCTGACCTCTGTCCTATATCTATTACCCCTCAGTTTAAAGCTATGTCCCCTCGTGCCAGCCATTTCCATCCGCGGGAGAAGGCTCTCACTGTCCACCCTATCTAACCCCCTGATCATTTTGTATGCCTCTATTAAGTCTCCTCTTAACCTTCTTCTCTCCAACGAAAACAACCTCAAGTCCATCAGCCTTTCCTCATAAGATTTTCCCTTCATACCAGGCAACATCCTGGTAAATCTCCTCTGCACCCGCTCCAAAGCCTCCACGTCCTTCCTATAATGCGGTGACCAGAACTGTACGCAATACTCCAAATGTGGCCATACCAGAGTTCTGTACAGCTGCAACATGACCTCCTGACTCCGGAACTCAATCCCTCTACCAATAAAGGCCAACACTCCATAGGCCTTCTTCACAACCCTATCAACCTGGGTGGCAACTTTCAGGGATCTATGTACATGGACACCTAGATCCCTCTGCTCATCCACACTTCCAAGAACTTTACCATTAGCCAAATATTCCGCATTCCTGTTATTCCTTCCAAAGTGAATCACCTCACACTTCTCTACATTAAACTCCATTTGCCATCTCTCAGCCCAGCTCTGCAGCTTATCTATATCCCTCTGTAACCTGCTACATCCTTCCACACTGTCGACAACACCACCGACTTTAGTATCGTCTGCAAATTTACTCACCCACCCTTCTGCGCCTTCCTCTAGGTCATTGATAAAAATGACAAACAGCAACGGCCCCAGAACAGATCCTTGTGGTACTCCACTTGTAACTGAACTCCATTCTGAACATTTCCCATCAACCACCACCCTCTGTCTTCTTTCAGCTAGCCAATTTCTGATCCACATCTCTAAATCACCCTCAATCCCCAGCCTCCGTATTTTCTGCAATAGCCTACCGTGGGGAACCTTATCAAACGCTTTGCTGAAATCCATATACACCACATCAACTGCTCTACCCTCGTCTACCTGTTCAGTCACCTTCTCAAAGAACTCGATAAGGTTTGTGAGGCATGACCTCCCCTTCACAAAGCCATGCTGACTATCCCTGATCATATTATTCCTATCTAGATGATTATAAATCTTGTCTCTTATAATGCCCTCCAAGACTTTACCCACAACAGACGTGAGGCTCACCGGTCTATAGTTGCCGGGGTTGTCTCTGCTCCCCTTTTTGAACAAAGGGACCACATTTGCTATCCTCCAGTCCTCTGGCACTATTCCTGTAGCCAATGATGACATAAAAATGAAAGCCAAAGGTCCAGTAATCTCTTCCCTGGCCTCCCAGAGAATCCTAGGATAAATCCCATCAGGCCCCGGGGACTTATCTATTTTCAGCCTGTCCAGAATTGCCAACACCTCTTCCCTACGTACCTCAATGCCATCTATTCTAATAGCCTGGGTCTCAGCATTCTCCTCCACAACATTATCTTTTTCCTGAGTGAATACTGACGAAAAATATTCATTTAGTATCTCGCCTATCTCTTCAGACTCCACACACAACTTCCCATCCCTGTCCTTGACTGGTCCTACTCTTTCCCTAGTCATTCGCTTATTCCTGACATACCTATAGAAAGCTTTTGGGTTTTCCTTGATCCTACCTGCCAAATACTTCTCATGTTCCCTCCTTGCTCGTCTTAGCTCTCTCTTTAGATCCTTCCCCGCTACCTTGTAACTATCCATCGCCCCAACTGAAACTTCACACCTCATCTTCACATAGGCCTCCTTCTTCCTCTTAACAAGAGAGAGAGAGAGTACCTTTAAGACATGTATGTTTAAGCAATGTACCTTTAAGAAAATAGTGATGTCAGAGAGTGGGTGGAGCTGGGCTATAGGTCAGCCATTTTGCAGGTTTTTAGTTTCAGTTTAAAAAGCAGCTTGTGTGTGTCTGTGTGTTTCCAGAGAGCTGCAAGTTTGGAGGAAAAGAGCTTGGGCAGTGTCTGTGTTTTGCAGTGAGCTGGATCTCTGCCATAAAAGACTACGCATCATTTGGGTGATTTAAACTTATAATAGTGAAGCCTTTAACCTGATGTGATTTTGTTTAAAGGTGTTAAGTCTCTTCGAAGTTTGAAGGAACATACAAAGAACAAAGAAAAGTACAGCACAGGAACAGGCCCTTCGGCCCTCCAAGCCCGTGCCGACCATGCTGCCCGTCTAAACTAAAATCTTCTGCACTTCCGGGGTCCGTATCCCTCTATTCCCATCCTATTCATATATTTGTCAAGATGCCCCTTAAATGTCCCTATCGTCCCTGCTTCCACCACCTCCTCCGGTAGTGGAGTTCCAGGCACCCACTACCCTCTGCGTAAAAAACTTGCCTCGTACATCTACTCTAAACCTTGCCCCTCTCACCTTAAACCTATGCCCCCTAGTAATTGACCCCTCTACCCCGGGGAAAAGCCTCTGACTATCCACTCTGTCTATGCCCCTCATAATTTTGTATACCTCTATCAGGTCGCCCCTCAACCTCCGTCGTTCCAGTGAGAACAAACCGAGTTTATTCAACTGCTCCTCATCGCTAATACCCTCCATACCAGGCAACATTTTGGTAAATCTCTTTTGCACCCTCTCTAAAGCCTCCACATCCTTCTGGTAGTGTGGCGACCAGAATTGAACACTATACTCCAAGTGTGGCCTAACTAAGGTTCAGGGCAGCACGGTAGCCTTGTGGATAGCACAATTGTTTCACAGCTCCAGGGTCCCAGGTTCGATTCCGACCTGGGTCATTGTCTGTGCGGAGTCTGCACATCCTCCCCGTGTGTGCGTGGGTTTCCTCCGGGTGCTCCGGTTTCCTCCCACAGTCCAAAGATGTGCAGGTTAGGTGGATTGGCCATGACAAATTGCCCTTAGTGCTGTGTGGGGTTACTGGGTTATGGGGATAGGGTGGAGGTGTTGACCTTGGGTAGGGTGCTCTTTCCAAGAGCCGGTGCAGACTCGATGGGCCGAATGGCCTCCTTCTGCACTGTAAATTCTATGATATCTATACAGCTGCAACATGACTTGCCAATTCTTATACTCAATGCCCCGGCCAATGAAGGCAAGCATGCCGTATGCCTTCTTGACTACCTTCTCCACCTGTGTTGCCCTTTTCAGTGACCTGTGGACCTGTACACCTAGATCTCTCTGACTTTCAATACTCTTGAGGGTTCTACCATTCACTGTATATTCCCTACTTGCATTAGACCTTCCAAAATGCATTACCTCACATTTGTCCGGATTAAACTCCATCTGCCATCTCTCCGCCCAAGTCTCCAAACAATCTAAATCCTGCTGTATCCTCTGGCAGTCCTCATCGCTATCCGCAATTCCACCAACCTTTGTGTCGTCTGCAAACTTACTAATCAGACCAGTTACATTTTCCTACAAATCATTTTAAGGAAGTATTTACTGTTGCAATATTTTGAGTTATCTTTGAAGTAAGGGGTGTTAAGAGATCCAATGTTTATTTAAGATGTTAAGTTGAGTTCATGGAATAAACAGTGTTTTGTGTTTAAAAACCCATGTGTCCATAATTGTAATCCCACACCTAGGGAACAAGCCGTGTGCTCGGAAAAGCAACAAACCCACTAAAGGGGGAGGTTGGTTGAACTCCATGATACATTTTGGGGCTTTGAAAACGCCTCTCCCAGAACAACATGCACACACAATGCCCACTCATGACTCCCACTCAGACACCCACACATACATACAACATGCACATGCAATGCCCACACATGACGCCCACACATACGACACACACAACAGGCACCACATGACACACACACACACACCACACGTACAACATGTAGCCCCCACGATGCGGGACCAGCAGTCTTCGCCCCCCACCCCCCCACCCACCCACCATCGATCTCACCTTCATGCCCTGCGAGTTGGACCCATGAGTTTGACCTGCGGTAGGTCCAGTGCACCACGGTGAAGAAGGTCTTCCACGATTTAGTCTGTGTGTGGGAGAGGAAAGAGACCACAAGTCACATTGAATCTCACCTAACCCGCTCTGAGCGCTGACAGGTCAGGGGATGGGGGGGGGGGTGGCATTGGGGGAGACCGTGGGGGCGCTGACTGCCAAGAGTGATATGAAGGTGCCTCCTTGTAGGAGGGGTAGATGTGGTGAGCGGTGGAGACCACATTGCTGTGTGCGTGCGGGTCGGTCTGGAGTCACCTGTACGCCAGACCGGGGTAAGGACGGCAGATTTCCCCCTTTCCCCTAAAGGGGACGTTCGTGAACCGGATGCTTTTTTTTTTAGGACAATCGTCGTCACGGTCGCCGTTACTCGAGACCGAGCTTTATAATGCCAGATTTTATTCATTGAATTTAAATTGCACCAGGGTGGGGATTCGAACCCGCGTCCCGGTCCCCGGAACACTAACCCGGGGGTCTGAGGATTATCAGCCCCGGTGATATTTACGATTGTGCCACCGCTTGGGGGTGGGGGGGAAAGAGGGTTCGGGAGAGGGAACTGCCGGTGGGAAGAGGGCGGGGTGGGGGGGTCGATGTCGCCTTAAAATGGGAGCTAGGCCGTTGAGGGGTGACGGAAGGAAGCGGTTTGCCACACGTACGGATGTGAGGTTGGACGCGGGTGACCAATGGCGGGAGCGTGCGGGGAGTGGGGGGGGCGGGGGGGGGAATGTTGGACGGGAAGCCATTGGCAGACGCGGCCAGGAATATATTCAGCCACAGTCTGACACCTCAATAGGCGTACCTTTGTAAGGAAGAGCACATCAGCAACCATGGAGTCATCGAGTTTTACAGCACAGGAAAAGGCCCTTCGGCCCATCGTCTCTGCCCCGGCCGTCAAGCACCGATCCATTCTAATCCCATCCTCCAGCACTTACTCCGCAGCCTTGTACTCTGCGGCGTTTCGAATGCTCATCTAAACACTTCTTAATTGTTGTTAGAGTTCCCGCCTCCACCCCCCGTTCAGGCAGCGGGTTCCAGACTCCCTCCCCCCTCTGGGTGAAAAGGTTTTTCCTCACATCCCCTCCAAACCTCCTGCCCCTCACCTTAAATCTACACCCCCTGGTCATTAGGCCCTCCACCAAGGGGGAAATGGTCCTTCCTATCCACCCTATCTGTGTCGTTCATTTTTGAAACAATAAATTTAGAGTGCCCAATTATTTCTCCCAATTATCATCGAATTTACAGTGCAGAAGGAGGCCATTCGGCCCATCGAGTCCACACCGGCTCTTGGAAAGAGCACCCTACCCAACCCCACACCCTCACCCTATCCCCATAACCCAGTAACCCCACCCAACACTAAGGGCAATTTTGGACACTAAGGGCAATTTATCGTGGCCAATCCACCTACCCTGCACATCTTTGGACTGTGGGAGGAAACCGGAGCACCCGGAGGAAACCCACGCAGACACGGGGAGGATTTGCAGACTCCGCACGGACAGTGACCCCCCCAGCCGGGAATCGAACCTGGGACCCTGGAGCTGTGAAGCAATTGTGCTAACCACAATGCTACCGTGCTGCCCAATTAAGGGGCAATTTAGCGTGGCCCCTGCACATCTTTTGGGTTTTGGGGGCGAGACCCACGCAGACACCGGGGGAGAATGTGCGAACTCCACGCGGACAGTGACCCAGGGCCGGGATCGAACCCGGGACCCTCGGCACCGTGAGACAGCAGTGCTGGCCACCGTGCCATCCTCTCTACTACCTCGATCAGGTCCCCCTTCGGCCTTCTCCGCTCCGAGGAAAGCAGCCCCGGCCTAACCAGCCTCTCTTCATCGCTGCAACGCTCCAGCTCCAGGCGACATCCTGGGTGAATTTCCCCCGCACCCTCTCCAGGGGCAACCACATCCTTCCTATAATGTGGCGACGAGAACTGCACACAGTACTCTAGCTGCGGCCTAATCGGCGTTTTATACCGCTCCGTCATAACCTCCCTGCTCTGATAATCTACGTCTCACCTAATCAAGGCAAGGATCCCATCGGCCTTCGTTTTTGTAAAATATTCTCCATCTTTTTCAGAATTTAGACCCCACCAACGAGCAGTAAACGGTAACAAATACAAAGTCAATCCCCTTATCAACAACAACGATCCCATCCTCCCACCACGCCCCCAAACAACGGCCCACCTGACAATATAAGCATCAAATAAAACAAACCCTCCCACGGTGGGACAAAGGGGAGAAAAAAAAAGGAATCAGGAATCGCCTATTGACCTATAGAGCCCCCCCCCCCCCCCACCCCCAACATTCAATCCCCGAAAGAGTATCGTAAATAACACCCATGAATTGTAAACCCCCCCCCCCCCTCTCCCCGACTCCTCCCCTCCACTTCCTCTTACAAAACTCCTCCCCCCAGCCTCTGTTCCTTCCCCCCCAACTTTTCACCCCGGCTGGACTCGTCAGCGATGTGTTAGGCAGGTAGGTTCGATGTGGACTGCACTCGATGCGGGGAAGCTAGAAACAGACGTCTAACGCTGGAGAGGATCCAACAATGTTTTATTCAACGACAGAACTGATATACATATTCAGCCGTGGGTCGACACTATACTGAACTGACTGGAGACCTTGTCGTAGCCGGACCAGACTTACTAGCTCGTGGACTCTGACTGTCTCAGTTGCTGGGTCCCGAGAGAGCGGGAAACCTAGTGCCCTCTGACTTTATAGTGGTAGTGTCCTGTCTGGTGATTGGCTGCACTGTGCTGTGTGCTTACTGGTCATCCTGTGTGTCACTCACTGCCTGTCTGCATCTCATTATATACATGAGTGGATATTATGACAATCGGAACCTGTTCTGCCAGGCTCCGATGTCCGCAGCCCCCCCCCCCCCGCCCCCGTTCACTGGCCGACTTAAACCGGCCAGCGTGGAGGCCCCCGCCCGGGCCTCTTTTCCCCCTTGCCCGGTCCCAGGAAAACCAAGAAATCCCCTTTAGCACACAACCCCCGCATGCACACCCAAGCCCCAAAGAACCATCATCGCAAGTGAAAGTCCCACCTCTTCCCTTGTCCAAATATATGCAGCGTCTGCTCATTTAGTACCTACACCGGCACGCAGTGAGAAAATCCAGCTACGTGAGGCTACATCGGTACATTTCTCAATTCTGCCACAGTCCTTCTGCCTTCGCAAACTCCTCCGCTGCTCCCACCGTCCCGGAATAAAAAGTCCTTGGATTTGTAGGTCACCCTCAGCTTCGCTGGGTATATAATGCCGCACCGCACCTTGCTGAGGTACAGTGCCCTCTTCACCCGGTTTGAAGGCAGCCCGCCTCCTCGCCAGCTCCACCGTAAAGTCCTGGTATACACGTATACCAGCTCCAGCCCACTGCACCCCCCCGCTTCTGCTTGGCCCAGCTCAGGGCCTTCTCCTTCACCCTGTACCGACGGAAGCACAGAGTCACTGCCCTTGGCGGCTCACTCGCCTTTGGTACAGGCCTCCGCGACCGATGAGCCCGATCCAGTTCATATCGGGAGGGATCACCCCCCCACCCCATAGCTTCGCCAGCATCGCGGCAAAATACTCCGTCGGCCTCGGGCCTTCCACCCCTTCGGGCAGCCCCACATTCCTCAGATTCTGTCGCCTGGATCTGTTTTCCAGGTCGCTCAGTACCACCGCCGCCCTCACCGGGGCCATCGCCTCCTCCACCAGCACTCTCAATACCGCCCCCCATCTCCTCCCTCACCGCCTCCATGTGTTTTGTGAACTGCCTTTCGAGTTCCGCGGCCGTCACCGTAGTCCTCTCTTCAGCCGGGGGCAACGCGGCCTCCCCCGGTGCCCCAGCCTCCACTTTCCGTGCCGTCCCCGCGGTGACCTTTCCACTCCCCGCCGGTCTATCAGCCGCCTTTTTTCATGGCCGTTTTTTTTAACGTATTTTCGACATTTCCCTTCACTGTGCCTTCTCCCTGCTTTTGCCGCCTCTGTTGCCCCTGGGAGCGGGCGTTTAAACCCCGAAAATGTCGTTCCCGAACGGGAGCCCTCTAATGTGCAGCTGCCTCCCGCCCGCCGTCCCCTCAAATGCCTTCTTAAACCATATACAACAGCCCTTTCAGACAATGACTATTTCAGCAACCAATTGGAGAGATTCCACTGCACCTCACAAGGATGGGGGGGGGGGTGATCACTCCACGGAGGGTAGAAGTCGTGACATTTCACCTTGAGGGTGGAGTGCCCGCCCAGGGCGGCACACACTCGGGGGGCCCGCCCACTCTCGAGGGGGCCCGCACACACTGGAGGGGGCCCGCCCACACTCGGGGGCCCCGCCCACACTCAGGGCCCCGCCCACACTCGATGGGTGCCCACACTCGAGGGGGCCCGCCCACACTCGAGGGGTGCCCACACTCGAGGGGGCCCGCTCACACTCGAGGGGACCACCCACGCTCCAGGGGGCCCGCACACACTCGAGGGCGCCTGCACACACTCGGGGGGGCCCGCACACGCTCGGGGGGACCACCCCGCTCGACGGGGCCCGCACACACTCGAGGGGGACCACCCACGCTCGAGGGGGCCCGCACACACTCGGGGGGGCCCGCACACGCTCGGGGGGACCACCCACGCTCGAGGGGGGCCCGCACACACTCGAGGGGGCCCGCTCACACTCGAGGGGGCCCGCCCACACTCGGGGGGGCCGCACACACTCGGGGGGGCCCGCCCACGCTCGAGGGGGCCCGCCACACACTCGAGGGGGCCCGCACACACTCGAGGGGGCCCGCTCACACTCGAGGGGGCCCGCCCACTCTCGGGGGGGCCGCACACACTCGGGGGGCCCGCCCACTCTCGAGGGGGCCCGCCCATACTCGGGGGCCCGCCCACTCTCGGGGGGGCCGCCCACACTCGGGGGGGGCCGCACACACTCGGGGGGCCGCACACACTCGGGGGCCCGCCCACGCTCGAGGGGGGCCCGCCCACTCTCGGGGGGGCCGCACACACTCGGGGGGCCCGCCCACGCTCGAGGGGGCCCGCCCTCACTCGAGAGGTGCCCAACACTCGAGGGGGCCCGCCCACACTCGAGGGGTGCCCACACTCGAGGGGGCCCGCCCACACTCGGGGGGGGCCGCACACACTCGAGGGGTGCCAGCCCACACTCGGGGGGGCCGCACACACTCGAGGGGTGCCCGCCCACACTCGAGGGGGGCCCGCTCACACTCGGGGGGGCCCGCTCACACTCGAGGGGGCCTGCCCACACTCGGGGGGGCCGCACACACTCGAGGGGTGCCCGCCCACACTCGGGGGCCGCCCACACTCGGCGGGGGGGGGCCCGCTCACACTCGAGGGGGCCCGGCCACACTCGGGGGGGGGGGGGGCCCGCTCACACTCGAGGGGGCCTGCCCCCGCCCACACTCGAGAGGGCTCGCCCACACTCGGGGGGGCCCGTCCACGCTCGAGGGGGCCTGCCCACACTCGAGGGGGCCCGCCCACACTCGGGGGCCCGCCCACACTCGGGGGGGCCCGTCCACACTCGGGGGGGCCCGTCCACACTCGGGGGCCCGCCCACACTCGGGGGCCCGCCCACACTCGGGGGGGCCCGCCCACGCTCGAGGGGGCCCACCCACACTCGAGGGCATGTTACAGGCAGACGCAGAGGAATTGAAATAAAACGGGCTCACTCAACGTGGAGGGACTTGAGGGTCTGGGTTCGATCCCCTCGGAGCAGGAGAATATTGAATTGCGACGTTCACAATCACGTTGGGGGGGGGGTGGAATAAATGAGGAGAAAGTGTTTCCTGGTTGGAAAGGAGGCTAACGCGAGGGGACACAGATGGAGGTGAATCGAGAAAGATGCAGAGGGAGGGGAGATGAGATGCGGTTTAAACACGGCGAATTATTGTTCTCTGATCCAATAGGAACTCTCCAAAAGGGGGAGACAGAACTATTTGTCGTTGCAAGATTCGATGACTCTGGGAGCAGCACATGGTAAAATGTGAGCTTGGGTCTGATCCAGGCAGCCTACAGGCAAAACCATTTTACTGGCAAATTCTGCAACTTTGTTTCTGGTGCTGATTTACATTGAAAGAGGGGCCTGAACGAGCGACAGAAACGCCATCATCTTCTCATTATTTCAAAAAGTAAAATTTACGGAGCACGAGAGAGAGAGAGATCAGGGCAAAGGGAACAAGGTTTTAATGGGTCCAGTGTAGAGGGAGCTTTACTCTGTGTCGAACCCCGTGCTGTACCTGTCCTGGGAGTGTTTGATGGGGACAGTGTAGAGGGAGCTTTACTCTGTATCTAACCCCGTGCTGTACCTGTCCTGGGAGTGTTTGATGGGGACAGTGTAGTGGGAGCTTTACTCTGTATCTCACCCCGTGCTGTACCTGTCCTGGGAGTGTTTGATGAGGTCAGTGTAGAGGGAGCTTTACTCTGTATCTAACCCCGTGCTGTACCTGTCCTGGGAGTGTTTGATGAGGTCAGTGTAGAGGGAGCTTTACTCTGTATCTAACCCCGTGCTGTATCTGTCCTGGGAGTGTTTGATGAGGTCAGTGTAGAGGGAGCTTTACTCTGTATCTAACCCCGTGCTGTACCTGTCCTGGGAGTGTTTGATGGGGACAGTGTAGAGGGAGCTTTACTCTGTATCTAACCCCGTGCTGTACCTGTCCTGGGAGGTGTTTGATGGGGACAGTGTAGAGGGAGCTTTACTCTGTATCTAACCCTGTGCTGTATCTGTCCTGGGAGTGTTTGATAGGCACAGTGTAGAGGGAGCTTCGCTCTGTATCTAACCCGCTGCTGTACCTGCCCTGGGAGTGTTTGATGGGGACAGTGTAGAGGGAGCTTTACTCGGTATCTAACCCAGTGCTGTACCTGTCCTGGGAGTGTTTGATGGGGACAGTGTAGAGGGATCTTTACTCTGTATCTGACCCCGTGCTGTACCTGTCCTGGGAGTGTTTGATGGGGGACAGTGTAGAGGGAGCTTTACTCTGTATCTCACCCCGTGCTGTACCTGTCCTGGGAGTGTTTGATGGGGACAGTGCAGAGGGAGCTTTACTCTGTATCTAACCTCGTGCTGTATCTGTCCTGGGAGTGTTTGATAGGCACAGTGTAGAGGGAGCTTCGCTCTGTATCTAACCCCCTGCTGTACCTGTCCTGAGTGTTTGATGGGGACAGTGTAGAGGGAGCTTCACTCTGTATCTAACCCCGTGCTGTACCTGCCCTGGGAGTGTTTGATGGGGACAGTGTAGAGGGAGCTTTACTCTGTATCTAACCCAGTGCTGTACCTGTCCTGGAAGTGTTTGATGGGGACAGTGTAGAGGGAGGTTTACTCTGTATCTAACCCTGTGCTGTACCTGTCCTGGGTGTGTTTGATGGGGACAGTGTAGAGGGAGCTTTACTCTGTATCCAACCCCGTGCTGTACCTGTCCTGGGAGTGTTTGATGGGGACAGTGTAGAGGGAGCTTTACTCTGTATCTAACCCCGTGCTGTACCTGTCCTGGGAGTGTTTGATGGGGACAGTGTAGAGGGAGCTTTACTCTGTATCTAACCCCGTGCTGTACCTGTCCTGGGAGTGTTTGATGGGGACAGTGTAGAGGGAGCTTTACTCTGTATCTAACCCCGTGCTGTACCTGTCCTGGGAGTGTTTGATGGGGACAGTGTAGAGGGAGCTTTACTCTGTATCTAACCCCGGGCTGTACTGTCCTGGGAGTGTTTGATGGGGACAGTATAGAGGGAGCTTTACTCTGTATCTAACCCCGTGCTGTCCCTGTCAACAAAGAACAAAGAACAAAGAAATGTACAGCACAGGAACAGGCCCTTCGGCCCTCCAAGCCCGTGCCGACCATGCTGCCCGACTAAACTACAATCTCCTACACTTCCTGGTCCGTATCCCTCTATTCCCATCCTATTCATATATTTGTCAAGATGCCCCTTAAATGTCCCTATCGTCCCTGCTTCACTACCTCCTCCGGTAGCGAGTTCCAGGCACCCACTACCCTCTGCGTAAAAAACTTGCCTCGCACATCTACTCTAAACCTTGCCCCTCTCACCTTAAACCTATGCCCCCTAGTAATTGACCCCTCTACCCTGGGAAAAAGCCTCTGACTATCCACTCTGTCTATGCCCCTCATAATTTTTGTATACCTCTATCAGGTCTCCCCTCAACCTCCTTCGTTCCAGTGAGAACAAACCGAGTTTATTGAACCGCTCCTCATAGCTAATGCCCTCCATACCAGGCAACATTCTGGTAAATCTCTTCTGCACCCTCTCTAAAGCCTCCACATCCTTCTGGTAGTGTGGCGACCCAGAATTGAACACTATACTCCAAGTGTGGCCTAACTAAGGTTCTATACAGCTGCAATATGACTTGCCAATTCTTATACTCAATGCCCCGGCCAATGAAGGCAAGCATGCCGTATGCCTTCTTGACTACCTTCTCCACCTGTGTTGCCCTTTCAATGACCTGTGGACCTGTACTCCTAGATCTCTTTGACTTTCAATACTCTTGAGGGTTCTACCATTCACTGTATATTCCCTACCTGCATTAGACCTTCCAAAATGCATTACCTCACATTTGTCCGGATTAAACTCCATCTGCCATCTCTCCGCCCAAGTCTCCAGACAATCTAAATCCTGCTGTATCCTCCGACAGTCCTCATCGCTATCCGCAATTCCACCAACCTTTGTGTCGTCTGCAAACTTACTAATCAGACCAGTTACATTTCCTCCAAATCATTTATATATACTACAAAGAGCAAAGGTCCCAGCACTGATCCCTGTGGAACACCACTGGTCACAGCCCTCCAATTAGAAAAGCATCCCTCCATTGCTACTCTCTGCCTTCTATGGCCTAGCCAGTTCTGTATCCACCTTGCCAGCTCACCCCTGATCCCGTGTGACTTCACCTTTTGTTCTAGTCTACCATGAGGGACCTTGTCAAAGGCCTTACTGAAGTCCATATAGACAACATCTACTGCCCTACCTGCATCAATCATCTTAGTGACCTCCTCGAAAAACTCTATCAAGTTAGTGAGACACGACCTCCCCCTTCACAAACCGTGCTGCCTCTCACTAATACGTCCATTTGCTTCCAAATGGGAGTAGATCCTGTCTCGAAGAATTCTCTCCAGTAATTTCCCTACCACTGAAGTAAGGCTCACCGGCCTGTAGTTCCCGGGGATTATCCTTGCTACCCTTCTTAAACAGAGGAACAACATTGGCTATTCTCCAGTCCTCCGGGACATCCCTGAAGACAGCGAGGATCCAAAGATTTCTGTCAAGGCCTCAGCAATTTCCTCTCCAGCCTCCTTCAGTATTCTGGGGTCGATCCCATCAGGCTCTGGGGACTTATCTACCTTAATATTTTTTAAGACACCCAACACCTCGTCTTTTTGGATCACAATGTGACCCAGGCTATCTACACCCCCTTCTCCAGACTCAACATCTACCAATTCCTTCTCTTTGGTGAATACTGATGCAAAGTATTCATTTAGTACCTCGCCCATTTCCTCTGGCTCCACACATAGATTCCCTTGCCTATCCTTCAGTGGGCCAACGCTTTCCCTGGCTACCCTCTTGCTTTTATGTACGTGTAAAAAGCCTTGGGATTTTCCCTAACCCTATTTGCCAATGACTTTTCGTGACCCTTCTAGCCCTCCTGACTCCTTGCTTAAGTTCCTTCCTACTTTCCTGATATTCCACGCAGGCTTCGTCTGTTCCCAGCCTTTTAGCCCTGACAAATGCCTCCTTTTTCTTTTTGACGAGGCCCTACAATATCACTCGTCATCCAAGGTTCCCGAAAATTGCCGTATTTATCTTTCTTCCTCACAGGAACATGCCGGTCCTGTATTCCTTTCAACTGCCACTTGAAAGCCTCCCACATGTTAGATGTTGATTTGCCCTCAAACATCCGCCCTCAATCAATGTTCTTCAGTTCCCGCCTAATATTGTTATAATTAGCCTTCCCCCAATTTAGCACATTCATCCTCGGACCACTCTTATCCTTGTCCACCAGTACTTTAAAACTTACTGAATTGTGGTCACTGTTACCGAAATGCTCCCCTACTGAAACATCTACCACCTGGCCGGGCTCATTCCCCAATACCAGGTCCAGTACCGCCCCTTCCCTAGTTGGACTGTCTACATATTGTTTTAAGAAGCCCTCCTGGATGCTCCTTACAAACTCCGCCCCGTCTAAGCCCTGGCACTAAGTGAGTCCCAGTCAATATTGGGGAAGTTGAAGTCTCCCATCACCACAACCCTGTTGTTTTTACTCTTTTCCAAAATCTGTCTACCTATCTGCTCCTCTATCTCCCACTGGCTGTTGGGAGGCCTGTAGTAAACCCCCAACATTGTGACTGCACCCTTCTTATTCCTGATCTCTACCATATAGCCTCACTGCCCTCTGAGGTGTCCTCTCGCAGTACAGCTGTGATATTCTCCCGAACAAGTAGCGCAACTCCCACCTCCCCTTTTACATCCCCTCTATCCCGCCTGAAACATCTAAATCCTGGAACGTTTAGCTGCCAATCCTGCCCTTCCCTCAACCAGGGTCTCTGTAATGGCAACAACATCATAGTTCCAAATACTAATCCAAGCTCTAAGTTCATCTGCCTTACCCGTAATGCTCCTTGCATTAAAAACATATGCACTTCAGGCCACCAGACCCGCTGTGTTCAGCAACTTCTCCTGTCTGCTCTGCCTCAGAGCCACACTGTCCCTATTCCCTAGTTCTCCCTCAATGCTCTCACCTTCTGACCTATTGCTCCCGTGCCCACCCCCCTGCCATACTAGTTTAAACCCTCCCTGGGAGTGTTTGATGGGGACAGTGTAGAGGGAGCTTTACTCTGTATCTAACCCCGGGCTGTACCTGTCCTGGGAGTGTTTGATGGGGACTGTGTAGAGGGAGCTTTACTCTGTATCTAATCCCGTGCTGTACCTGTCCTGGGAGTGTTTGATGGGAACAGTGTAGAGGGAGCTTTACTCTGTATCTAACCCCGGGCTGTACCTGTCCTGGGAGTGTTTGATGTGGACAGTGTAGAGGAGCTTTACTCTGTATGTAACCCCGTGCTGTACCTGTCCTGGGAGTGTATGATGGGGACAGTGTAGAGGAGCTTTAGTCTGTATCTAACCCCGTGCTGTACTTGTCCTGAAAGTGTTTCATGGGGACAGTGTAGAGGAGCTTTAGTCTGTATCTAACCCCGTGCTGTACCTGTCCTGAAAGTGTTTCATGGGGACAGTGTAGAGGGAGCTTTACTCTGTATCTAACCCCGTGCTGTAGCTGTCCTGGGAGTGTTTGATGGGGACAGTGTAGAGGGAGCTTTACTCTGTATCTAACCCCGTGCTGTTCTGTCCTGGGAGTGTTTGGTGTGGACAGTGTAGAGGGAGCTTTACTCTGTATCTAACCCCGTGCTGTACCTGTCCTGGGAGTGTTTGATTGGGACAGTGTAGAGGGAGCTTTACTCTGTATCTAACCCCGGGCTGTACCTGTCCTGGGAGTGTTTGATGGGGACAGTATAGAGGGAGCTTTTCTCTGTATCTAACCCCGGGCTGTACCTGTCCTGGGAGTGTTTGCCGGGGACAGTGTAGAGGGAGCTTTACTCTGTATCTAACCCCATGCTGTACCTGTCCTGGGAGTGTTTGATGGGGACAGTGTAGAGGGAGCTTTACTCTGTATCTAACCCCGGGCTGTACCTGTCCTGGGAGTGTTTGATGGGGGACAGTGTAGAGGGAGCTTTACTCTGTATGTAACCCCGTGCTGCACCTTTCCTCGGAGTTTTTGATGGGGACAGTGTAGAGGGAGCTTTACTCTGTATCTAACCCTGTGCTGTACCTGTCCTGGGAGTGTTTGATTGGGGACAGTGTAGAGGGAGCTTTACTCTGTACCTAACCCCGTGCTGTACCTGTCCTGGGAGTGTTTGGCAGGGACAGTGTAGAGGAGCTTTAGTCTGTATCTAACCCCGTGCTGTCCCTGTCCTGGGAGTGTTTGATGGGGACAGTGTAGAGGGAGCTTTACTCTGTATCTAACCCTGTGCTGTACCTGCCCTGGACGTGTTTGATGGGCTCTGTGGATTTATTTATCGAATTCAAAGTTCACAGACGATGACAATTAATCTGTAAACTCCCCGGGTTGCCTGTTTTAATTGCTCCGTTCAACACTGTTGATTCCAGGGTGGCTAATTGCAGCGGGAACCTTTGCCGTAATCTACTTGCTAACAATCTGATACAGCTTGTTGTGTTCCACGTCCTGATACTATCTCGGCCACGAGGAGTCATGCCAAACAGGAAGCCCGAGAAAACTCTCCAAACTATTTCTGTCGCTTCGAAACCTACTGACGTACGTCCGAGTGTTCGACCTGTGTCCGAGTTTGGGGTGGGGGGGGGGGGGGGGGGGGGGGGGGGGGGGTGGGGGGGGGGGGGGGGGGGGGGGGGGAGGGGGGGGGGAGAGAACGCAAAGCAGGAAGCTCCATTTGTCTGCCACGTCTCTGCACACCCCACCTTACCCCACCAATCGGCACGCACCCCCCCCCCCCCCCCCCCCCCCCCCGTGTTGTTGCTGACACCCCACGGTCCCGTGCAGCCGGCTGCCGGTTGGAATTGGGCGCTGTGCGGGATTCTGCGCTTGGCACAGCCTGCGGTTCTCACCCCCTCCCACACACGCACCTCATCTCCACACCCCACCCAGCTGCCCAGTCCGTTTGCATACATCCTGGATGGAGAGGGGCGGCCCTGTTTGACACAGCAGATATAATATTATTAATAGCACTGCGACAAGGCGGGGACGAGACTGAATTCTTCGGAATATACCTGTGGGGTTTACTCATTGTCTCATCGCTTGTTTGCTAACCTACCCTGGCCCCAGGCCAGGTGCTCAGGCGTCCGTTTCAAATTCTCGGCCTGCTTCTCAGGTTGCACAAAATCCTCTTCCCCTCCCCCACTGCCTTGCTCTGTAACCTCCTCCAGCCTCTACACCCATCCTACCTCTGTAACCCCCCTCCAACCCCTACAACCCTCCCTATCTCTGTAACCTCCTCCAGCCCCTATAACCTTCCCTATCTCTGTAACCTCCTCCAGCCCCAACAACCCTCCCTATCACTGTAACCCCCTCCAACCCCTACAACCCTCCCTATCACTGTAACCTCCTCCAACCCCTACAACCCTCCCTATCTCTGTAATCTCCTCTAGCCCCTACAACCCTCCCTATCTCTGTAACCTCCTCCAGCCCCTATAACCTTCCCTATCTCTGTAACCTCCTCCAGCCCCAACAACCCTCCCCTATCACTGTCACCTCCTCCAGCCTCTACACCCATCCTACTCTGTAACCTCCTCCAACCCCTACAACCCTCCCTATCTCTGTAACCTCCTCCAGCCCCTATAACCCTCCCTATCTCTGTAACCTCCTCCAGCCTCTACACCCATCCTACCTCTGTAACCCCCTCCAACCCCTACAACCCTCCCTATCTCTGTAACCTCCTCCAGCCCCTATAACCTTCCCTATCTCTATAACCCCCTCCAGGCCCTACAACCCTCCCTATCTCTGTAACCTCCTCCAGCCCCAACAACCCACCCTATCTCTGTAACCTCCTCCAGCCCCTACAACCCTCCTTATCTCTGTAACCACCTCCAGCCCTTACAACCCTCCCTATCTCTGTAACCCCCTCCAGCCCCCCCATCTCTGTAATCTCCTCTAGCCCCTACAACCCTCCCTATCTCTGTAACCTCCTCCAGTTCCTACCACCCCCCCTATCTCTGTAACCTCCTCCAGCCCCTGCAACCCTCCCTATCTCCAGTCCCGACAACCCTCCCTATCTCTGTAACCTCCTCCAGCCCCTACAACCCTCCCTATCCCTGTAACCTCCTCCAGCCCCGACAACCCTCCCTATCTCTGTAACCTCCTCCAGTCCCTACAACCCTCCCTATCTCTGTAACCTCCTCCAGTCCCTACAAACCCTCCCTATCTCTGTAACCTCCTCCAGCCCCGACAACCCTCTCTATCTCTGTAACCTCCTCCAGCTCCTTCAACCCTCCCTATCTCTGTAACCTCCTCCAGCTCCTACAACCCGCCCTATCTCTGTAACCTCCTCCAGCCCCTACAACCCTCCCTATCTCTGTAACCTCCTCCAGTCCCAACAACCCCCCCCCCATCTCTGTAACCTCCTCCAGCCCCCCCTATCTCTGTAATCTCCTCTAGCCCCTACAACCCCCCCCCATCTCTGTAACCTCCTCCAGCCCCCCCTATCTCTGTAATCTCCTCCAGCCCCTACAACCCTCCCTACCTCTGTAACCTCCTCCAGCCCCTACAACCCTCCCTACCTCTGTAACCTCCTCCAGTCCCTACAATCCTCCCTATCTCTGTAACCTCCTCCAGCCCCGACAACCCTCCCTATCTCTGTAACCTCCTCCAGCCCTACAACCCTCCCTATCTCTATACCCTCCACCCGCCCCTACAACCCTCCCTATCTCTGTAACCTCCTCCAGCCCCTACAAACCCTCCCTGTCTCTGTAACCTCCTCCAGCCCCTACAACCCTCTCTATCTCTGTAACCTCCTCCAGCCCCTACAACCCTCCCTGTCTCTGTAACCTCCTCAGCCCCGACAATCCTCTCTATCTCTGTAACCTCCTCCAGCCCCGAACAACCCTCCCTATTCTGTAACCTCCTCCAGCCCCGACAAACCCTCCCTATCTCTGGAACCTCCTCCAGCCCCCCTCCAACCTCCCTATCTCTGTAACCTCCTCCAGCCCTACAACCCTCCCTATCTCTATACCCTCCTCCAGCCCCGACAACCCTCCCTATCTCTGTAACCTCCTCCAGCCCCGACAACCCTCCCTATCTCTGGAACCTCCTCCAGCCCCCTCCAACCCTCCCTATCTCTGTAACCTCCTCCAGCCCCGACAACCCTCCCTATCTCTGTAACCTCCTCCAGCCCCTTACAACCCTCCCTATCTCTGGAACCTCCTCCAGCCCCTACAACCCCCCGAGATCTCTGCGCTCCTCCTATCCCGGCCTCTTGAACATCCCCGATTCCTATCGCTCCGCCATTGGTGGTCGTGCCTTGCGCTGCTTTTGTGTGTGAGGGGGGGGGGGGGGGGTGCGGTGTTCGCCCTAAGCTCTAGAATACCCTCCCTAAACCTCTCCATCTCCCCCCCCCCCTCCTCCTCTGAGGGAGGAAACCCACGCCGACATGGGAGGCGGCGGCGGCGGGGCGGGTGGGGGTTGAATGTGCAAACTCCACACAGACAGTCACCCCGAGGCCGGAATTGAACCTGGGTCGCCCGGGGTGGGGGTGGGGGGGGGGGGGCATGAGGCAGTGGCCCTAACCCACCCTGCCGCCCGTGTCCGCCCTTCGTCCTTCGTCTTGGAGTGATTCCAGCGGGTGTGGGCCGCACAAAGCCTAGAATAATAGGCCCAATCATCGTCTGTCGTTTGACAACACATGGGGGGGGGGGGAGGTGGTGAAGAGAGGGGGGGGGGAGGGTGGCGTTGGGTTTGTAGATCCACCCCTGGACGTGGTACCCCAGGGGTAGGTGGCCCAGGAACGGAAGCGGAGCAGGTCTGAATTAGGCCCGAATCGAGGCCTGGTCGAGATTGGCGGTGCAGCCACCCCTCCCTTTCTCGGGTGGACGGGTGTGATCGCAGAGTGGGGAGAACCCCCCCCCCCCCCCCCCCCCCACCCCCAACCCTCCCCACCTCCCTCGCTCCAGAGGGGAGAGAATGGAGCCACAGTGTGTGTGTGCGGGGGTGGGGTGGGGGGGGGGGGGGGGGGGTGGTGGAGAGGGAGAGGAGGGCAGAGCAGGCTGAGGAGACTTTGGTTGCGTTTGCAGCCAGCGAGGGGTTAACCAGCACGGTGCAGGCCCTCCCGGGGAACACAGGCAACCAGAGAGAGACAAAGCCTTGTCAGACTTTGACGCAGATAGCTCGGCCCAGAAACCGCAGTGGAAACTCTGAACTCAGCTTGGCCGCAAGCCAGGGGTTCCCTCTGCGCCCCCCCACCCCCCCGCCAAGCTTGGTTTCCTCGCTGTCACAGGTCGCTGCAGCTTTCGGCATTGCCAGAGCTCTCTGCTCTGCGTCACCTTCTGCAGCCTCAGGGCTTCCTGTGCTCGGTCGCAGGCGCTCCTTCACTGTGGGCACCGCAGCACTGCAGGGAACACAGCTCTTCGCCTGTGTACAAACTGCAGACACACACTTTCCTGGCCCCTCACCGGGTTTACTGCTGTTGCTCGATGGGGGTCAATGTTGGCCGCAGGAAACTGGGGCCTTCGACAGCGCAGCACTGCTTCAGTACTGACCCTCTGACAGTGCGGCGCTCCCTCAGTACTGACCCTCTGACATTGCAGCACTCCCTCAGTACTGACCCTCTGACAGTGCGGCGCTCCCTCAGTACTGACCCTCTGACAGTGCGGCGCTCCCTCAGTACTGACACTCTGACAGTGCAGCACTCCCTCAGTACTGACACTCTGACAGTGCAGCACTCCCTCAGTACTGACACTCTGACAGTGCAGCACTCCCTCAGTACTGACCCTGTGACAGTGCAGCGCTCACTCAGTACTGACCCTCTGACAGTGCGGCACTCCCTCAGTACTGACCCTCTGACAGTGCGGCGCTCCCTCAGTACTGACCCTCTGACAGTGCAGCACTCCCTCAGTACAGACCCTCTGACAGTGCAGCACTCCCTCAGTACTGACCCTCTGACAGTGCGGCACTCCCTCAGTACTGAACCTCTGACAGTGCAGCACTCCCTCAGTACTGACCCGCTGACAGTGCAGCACTCCCTCAGAACTGACCCTCTGACAGTGCAACGCTCCCTCAGTACTGACCCTCTGACAGTGCAGCTCTCCCTCAGTACTGACCCTCTGACAGTGCGGCACTCCCTCAGTACTGACCCTCTGACAGTGCGGCGCTCCCTCAGTACTGACCCTCTGACAGTGCGGCACTCCCTCAGTACTGACCCTCTGACAGTGCAGCACTCCCTCAGTACTGACCCTCTGACAGTGCAGCGCTCCCTCAGTACTGACCCTCTGACAGTGCGACGCTCCCTCAGTACTGACCCTCTGACAGTGCTGCACTCCCTCAGTACTGACCCTCTGACAGTGCGGCACTCCCTCAGTACTGACCCTCTGACAGTGCTGCACTCCCTCAGTACTGACCCTCTGACAGTGCGACGCTCCCTCAGTACTGACCCTCTGACAGTGCGGCACTCCCTCAGTACTGACCCTCTGACAGTGCGGCACTCCCTCAGTACTGACCCTCTGACAGTGCAGCACTCCCTCAGTACTGACCCTCTGACAGTGCGGCACTCCCTCAGTACTGACCCTCTGACAGTGCAGCACTCTCTCAGTACTGACCCTCTGACAGTGCAGTTCTCCCTCAGAACTGACCCTCTGACAGTGCAGCACTCACTCAGTACTGACCCTCTGACAGTGCAGCTCTCCCTCAGAACTGACCCTCTGACAGTGCAGCACTCCCTCAGTACTGACCCTCCGACAGTGCAGCACTCCCTCAGTACTGACCCTCTGACAGTGCAGCACTCCCTCAGTACTGACCCTCTGACAGTGCGGCACTCCCTCAGTACTGACCCTCTGACAGTGCAGCTCTCCCTCAGAACTGACCCTCTGACAGTGCAGCAGACACTCAGTACAACCAGTGGATGTTGTCTATATGGACTTCAGTAAGGCCTTTGACAAGGTCCCTCATGGTAGACTAGTACAAAAGGTGAAGTCACACGGGATCAGGGGTGAGCTGGCAAGGTGGATACAGAACTGGCTAGGTCATAGAAGGCAGAGAGTAGCAATGGAAGGGTGCTTTTCTGATTGGAGGGCTGTGACTAGTGGTGTTCCGCAGGGATTGGTGCTGGGACCTTTGCTGTTTGCAGTATATATAAATGATTTGGAGGAAAATGTAACTGGTCTGATTAGTAGGTTTGCAGACGACACAAAGATTGGTGGAATTGCGGATAGCGATGAGGACTGTCGGAGGATACAGCAGGATTTAGATTGTTTGGACACTTGGGCGGAGAGATGGCAGATGGAGTTTAATCCGGACAAATGTGAAGTAATACATTTTGGAAGGGCTAATGCAGGTAGGGAATATACAGTGAATGGTAGAACCCTCAAGAGTATTGACAGTCAGCGAGATCTAGGTGTACAGGTCCACAGGTCACTGAAAGGGGCAACACAGGTGGAGAAGGTAGTCAAGAAGGCATACGGCATGCTTGCCTTCATTTTGCTGGAGTGGCGGTCGGCATCGCCACCGGGGTAGCAGCTTGGTTGGGTGACCTGTACGTCTTCCTGCGGTTAGAGAAAATAAAGTATGAGTTAAGGGGCTCAGCAGGGGAGTTTGAGAAAAGGTGGGGGATGTTTGTGACTGCGTTTGAGGAGCTGCGCGTCGTTGGGGGGGGGGGGGGCTGAAAAAGGAGGAAAATCTGTACAAACTGTATAGTTGATTGTTGGGAAGAATGTTTCCCGGGGTGTTTATTTGCTGTAACCTACTTTGATACAAGTTTCAATAAAATGCGTTTTTTTAAAAAAAAGGAAAGTTGAGGATCCAATTGCAGAGGGAGGAGCCAAGTCCGAGGTTTTGGAGCTTTGATATGAGCTTGGTTGGGATTATGGTGTTGAAGGCGGAGATGTAGTCAATAAATGGAGTCTGATGTAGGAGTCTTTCCTGTTGACATGCTCCAAAGATGAGTGTAGGGCCCGGGAGATGGCGTCTGCTGTGGGCCGGTTGCAGCGGTATGCGAATTGCAGTGGATCAAGGCGTTCTGGGAGTATGGAGGTGATGCGCTTCATGATCAACCTCTCGGAGCACTTCATTACGACTGAGGTCAGAACCACTGGCCGGTAGTCATCGAGGCACGTTGCCCGGTTCTTCTTTGGCACCGGTATGATGGTGGTCTTCTTGAAGCAGGTGGGGACCTCGGAGTGGAGTAGGGACAGGTTAAGTTGTCCGCGAACACCTCTGCCAGCTGGTCCGCGCAGGCTCTGAGTGCACGACCAGGGATACCGTCCGGGCCCGTCGCCTTCCGAGGGTTCACTTTCAAGAAGGCCGATCTGACTTTGGAAGCTATGATAATGGCTGTGGGTGTGCCTGAGGGTGCTGGGGGAGAGGGGTTACTGAGTGACAGTGTGAGGGAGCTGGATTAACATCAGTAGAGATACAGTCAGTAACACAGGGTGCTGGGGGAGAGGGGTTACTGAGTGACAGTGTGAGGGAGCTGGATTAACATCAGTAGAGATACAGTCAGTAACACAGGGTGCTGGGGGAGAGGGGTTACTGAGTGACAGTGTGAGGGAGCTGGATTAACATCAGTAGAGATACAGTCAGTAACACAGGGTGCTGGGGGAGAGGGGTTATTGAGTGACAGTGTGAGGGAGCTGGATTAACATCAGTAGAGATACAGTCAGTAACACAGGGTGCTGGGGGAGAGGGGTTACTGAGTGACAGTGTGAGGGAGCTGGATTAACATCAGTAGAGATACAGTCAGTAACACAGGGTGCTGGGGGAGAGGGGTTACTGAGTGACAGTGTGAGGGAGCTGGATTAACATCAGTAGAGATACAGACAGTAACACAGGGTGCTGGGGGAGAGGGGTTACTGAGTGACAGTCTGAGGGAGCTGGATTAACATCAGTAGAGATACAGTCAGTAACACAGGGTGCTGGGGGAGAGGGGTTACTGAGTGACAGTGTGAGGGAGCTGGATTAACATCAGTAGAGACACAGTCAGTAACACAGGGTGCTGGGGGAGAGGGGTTACTGAGTGACAGTGTGAGGGAGCTGGATTAACATCAGTAGAGATACAGTCAGTAACACAGGGTGCTGGGGGAGAGGGGTTACTGAGTGACAGTGTGAGGGAGCTGGATTAACATCAGTAGAGATACAGACAGTAACACAGGGTGCTGGGGGAGAGGGGTTACTGAGTGACAGTGTGAGGGAGCTGGATTAACATCAGTAGAGATACAGTCAGTAACACAGGGTGCTGGGGGAGAGGGGTTACTGAGTGACAGTGTGAGGGAGCTGGATTAACATCAGTAGAGATACAGTCAGTAACACAGGGTGCTGGGGGAGAGGGGTTACTGAGTGACAGAGTGAGGGAGCTGGATTACCATCAATAGAGATACAGTCAGTAACACAGGGTGCTGGCGGAGAGGGGTTACTGAGTGACAGTGTGAGGGAGCTGGATTAACATGAGTAGAGATACAGTCAGTAACACGGGGTGCTGGGGGAGAGGGGTTACTGAGTGACAGTGTGAGGGAGCTGGATTAACATCAGCAGAGATAAAGTCAGTAACACAGGGTGCTGGGGGGAGAGAGGTTACTGAGTGACAGTGTGAGGGAGCTGGATTAACATCAGTAGAGATACAATCAGTAACACAGGGTGCTGGGCGAGAGGGGTTACTGAGTGACAGTGTGAGGGAGCTGGATTAACATCAGTAGAGATACAGTCAGTAACACAGGGTGCTGGGGGAGAGGGGTTACTGAGTGACAGTGTGAGGGAGCTGGATTAACATCAGTAGAGATACAGTCAGTAACACAGGGTGCTGGGGGAGAGGGGTTACTGAGTGACAGTGTGAGGGAGCTGGATTAACATCAGTAGAGATACAGTCAGTAACACAGGGTGCTGGGCGAGAGGGGTTACTGAGTGACAGTGTGAGGGAGCTGGATTAACATCAGTAGAGATACAGTCAGTAACACAGGGTGCTGGGGGAGAGGGGTTACTGAGTGACAGTGTGAGGGAGCTGGATTAACATCAGTAGAGATACAGTCAGTAACACAGGGTGCTGGGGGTGAGGGGTTACTGAGTGACAGTGTGAGGGAGCTGGATTAACATCAGCAGAGATAAAGTCAGTAACACAGGGTGCTGGGGGGAGAGAGGTTACTGAGTGACAGTGTGAGGGAGCTGGATTAACATCAGTACAGATACAGTCAGTAACACAGGGTGCTGGGGGAGAGGGGTTACTGAGTGACAGTGTGAGGGAGCTGGATTAACATCAGTAGAGATACAGTCAGGAACACAGGGTGCTGGGGGTGAGGGGTTACTGAGTGACAGTGTGAGGGAGCTGGATTAACATCAGTAGAGATACAGTCAGTAACACAGGGTGCTGGGGAGAGGGGTTACTGAGTGACAGTGTGAGGGAGCTGGATTAACATCAGCAGAGATAAAGTCAGTAACACAGGGTGCTGGGGGAGCGGGGTTACTGAGTGACAGTGTGAGGGAGCTGGATTAACATCAGTAGAGATACAGTCAGTAACACAGGGTGCTGGGGGAGAGGGGTTACTGAGTGACAGTGTGAGGGAGCTGGATTAACATCAGTAGAGATACAGTCAGTAACACAGGGTGCTGGGGGAGAGGGGTTAGTGAGTGACAGTGTGAGGGAGCTGGATTAACATCAGTGGAGATAGAGTCAGTAACACAGGGTGCTGGGGGAGAGGGGTTACTGAGTGACAGTGTGAGGGAGCTGGATTAACATCAGTAGAGATACAGTCAGTAACACAGGGTGCTGGGGGAGAGGGGTTACTGAGTGACAGTGTGAGGGAGCTGGATTAACATCAGTAGAGATACAGTCAGTAACACAGGGTCCTGGGGGAGAGGGGTTACTGAGTGACAGTGTGAGGGAGCTGGATTAACATCAGTAGAGATACAGTCAGTAACACAGGGTGCTGGGGGAGAGGGGTTACTGAGTGACAGTGTGAGGGAGCTGGATTAACATCAGTAGAGACACAGTCAGTAACACAGGGTGCTGGGGGAGAGGGGTTACTGAGCGACAGTGTGAGGGAGCTGGATTAACATCAGTAGAGACACAGTCAGTAACACAGGGTGCTGGGGGAGAGGGGTTACTGAGTGACAGTGTGAGGGAGCTGGATTAACATCAGTAGAGATACAGTCAGTAACACAGGGTGCTGGCGGAGAGGGGTTACTGAGTGACAGTGTGAGGGAGCTGGATTAACATCAGTAGAGATACAGTCAGTAACACAGGGTGCTGGGGGAGAGGGGTTACTGAGTGACAGAGTGAGGGAGCTGGATTAACATCAGTACAGATACAGTCAGTGAGCTCCGGAAAGAATGGCATCCAATCAGCTGGCTTGCACCTGCGACCTACGCAGTGACGGGCGGTGTGCTATTCGGCCATGCGGGGCATCGCGGCCGGGCTGCCATATCTCATTTCCTGACCCGCTGGGACTACGAGCCAGATGCAGAACGAGGACTGAACCGGTCGACCGGGTCCGACCTCTCCCTGCATATCGAGGGCAGGCTGCTTCGGAGTGACTGACTGATATGACTGCGGCTGTAGAACCTGTTATTCCTCCTCTTGGCATTCGCCACCCGGAGCCTTCCCGGATCTCAGCAGGGGGAAAGGGGCCACCAATCGTGCTCTGCCTTCCCCGCTGGCCGAAGAGAAAGAGAGAGAGAGAGAGAGAATGAGTCAGAGGGAGAGAGAGAGAGGCAAAAACAAACCGAGGATATGTGAGAGGGAGACAGAGAGTGAGATAGAGTGCGAGTGAAAGACAGAGAGGATCAAGTTAAGGGAGACATAGAAAAGGAGGGGGAGAGAGACACATAGCTGAAGGCAGATTATTATTTGAATGGGTGTAAATTGAGAGAGGCGGATACTCAGCGAGACCTTGGTGTCCTCGTGTATCAGTCGCTGAAAGTAAGCACGCAGGTACAGCAGGGAGGAAAGAAGGCAAATGGTGTGTTGGCCTTCGTAGCGAGAGGATTTGAGTCTAGGAACAGAGATGTTTTACTGGCTCTCTCGGGGCCAGGCTCTCCATGGGCCTGGATCTTCCTGGGCCTGGGTCTTCCTCGGCCTGGGTCTCCCGGGGCCTGGCCCTCCCTGGGCCTGGCCGTCCCTGTGTCTGGCTCTCCCTGGGCTTGGCTCTCTGTCCCTGGCTCTCCCAGGGCTTGGCTCTCCTGGGGCCTGGCCCTCCCGGGGCTTGGCTCTCCCGGGGCCTGGCCCTCCCTGGGCCTGGCCGTCCCTGTGTCTGGCTCTCCCCGGGCTTGGCTCTCCCGGGGCTTGGCTCTCCCGGGGCTTGGCTCTCCCGGGGCTTGGCTCTCCCGGGGCTTGGCTCTCCCGGGGCTTGGCTCTCCCGGGGCCTGGCCCTCCCTGGGCCTGGCTCTCCCCGGGCTTGGCTCTCTGTGCCTGGCTCTCTCAGGGTCTGGGTCTCAGGGCCTGGTTCACCGTGGGCCTGGCTTTCTGGGCCTGGCGCTCGGGGCCTTGCTCCCTCGGGGCCTGGTGCTCACTGGGCCTGGTGCTCACTGGGCCTGGCTCTCTCGGGGCCTGGCACTCTCTGGGCCTGGCTCTATCGGGGCCTGGTCCTTTCTGGGCCCAGCACTCGGGGCCAGGCGCTCTGGGCCTGGCTCTATTGGGGCCTGGTCCTTTCTGGGCCTGGCGCTCGGGGCCTGGCTCTCTCGGGGCCTGGCGCTCGGCGCCTGGGGCTCGGGGCCTGGTCCTCCCTGGGCCTGGCGCTCGGGGCCTGGCGCTCGGGGCCTGGCTCTCTCGGGGCCTGGCTCTCTCGGGGCCTGGCGCTCGGGGCCTGGCGCTCGGGGCCAGGCTCTCCCGGGGCCTGGCCCTCCCTGGGCCTGGCCGTCCCTGTGTCTGGCTCTCCCCGGGCTTGGCTCTCCCCGGGCTTGGCTCTCTGTGCCTGGCTCTCTCAGGGTCTGGGTCTCAGGGCCTGGTTCAACTTGGGCCTGGCTTTCTGGGCCTGGCGCTCGGGGCCTTGCTCCCTCGGGGCTTGGTGCTCACTGGGCCTGGTGCTCACTGGGCCTGGCTCTCTCGGGGCCTGGTCCTTTCTGGGCCCGGCACTCGGGGCCTGGCGCTCTGGGCCTGGCTCTATCGGGGCCTGGTCCTTTCTGGGCCTGGCGCTCGGGGCCTGGCTCTCTCGGGGCCAGGCTCTATCGGGGCCTGGTCCTTTCTGGGCCTGGCGCTCGGGGCCTGGCTCTCTTGGGGCCTGGTCCTCCCTGGGCCTGGCGCTCGGGGCCTGGCTCTCTCAGGGCCTGGCGCTCGGGGCCTGGGGCTCGGGGCCTGGTCCTCCCTGGGCCTGGCGCTCGGGGCCTGGCGCTCGGGGCCTGGCTCTCTCGGGGCCTGGCACTCGGGGCCTGGCTCTCTCGGGGCCTGGTCCTCCCTGGGCCTGGCGCTCGGGGCCTGGCTCTCTCAGAGCCTGGTCCTCCCTGGGCCTGGCTATCTCGGGGCCTGGCGCTCGGGGCCTGGCTCTCTCGGGGCCTGGTCCTCCCTGGGCCTGGCTCTCTCGGGGCCTGGCGCTCAGGGCCTGGCTCTCCCTGGGCCTGGCGCTCGGGGCCTGGCGCTCGGGCCTGGCTCTCCCTAGGCCTGGGTTCTCGGGGCCTGGTCCTCCCTGGGCCTGGCTTTCTGGGCCTGGCGCTCGGGGCCTGGTCCTCCCTGGGCCTGGCGCTCGGGGCCTGGCTCTCCCTGGGCCTGGGTTCTCGGGGCCAGGCGCTCGGGGCCTGGTCCTCCCTGGGCCTGGCTTTCTGGGCCTGGCGCTCGGGGCCTGGTCCTCCCTGGGCCTGTTGGTCTCTGGACTCAGCTCATTCACAGCTTCATTCTCCTGTGACCTCGACAGCGAGCTAGAGCGATCGCAGGTGCAATCCTTGATGTAAATATTCTGAAATGTCCTGCCAACTAAGAGAACATTATCTTGATTGTTCATGCAAATGAATGATACCTTTGCAGTGCCTTATTAGACCTTCAGGCCCTCAAAACCATGGTAACAGAACAAATGCAGCCAAATCTCATTTTGAAGAAAAATGTTTTTGTGACCAAATATGTTCATTGCAGCTCTCGGTCTCTTACTGAATCGAAATGAACACCGGACTTATGTCTGCTTCTTCCAGCGTTCACTGACTCCCCTCTCATACCAACCAACAGGTACAGCACGGGGTTAGATACAGAGTAAAGCTCCCTCTACACTGTCCCCATCAAACACTCCCAGGACAGGTACAGCACGGGGTTAGATACAGAGTAAAGCTCCCTCTACACTGTCCCCATCAAACACTCCCAGGACAGGTACAGCACGGAGTTAGATACAGAGTAAAACTCCCTCTACACTGTCCCCATCAAACACTCCCAGGACAGGTACAGCACGGGGTTAGATACAGAGTAAAGCTCCCTCTACACTGTCCCCATCAAACACTCCCAGGACAGGTACAGCACGGGGTCAGATACAGAGTAAAGCTCCCTCTACACTGTCCCAATCAAACACTCCCAGGACAGGAGAGCACGGGGTTAGATACAGAGTAAAGCTCCCTCTACACTGTCCCCATCAAACACTCCCAGGACAGGTACAGCACGGGGTCAGATACAGAGTAAAGCTCCCTCTACACTGTCCCCATCAAACACTCCCAGGACAGGAGAGCACGGGGTTAGATACTGAGTGACGCTGAGGCTAAAGGAAGGGATTGCAGGTATTCAAAGTTCGTAGCTCCGAGCGGGATTGTTTGCAAACGAGATTGAGTGAGTCACGGCCTGGCCTCAGCCCATCGGGTGTGAGGCCCCTGAGGCACGAGCTCGATGTGGGAAAGCGTAAATGTGGGCCTGGGCGAGGGCCTGAGCGACCGACGTCCGCTCCGAGGGCAGCCGTGAGGAGCGCCGGTCGGTCAGGGGTCGTGTTTCGCATACCTCTCCATCCCCTGGGGGCACCTCTGCCCCAGATCCGGGCTCTGGTTGCCCTGGCAATAGCATGCCTACTCGATGGCAGAATGTTTGACTGAGGGGGTGGTGGTCAGGGGGCGGGAGACATGAGGTGAATTTGCAGGGGGGCGGGGGGGGGGGGGGGGGGTAAGCAGGGCCGTTACGCACTTCCCCCACCAGCTCTCAGTCCGAGCCGGCAGCGAGAACCCAGCCGGCCTGGTGCGGCTCCCTCTCTCGAGAGGCTTGCCTTGTGTTTGTGGAAACTCACAAGGACTGTATAGAGATTGGAGCGCTGCTGTGCAAAAAGAGGAAGTGCAGAAGAGGAACTGGGATCTCCCAATTTCGACGGCAGGAATCCTGCCCTGTCCTCATCACAACACCCGCAGCCTTTGTGGAGGCCCTCCCAACGTCCGCTCACACGCGGAAACCCATACAATGCCTTCAGTGCAGGAGGAGGCCATTCGGCCCATCGAGTCTGCACCGACCCTCTGAATGAGCATCTCACCAAAGCCCACGCCCCTGCTCCATCTCATTCACCCGTCAATCTAACCTGCACATCTTTGGACACTAAGGGGCAATTTAGCACGGCCGATCCACCTAACCTGCACATCTTTGGACACGAAGGGACAATTTATCACGGTCAATCCACCTAACCTGCACATCTTTGGACACTAAGGACAATTTAGCACGGCCAATCCACCCAACCCGCACATCTTTGGACACTAAGGGACAATTTAGCATGGCCAATCCACCCAACCTGCACATCTTTGGACACTAAGGGGCAATTTAGCACGGCCAATCCACCTAACCTGCACATCTTTGGACACTAAGGGGCAATTTAGCACGGCCAATCCACCTAACCTGCACATCTTTGGACACTAAGGACAATTTAGCACGGCCAATCCACCCAACCCGCACATCTTTGGACACTAAGGGACAATTTAGCATGGCCAATCCACCCAACCTGCACATCTTTGGACACTAAGGGGCAATTTAGCACGGCCAATCCACCTAACCTGCACATCTTTGGACACTAAGGGGCAATTTAGCACGGCCAATCCACCTAACCTGCACATCTTTGGACACTAAGGGGCAATTTAGCATGGCCAATCCACCTGACCTGCATATCTTTGGATACTAAGGGACAATTTAGCACGGCCAATCCACCTAACCTGCACATCTTTGGACACTAAGGGGCAATTTAGCATGGCCAATCCACCTAACCTGCACATCTTTGGACACTAAGGGGCAATTTAGTGCGGCCAATCCACCTAACCTGCACATCTTTGGACACTAAGGGGCAATTTAGTGCGGCCAATCCACCTAACCTGCACATCTTTGGACACTAAGGGGCAATTTAGTGCGGCCAATCCACCCAACCTGCACATCTTTGGACACTAAGGGGCAATTTAGCACGGCCAATCCACCTAACCTGCACATCTTTGGACACTAAGGGACAATTTAGCACGGCCAATCCACCTAACCTGCACATCTTTGGACACTAAGGGACAATTTAGCACGGCCAATCCACCTAACCTGCACATCTTTGGACACTAAGGGACAATTTAGCACGGCCAATCCACCTAACCTGCACATCTTTGGACACTAAGGGGCAATTTAGCACGGCCAATCCACCTAACCTGCACATCTTTGGACACTAAGGGACAATTTAGCACGGCCAATCCACCCAACCCGCACATCTTTGGACACTAAGGGACAATTTAGCATGGCCAATCCACCCAACCTGCACATCCTTGGACACTAAGGGACAATTTAGCACGGCCAATCCACCTAACCTGCACATCTTTGGACACTAAGGGGCAATTTAGCACGGCCAATCCACCTAACCTGCACATCTTTGGATACTAAGGGACAATTTAGCACGGCCAATCCACCTAACCTGCACATCTTTGGACACTAAGGGGCAATTTAGCATGGCCAATCCACCTAACCTGCACATCTTTGGACACTAAGGGACAATTTAGCGCGGCCAATCCACCTAACCTGCACATCTTTGGACACTAAGCGGCAATTTAGTGCGGCCAATCCACCTAACCTGCACATCTTTGGACACTAAGGGGCAATTTAGCACGGCCAATCCACCTAACCTGCACATCTTTGGACACTAAGGGGCAATTTAGCCCGGCCAATCCACCCAACCTGCACATCTTTGGACACTAAGGACAATTTAGCACAGCCAATCCACCTAACCTGCATATCTTTGGACACTAAGGGGCAATTTAGCACGGCCAATCCACCTAACCTGGACATCTTTGGACACTAAGGGACAATTTAGCAGGGCCAATCCACCTAACCTGCACATCTTTGGACACTAAGGGGCAATTTAGCATGGCCAATCCACCTAACCTGCACATCTTTGGACACTAAGGGACAATTTAGCACGGCCAATCCACCTAACCTGCACATCTTTGGACACTAAGGGGCAATTTAGTGCGGCCAATCCACCTAACCTGCACATCTTTGGACTATGGGAGGAAACCGGAGCACCCGGAGGAAACCCACGCAGACACGGGGAGAACGTGTAAACTCCACACAGACATTTTTCCGAGGCTGGACTTGAACGCGGGTGCCTGGAGCCAGGGGGCAGTGGCGCTGGCCGCCTTGCGACCCACGCTGCTGTCAGGATGAGAGGAGCGCGATGCCCGTCTCTTATTCTGCTATTCAGCCAGCAGGAACATATATTTAAATGATTTCCCGACCTAGGTGTACAGACTATTTTGTGCTTCACCTATTCATCTCAAAATAACCATTCAATCCCCAGAAACTCCCCAGAAACTCCCCGGGAAACGCACCCAGAGACTCACCCAGAAACTCACCCAGAAACCCACCTGGAAACTCACCCAGAAACTCACCTAGAAACCAACCCGGAAGCATACCCGGAAACTCAAACAGAGACTCACCCAGAAACCCACCCGGAAACTCACCCGGAAACTCACCCGGAAACTCACCTAGAAACTCACCCAGAAACTCAAACAGAGACTCACCCAGAAACTCACCCGGAAACTCAAACAGAGACTCACCCAGAAACTCACCCAGAAACTCACCCGGAAACTCACCCGGAAGCTCACCTAGAAACCAACCCGGAAGCATACCCGGAAACTCACCCGGAAACTCACCCGGAAACCCACCCGGAAACTGACACGGAAACTGACACGGAAACCCACCCGGAAACTCACCCGGAAACCCACCCGGAAACTCACCCAGAAACTCACCCAGAAACTCACCCGGAAACTCACCCGGAAACTCACCCAGAAACCCATCCGGAAACTCACCCAGAAACCTAGCTAGAAACTCACCCAGAAAACCACACGGAAACTCACCCGGAAACCAACCCAGAAACTCACTAAGAAACCAACCCAGAAACTCACTAAGAAACCCACCCAGAAACTCACCTAGAAACCCATCCGGAAACTCACCCGGAAACCCAGCCAGAAACTGACCCGGAAACTCACACGGAAACCCACACGGAAACTCACTAAGAAACCCACCCAGAAAACCACCCGGAAACTCACCCAGAATCTCACCCAGAAACCCACCCAGAAACTCACCCGGAAACTCACCCGGAAACTCACACGGAAACCCACACGGAAACTCACTAAGAAACCCACCCAGAAAACCACCCGGAAACTCACCCAGAATCTCACCCAGAAACCCACCCAGAAACTCACCCGGAAACGCACCCAGAAACTCACCCAGAAACTCACCCGGAAACTCACCCGGAAACTCACCCAGAAATCCACCCGGGAACTCACCCGGATACTCACCCGGAAACTCACCTAGAAACCAACCCGGAAGCATACCCGGAAACTCAAACAGAAACTCACCCGGAAACCCACCCGGAAACTGACACGGAAACCCACCCGGAAACTCACCCGGAAACCCACCTGGAAACTCACCCAGAAACCCACCCGGAAACTCACCCGGAAACTCACCCAGAAACCCATCCGGAAACTCACCCAGAAACCTAGCTAGAAACTCACCCAGAAAACCACACGGAAACTCACCCGGAAACCAACCCAGAAACTCACTAAGAAACCAACCCAGAAACTCACTAAGAAACCCACCCAGAAACTCACCTAGAAACCCATCCGGAAACTCACCCGGAAACCCAGCCAGAAACTGACCCGGAAACTCACACGGAAACCCACACGGAAACTCACTCAGAAACCCACCCAGAAAACCACCCGGAAACTCACCCAGAATCTCACCCAGAAACCCACCCAGAAACTCACCCGGAAACTCACCCGGAAACTCACCTAGAAACCCATCCGGAAACTCACCCGGAAACCCAGCCAGAAACTGACCCGGAAACTCACACGGAAACCCACACGGAAACTCACTCAGAAACCCACCCAGAAAACCACCCGGAAACTCACCCAGAATCTCACCCAGAAACCCACCCAGAAACTCACCCGGAAACTCACCCGGAAACTCACACAGAAACTCACCCAGAAACTCACCCGGAAACTCACCCAGAATCTCACCCAGAAACCCACCCAGAAACTCACCCAGAAACTCACCCGGAAACTCACCCAGAAACCCACCCAGAAACCCACCAAGAAAATCACCCAGAAACCCACCCAGAAACCCACCCGGAAACTCACCCAGAAACTCACTCAGAAACCCACCCAGAAACCCACCCAGAAACTCACCCGGAAACTCACCCGGAAACTCACACAGAAACTCACCCAGAAACCCACCAAGAAAATCACCCAGAAACCCACCCAGAAACCCACCCGGAAACTCACCCAGAAACTCACTCAGAAACCCACCCAGAAACCCACCCAGAAACCCACCCGGAAACTCACCCAGAAATCCACCCAGAAACTCACCCAGAAACCCACCCAGAAACTCACCCGGAAACGCACCCAGAAACTCACCCAGAAACCCACCAAGAAACTCACCCAGAAACCCACCCAGAAACTCACCCAGAAACTCACCCAGAAACCCATCCAGAAACTCACCCAGAAACCCACCCAGAAACTCACCCAGAAACTCACCCAGAAATTCACCCGGAAACTCACCCAGAAACCCACCCAGAAACTCACCCAGAAACTCACCCGGAAACTGACCTGGAAAATCACCCAGAAACCCACCCAGAAACTCACCCAGAAACTCACCCAGAAACCCACCCAGAAACCCACCCAGAAGCTCACCCAGAAACCCACCCAGAAACTCACCCAGAAACCCACCCAGAAACCCACCCAGAAACCCAGCCAGAAACTCACCCAGAAACCCACCCAGAAACCCACCCAGAAACTCACCCAGAAACTCACCCAGAAACCCACCCAGAAACCCACCCGGAAACTCACCCGGAAACTCACACAGAAACTCACCCAGAAACCCACCCAGAAAATCACCCAGAAACCCACCCAGAGACTCACCAGAAACTCACCCGGAAACTCACCCGGAAACTCACCCGGAAACTCACCCAGAAACCCACCCAGAAACCGACCCAGAAACCCACCCGGAAACCCACCCGGAAACTCACCCGGAAACTCACACAGAAACTCACCCAGAAACCCACCCAGAAACCCACCCAGAAACCCACCCAGAGACTCACCAGAAACTCACCCGGAAACTAACCCGGAAACTCACCCGGAGACACACCCGGAAACCCACCCGGAAACCCACCCGGAAACTCACCGGGAAACTCACCCAGAAACTCACCCAGAAACCTACCCGGAAACACACCCAGAAACCCACCCAGAAACTCACCCGGAGACACACCCGGAAACCCACCCGGAAACTCACACGGAAACCCACCCAGAAACTCTCCCAGAGACTCACCCGGAAACTCACCCGGAATCCCACACAGAAACTCACCCAGAAACCCACCCAGAAACTCACCCAGAAACTCACACAGAAACTCACCCAGAAACCCACCCAGTAAATCACCCAGAAACCCACCCAGAGACTCACCAGAAACTCACCCGGGAACTCACCCAGAAACTCACCCGGAAACTCACACAGAAACTCACCCAGAAACCCACCCAGAAAGTCACCCAGAAACCCACCCAGAAACTCACCCAGAAACTCACCCGGAAACTCACCCGGGAAAATCACCCAGAAATCAACCAAGAAACTCCCTGGGAAATGCACCCAGAAATGCACCGAGAAACGCACCCAGAAACTCACCCGGGAACTCACCCAGAAACTCACCCAGAAACTGAACCAGAAAATCACTCTGAAATCCACCCAGAAACTCACCCAGAAACTCACTAAGAAACCCACCCAGAAACCCACCCGGAAACTCACCCGGAAACTCACCCGGAAACTCACCCAGAAACCTACCCGGAAACACATCCAGAAACCCACCCAGAAACTCACCCGGAGACACACCCGGAAACCCACCCGGAAACTCACACGGAAACTCACACGGAAACTCACCCAGAAACTCACCCAGAAACCTACCCGGAAACACACCCAGAAACCCACCCAGAAACTCACCCGGAGACACACCCGGAAACCCACCCGGAAACTCACACGGAAACCCACCCAGAAACTCTCCCAGAGACTCACCCGGAAACTCACCCGGAATCCCACACAGAAACTCACCCAGAAACCCACCCAGAAACTCACCCAGAAACCCACCCAGAAACTCACCCAGAAACCCACCCAGAAACTCACCCAGAAACCCACCCAGAAACCCACCCAGAAACCCACCCAGAAACCCACCCAGAAACCCACCCAGGATCCCACCCGGAAACTCACCCGGAAACTCACACAGAAACTCACCCAGAAACCCACCCAGAAACTCACCCAGAAACTCACACAGAAACTCACCCAGAAACCCACCCAGTAAATCACCCAGAAACCCACCCAGAGACTCACCAGAAACTCACCCGGGAACTCACCCAGAAACTCACCCGGAAACTCACACAGAAACTCACCCAGAAACCCACCCAGAAAGTCACCCAGAAACCCACCCAGAAACTCACCCAGAAACTCACCCGGAAACTCACCCGGGAAAATCACCCAGAAATCAACCAAGAAACTCCCTGGGAAATGCACCCAGAAATGCACCGAGAAACGCACCCAGAAACTCACCCGGGAACTCACCCAGAAACTCACCCAGAAACTGAACCAGAAAATCACTCTGAAATCCACCCAGAAACTCACCCAGAAACTCACTAAGAAACCCACCCAGAAACCCACCCGGAAACTCACCCGGAAACTCACCCGGAAACTCACCCGGAAACTCACCCAGAAACCTACCCGGAAACACATCCAGAAACCCACCCAGAAACTCACCCGGAGACACACCCGGAAACCCACCCGGAAACTCACACGGAAACTCACACGGAAACTCACCCAGAAACTCACCCAGAAACCTACCCGGAAACACACCCAGAAACCCACCCAGAAACTCACCCGGAGACACACCCGGAAACCCACCCGGAAACTCACACGGAAACCCACCCAGAAACTCTCCCAGAGACTCACCCGGAAACTCACCCGGAATCCCACACAGAAACTCACCCAGAAACCCACCCAGAAACCCACCCAGAAACCCACCCAGAAACCCACCCAGAAACCCACCCAGAAACTCACCCAGAAACCCACCCAGAAACCCACCCAGAAACCCACCCAGAAACCCACCCAGGATCCCACCCGGAAACTCACCCGGAAACTCACACAGAAACTCACCCAGAAACCCACCCAGAAAATCACCCAGAAACCCACCCAGAAACTCACCCAGAAACTCACCCGGAAACTCACCGGGGAAAATCATCCAGAAATCAACCAAGAAACTCCCTGGGAAATGCACCCAGAAATGCACCGAGAAACGCACCCGGAAACTCACCCGGGAACTCACCCAGAAACTCACCCAGAAACTGAACCAGAAAATAACTCTGAAATCCACCCAGAAACTCACCCAGAAACTCACTAAGAAACCCACCCAGAAACCCACCCGGAAACTCCCCGCGAAACTCACCCAGAAACTCACGCGGGAAATTCACCCGGGAAACTCACCCAGAAACTCACCCAGAAACTCACCCAGAAACCCACCCAGAAACCCACCCAGACACCCACCCAGAAACATACACAGAAACCCACCCGGAAATGCAACCAGAAACTCACCCAGAAACTCACCCAGAAACTCACCCGGAAACTCCCCGGAAAACTCACCGGAAACTCACCCTGAATCTCACCCGGAAACCCACCCGGAAACCCACCTGGAAACTCACCCGGAAACCCACTCGGAAGCCCACCCGGAAACTCACCCGGTAACCCACTCGGAAACCCACCCGGATACCCACCCGGAAACTCACCCAGAAACTCACCCGGGAAACTCCCCGGGAAACTCACCCAGAAACTCACCCGGAAACTCACTCGGAAACTCACCCAGAGACTCACCAGAAACTCACCCAGAACTCACCTGGAAACTCACCCGGAAACCCACCCGGAAACTCACCCGGAAACCCACCCGGAAACTCACCCGGAAGCTCACCCGGAAGCTCACCCGGAAACCCACCCGGAAACCCACCCGGAAACTCACCTGGAAACTCACCCAGAAACTCACCCAGAAACTCACCCGGAAACCCACCCGGAAACCCACCCAGAGACTCACCAGAAACTCACACGGAAACGCACCCGGAAACCCACCCAGAAACTCACCCAGAAACCCACCCAGAAACTCACTAAGAAACCCACCCAGAAACCCACCTGGAAACTCACCCGGAAACTCACCCGGGAAACTCACCCAGAAACTCACCCGGGAAACTCACATAGAAACTCACCCCGAAACCCACCCAGAAACCCACCCGGAAACTCACGCGCAAACCCACCCGGAAACCCACCCGGAAACCCACCCGGAAACCCACCCGGAAACCCACCCGGAAACCCACTCGGAAACACTCCCTGAAACTCACACGGGAAACTCATCCGGGAAACTCACCCGGGAAACTCCCCGGAAAACTCACCCAGAAACTCACCCAGAAACCCACACAGAAACATACACAGAAACTCACCCGAAAACTCACCCGGAAACCCACCCGGAAACTCACCCGAAAACTCACCCGGAAACACACCCGGAAACCCACCCGGAAGCTCACCGGGAAACTCACCCAGAAACCCACCCAGAAATCCACCCATAAACCCACCCAGAAACATACACAGAAACTCACCCAGAAACCCACCCGGAAACTCACCCGGAAACTCACGCGGAAACCCACCCGGAAACCCACTCGGAAACACACCCGCAAACTCACCCGGGAAACTCGCCAGGGAAACTCACCCGGGAAACTCCCCGGGAAACTCACCCAGAAACTCACCCAGAAACCCACCCAGAAACCCACCCCGAAACATACACAGAAACTCACCCGAAAACTCACCCGGAAACCCACCCGGAAACTCACCCGAAAACTCACCCGGAAACCCACCCGTAAACCCACCCGGAAACTCACCGGGAAACTCACCCGGAAACTCACCCAGAAACCCACCCAGAAACCCACCCAGAAGCTCACCCGGGAAACTCACCCAGAAACTCACCCAGAAACCCACCCAGAAACCCACCCAGAAACTCCCAGGGAAACGCACCCAGAAATGCACCCAGAAACGCACCCGGAATCTCACCCGGAAACTCACCCGGAAACTCACTCGGAAACTCACCCAGAAACGCATCCGCAAACACACCCAGAAACTCACCCAGAAACCCACCCAGAAACGCACCCAGAATCTCACCCGGAAACTCACCCGGAAACACACCCGGAAACTCACCCAGAAACTCACCAAGAAACCCACCCAGAAACTCACACGGAAACCCACCCGGAAACTCACCCGGAAACCCACCCGGAAACCCACCCGGAAACTCACTAAGAAACCCACCCAGAAACTCACCCAGAAACTCACCCGGAAACCCACCCAGAAACCCACCCAGAAACTCACCAGAAACCCACCCAGAAACTCACCCGGAAACCCACCCAGAAACGCACCCGGAAACTCACCCAGAAACCCACCCAGAAACCCACCCAGAAACCCACCCAGAAACGCACCCGGAAACTCACCCAGAAACCCACCAGAAACTCACCAGAAACCCACCCAGCAACTCACCCAGAAACCCACCCAGAAACTCACCAGAAACCCACCCAGAAACACACCCAGAAACACACCCAGAAACCCACCCAGAAACCCACCCGGAAACTCACTAAGAAACCCACCTGGAAACTCACCCGGAAACCCACCCAGAAACCCACCCAGAAACTCACCAGAAACCCACCCTGAAACTCACCCGGAAACCCACCCAGAAACCCACCCAGAAACCCACCCAGAAACCCACCCAGAAACCCACCCAGAAACTCACCAGAAACCCACCCTGAAACTCACCCGGAAACCCACCTAGAAACCCACCCAGAAACGCACCCGGAAACCCACCCAGAAACGCACCCGGAAACTCACCCAGAAACCCACCCAGAAACTCACCAGAAACCCACCCAGAAACCCACCCAGAAACCCACCCAGAAACTCACCAGAAACCTACCCAGAAACTCACCCAGAAACCCACCCAGAAACCCACCCGGAAACTCACCCAGAAACCCACCCAGAAACTCATCAGAAACCCACCCAGAAACTCACCCAGAAACTCACCCAGAAACCCACCCAGAAACTCACCCGGAAACCCACCCAGAAACTCACCCAGAAACCCACCCGGAAACTCACCCGGAAACTCACCCGGAAACTCACTGAGAAACCCACCCAGAAACTCACCCGGAAACCAACCCAGAAACCCACCCAGAAACTCACCAGAAACCCACCCAGAAACTCACCTGGAAACCCACCCAGAAACCCACCCAGAAACCCACCCAGAAACCCACCCAGAAACCCACCCGGAAACTCACCCAGAAACCCACCCAGAAACCCACCCAGAAACGCAGCCGGAAACTCACCCAGAAACCCACCCAGAAACTCACCAGAAACCCACCCAGAAACCCACCCAGAAACCCACCCAGAAACTCACCAGAAACCCACCCAGAAACTCACCCAGAAACCCACCCAGAAACCCACCCAGAAACCCACCCGTAAACTCACCCGGAAACTCACTAAGAAACCCACCCGGAAACTCACCCGGAAACCCACCCAGAAACCCACCCAGAAACTCACCAGAAACCCACCCTGAAACTCACCCGGAAACCCACCTGGAAACTCACCTGGAAACTCACCCAGAAACTCACCAGAAACCCACCCAGAAACTCACCTGGAAACCCACCCAGAAACCCACCTAGAAACCCACCCAGAAACCCACCCAGAAACCCACCCAGAAACGCAGCCGGAAACTCACCCAGAAACCCACCCAGAAACTCACCAGAAACCCACCCAGAAACCCACCCAGAAACCCACCCAGAAACTCACCAGAAACCCACCCAGAAACTCACCCAGAAACCCACCCAGAAACCCACCCAGAAACCCACCCGTAAACTCACCCGGAAACTCACTAAGAAACCCACCCGGAAACTCACCCGGAAACCCACCCAGAAACCCACCCAGAAACTCACCAGAAACCCACCCTGAAACTCACCCGGAAACCCACCCGGAAACCCACCTGGAAACTCACCCGGAAACCCACCCGGAAACTCACCCGGTAGCCCACTCGGAAACCCACCCGGAAACACACCCAGAAACTCACCCAGAAACTCACCCAGAAACCCACCCAGAAACCCACCGAGAAACATACACAGAAACTCACACGGAAACCCACCCGGAAACTCACCCAGAAACTCACCCGGAAACTCACCCGGAAACCCACCCAGAGACTCACCAGAAACTCACCCGGAAACTCACCCGGAAACACACCCGGAAACACACCCGGAAACACACCCGCAAACACACCCAGAAACCCACCCAGAAACCCACCCAGAAACCCACCCAGAAACCCACCCAGAAACTCACCCGGGAAACTCACCCAGAAACTCACCCAGAAACTCACCCAGAAACTCACCCAGAAACTCACCAAGAATCCCACCCAGAAACCCACCCAGAAACTCACACGGAAACCCACCCGGAAACTCACCCGGAAACCCACCCGGAAACTCACCCGGAAACTCACTAAGAAACCCACCCAGAAACTCACCCAGAAACTCACCCGGAAACCCACCCAGAAACCCACCCAGAAACTCACCAGAAACCCACCCAGAAACTCACCCGGAAACCCACCCAGAAACCCACCCAGAAACGCACCCGGAAACTCACCCAGAAACCCACCCAGAAACCCACCCAGAAACCCACCCAGAAACGCACCCGGAAACTCACCCAGAAACCCACCAGAAACTCACCAGAAACCCACCCAGCAACTCACCCAGAAACCCACCCAGAAACTCACCAGAAACCCACCCAGAAACACACCCAGAAACACACCCAGAAACCCACCCAGAAACCCACCCGGAAACTCACTAAGAAACCCACCTGGAAACTCACCCGGAAACCCACCCAGAAACCCACCCAGAAACTCACCAGAAACCCACCCTGAAACTCACCCGGAAACCCACCCAGAAACCCACCTAGAAACCCACCCAGAAACCCACCCAGAAACCCACCCGTAAACTCACCCGGAAACGCACTAAGAAACCCACCCGGAAACTCACCCGGAAACCCACCCAGAAACCCACCCAGAAACTCACCAGAAACCCACCCTGAAACTCACCCGGAAACCCACCCTGAAACCCACCTGGAAACTCACCCGGAAACCCACCCGGAAACTCACCCGGTAGCCCACTCGGAAACCCACCCGGAAACACACCCAGAAACTCACCCAGAAACTCACCCAGGAAACTCACCCGGGAAACTCCCCGGGAAACTCACCCAGAAACTCACCCAGAAACCCACCCAGAAACCCACCGAGAAACATACACAGAAACTCACACGGAAACCCACCCGGAAACTCACCCAGAAACTCACCCGGAAACTCACCCGGAAACCCACCCAGAGACTCACCAGAAACTCACCCGGAAACTCACCCGGAAACACACCCGGAAACACACCCGGAAACACACCCGCAAACACACCCAGAAACCCACCCAGAAACCCACCCAGAAACCCACCCAGAAACCCACCCAGAAACTCACCCGGGAAACTCACCCAGAAACTCACCCAGAAACTCACCCAGAAACTCACCCAGAAACTCACCCAGAAACTCACCAAGAAACCCACCCAGAAACTCACACGGAAACCCACCCGGAAACTCACCCGGAAACCCACCCGGAAACTCACCCAGAAACCCACCCAGAAACGCACCCGGAAACTCACCCAGAAACCCACCAGAAACTCACCCGGAAACTCACCCAGAAACCCACCCAGAAACTCACCAGAAACCCACCCAGAAACTCACCAGAAACCCACCCAGAAACTCACCAGAAACCCACCCAGAAACCCACCCAGAAACCCACCCAGAAACGCACCCGGAAACTCACCCAGAAACCCACCAGAAACTCACCCGGAAACTCACCCAGAAACCCACCCAGAAACTCACCAGAAACCCACCCAGAAACTCACCAGAAACCCACCCAGAAACTCACCAGAAACCCACCCAGAAACACACCCAGAAACACACCCAGAAACCCACCCAGAAACCCACCCGGAAACTCACTAAGAAACCCACCTGGAAACTCACCCGGAAACCCACCCAGAAACCCACCCGGAAACTCACCCAGAAACCCACCCAGAAACCCACCCAGAAACGCAGCCGGAAACTCACCCAGAAACCCACCCAGAAACTCACCAGAAACCCACCCAGAAACCCACCCAGAAACCCACCCAGAAACTCACCAGAAACCCACCCAGAAACTCACCCAGAAACCCACCCAGAAACCCACCCAGAAACCCACCCGTAAACTCACCCGGAAACTCACTAAGAAACCCACCCGGAAACTCACCCGGAAACCCACCCAGAAACCCACCCAGAAACTCACCAGAAACCCACCCTGAAACTCACCCGGAAACCCACCCGGAAACCCACCTGGAAACTCACCCGGAAACCCACCCGGAAACTCACCCGGTAGCCCACTCGGAAACCCACCCGGAAACACACCCAGAAACTCACCCAGAAACTCACCCAGGAAACTCACCCGGGAAACTCCCCGGGAAACTCACCCAGAAACTCACCCAGAAACCCACCCAGAAACCCACCGAGAAACATACACAGAAACTCACACGGAAACCCACCCGGAAACTCACCCAGAAACTCACCCGGAAACTCACCCGGAAACCCACCCAGAGACTCACCAGAAACTCACCCGGAAACTCACCCGGAAACACACCCGCAAACACACCCGGAAACACACCCGCAAACACACCCAGAAACCCACCCAGAAACCCACCCAGAAACCCACCCAGAAACCCACCCAGAAACTCACCCGGGAAACTCACCCAGAAACTCACCCAGAAACTCACCCAGAAACTCACCCAGAAACTCACCAAGAATCCCACCCAGAAACCCACCCAGAAACTCACACGGAAACCCACCCGGAAACTCACCCGGAAACCCACCCGGAAACTCACCCGGAAACTCACTAAGAAACCCACCCAGAAACTCACCCAGAAACTCACCCGGAAACCCACCCAGAAACCCACCCAGAAACTCACCAGAAACCCACCCACAAACTCACCCGGAAACCCACCCAGAAACCCACCCAGAAACGCACCCGGAAACTCACCCAGAAACCCACCCAGAAACCCACCCAGAAACCCACCCAGAAACGCACCCGGAAACTCACCCAGAAACCCACCAGAAACTCACCAGAAACCCACCCAGCAACTCACCCAGAAACCCACCCAGAAACTCACCAGAAACCCACCCAGAAACACACCCAGAAACACACCCAGAAACCCACCCAGAAACCCACCCGGAAACTCACTAAGAAACCCACCTGGAAACTCACCCGGAAACCCACCCAGAAACCCACCCAGAAACTCACCAGAAACCCACCCTGAAACTCACCCGGAAACCCACCCAGAAACCCACCTAGAAACCCACCCAGAAACCCACCCAGAAACCCACCCGTAAACTCACCCGGAAACGCACTAAGAAACCCACCCGGAAACTCACCCGGAAACCCACCCAGAAACCCACCCAGAAACTCACCAGAAACCCACCCTGAAACTCACCCGGAAACCCACCCTGAAACCCACCTGGAAACTCACCCGGAAACCCACCCGGAAACTCACCCGGTAGCCCACTCGGAAACCCACCCGGAAACACACCCAGAAACTCACCCAGAAACTCACCCAGGAAACTCACCCGGGAAACTCCCCGGGAAACTCACCCAGAAACTCACCCAGAAACCCACCCAGAAACCCACCGAGAAACATACACAGAAACTCACACGGAAACCCACCCGGAAACTCACCCAGAAACTCACCCGGAAACTCACCCGGAAACCCACCCAGAGACTCACCAGAAACTCACCCGGAAACTCACCCGGAAACACACCCGGAAACACACCCGGAAACACACCCGCAAACACACCCAGAAACCCACCCAGAAACCCACCCAGAAACCCACCCAGAAACCCACCCAGAAACTCACCCGGGAAACTCACCCAGAAACTCACCCAGAAACTCACCCAGAAACTCACCCAGAAACTCACCCAGAAACTCACCAAGAAACCCACCCAGAAACTCACACGGAAACCCACCCGGAAACTCACCCGGAAACCCACCCGGAAACTCACCCGGAAACTCACTAAGAAACCCACCCAGAAACTCACCCAGAAACTCACCCGGAAACCCACCCGGAAACTCACCCAGAAACCCACCCAGAAACCCACCCAGAAACGCACCCGGAAACTCACCCAGAAACCCACCAGAAACTCACCCGGAAACTCACCCAGAAACCCACCCAGAAACTCACCAGAAACCCACCCAGAAACTCACCAGAAACCCACCCAGAAACTCACCAGAAACCCACCCAGAAACACACCCAGAAACACACCCAGAAACCCACCCAGTAACCCACCCGGAAACTCACTAAGAAACCCACCTGGAAACTCACCCGGAAACCCACCCAGAAACCCACCCAGAAACTCACCAGAAACCCACCCTGAAACTCACCCGGAAACCCACCCAGAAACCCACCTAGAAACCCACCCAGAAACGCACCCGGAAACCCACCCAGAAACGCACCCGGAAACTCACCCAGAAACCCACCCAGAAACTCACCAGAAACCCACCCAGAAACCCACCCAGAAACCCACCCAGAAACTCACCCGGAAACCCACCCAGAAACTCACCCAGAAACCCACCCGGAAACTCACCCGGAAACTCACCCGGAAACTCACTGAGAAATCCACCCAGAAACTCACCCGGAAACCCACCCAGAAACCCACCCAGAAACTCACCAGAAACCCACCCAGAAACTCACCCGGAAACCCACCCAGAAACCCACCCAGAAACCCACCCAGAAACCCACCCGGAAACTCACCCAGAAACCCACCCAGAAACCCACCCAGAAACGCAGCCGGAAACTCACCCAGAAACCCACCCAGAAACTCACCAGAAACCCACCCAGAAACTCACCCAGAAACCCACCCAGAAACTCACCAGAAACCCACCCAGAAACTCACCCAGAAACCCACCCAGAAACCCACCCAGAAACCCACCCGTAAACTCACCCGGAAACTCACTAAGAAACCCACCCGGAAACTCAACCGGAAACCCACCCAGAAGCCCACCCAGAAACTCACCAGAAACCCACCCTGAAACTCACCCGGAAACCCACCCGGAAACCCACCTGGAAACTCACCCGGAAACCCACCCGGAAACTCACCCGGTAGCCCACTCGGAAACCCACCCGGAAACACACCCAGAAACTCACCCAGAAACTCACCCAGGAAACTCACCCGGGAAACTCCCCGGGAAACTCACCCAGAAACTCACCCAGAAACCCACCCAGAAACCCACCGAGAAACATACACAGAAACTCACACGGAAACCCACCCGGAAACTCACCCAGAAACTCACCCGGAAACTCACCCGGAAACCCACCCAGAGACTCACCAGAAACTCACCCGGAAACTCACCCGGAAACACACCCGGAAACACACCCGGAAACACACCCGCAAACACACCCAGAAACCCACCCAGAAACCCACCCAGAAACCCACCCAGAAACCCACCCAGAAACTCACCCGGGAAACTCACCCAGAAACTCACCCAGTAACTCACCCAGAAACTCACCCAGAAACCCACCCAGAAACCCACCCAGAAACTCACCCAGAAACTCACCCGGAAACTCACCCGGGAAACTCACCCAGAAGCCCACCCAGAAACCCACCCAGAAACTCCCTGGGAAATGCACCCAGAAATGCACCCAGAAATGCACCCGGAAACGCACCCGGAAACTCACCCGGGAACTCACCCAGAAACTCACCCAGAAACTGAACCAGAAAATCACTCTGAAATCCACCCAGAAACTCACCCAGAAACCCACCCAGAAACTCACCAGAAACCCACCCAGAAACTCACCCAGAAACCCACCCAGAAACTCACCCGGAAACCCACCCAGAAACTCACCCGAAACCCACCCAGAAACCCACCCAGAAACTCACCCAGAAACGTACCACTGTAACTGAACCAGCCTTGCTCTAAGCCACGTGCTGGGGGGTGATGCTGAGGATACACCCTGTCTCACTCTGTAGATGTTGGTCTGTGGAAAGAGGCGGGGTGTGAGCGCCTCATCCCTTTTATAGTGAGATACCACCCCTGAGTGTCCTGACTGCTCATTGGTCGTGTCCTGTTCTCTGTGTTCATTAGCTGCATGTTTGCATATCATGACATCTCCCCTTTTTCAAAATGTTTTGTTGGCGGATGTGAATGTATTTACATGTGAATGAGTCTGTCTAACGTGACTGACGAAGGACAACAGAACAGAGCAAACAAAACAAACGTTCACAAGTCCAGTCTCTGAGGCTTGCGTCTGATCCTGGTCGACCGCTGGAGAGGTGGCGGAGGGGATGACGGCGCCTTGACAGGCGGGATGGAAGCCTGACTGGTGGCCTCGTGGTGCGAGGTATCAGGAGGTGGCAATTCAACATGTGGAAATGGAAGAGAAAGTGGTTGCGGGCAGGCAACTTTGCGCAGTGCCCGTCGATTCCTTCGCACGATGGAGGCATCAGCCATGAGTACAACATAAGAGCGGGGCGCGGCCTGTCGAACATCGACAGCCGGGGCAGACCACCCACCATCCGGTATCTGGATCCTGACAGTGTCTGCCAGGGATAGCACGGCCAGATCGGTGGCATGGGCATCATAGCCCTGCTTTTGACGGTCTCGGAGCTGCTGCATATTCTGCAGCACCGGGAGGTGATCCAGGTTGGGCAGGTGTATGGCTGGAAGCGTCGTCCGCAGATCCCTGTTCCTCAGGAGTTGAGCCGGCGGCATGCCAGTGGACAATGGAGTCGCCCTGTACGCGAGCAGTGCAAGGTGTATGTTGGAAGCAGAGTCCGCGGCCTTGCAGATGAGCTGTTTCACAATGTGCACCCCTTTCTCGACATTCCCATTGGACTGCGGGTAGTGCGGGCTGGAGGTCATGCTGGAAATTGTATGACCTGGCAAATGTGGACCATTCTTGACTGCTAAAGCACAGGTCATTGTCGCTCATGACGGTCATTGGGATGCCATGCCTAGAGAATGTGTCCTTACAGGCTTTGATGACGGTCCGAGAGGTGAGGGTCTGGGAGCTTCAGCACCTCAGGGTAATTCGAGAAACAGTCGATGATCAATACGTAGTGGCGACCATTCGCATGAAAGAGGTCGATGCCAACCTTGGACCACGGAGAGGTCACTATGTCATGCTGTTGGAGCGTCTCCTTGCTCTGGGCTGGCTGGAACCGCTGACGGGTAGCACAGTTCAGGACCATGTTCGAGATGTCCTGGCTGATGCCAGGCCAGTCGACAGCTTGCCGGGCTCTGCGTCTGCACTTCTCGGCGCCCAGGCGTCCCTCATGAATCTGGCGCAGGACCAAGCTCTGGAGACTGAGTGGAATGACAATCCGGTCCAGCTTGAGGAGGATACCATCAATCACCATCAGGTCATCCTTCACATTGTAACATTGTGGGCACTGCCCTTTCTGCCAGCCATTGGCGAGGTTGTGGATGACGCGGTGCAAGAGGAGGTCTTTGGCTGTCTCATCACGGATGAGAACTACCTTCTCATCTGCCGCTGGGAGAGTGCTAGCACACAGCTGCAGCTGCGATTCGATGTGCTGGATGATCTCCAGCGGCTCACTGGGCGAGGTGACGGAGGTGGACAATGCATCAGCGATGATGAGCTCCTTGCCAGGTGTGTACACCAAGTTGAAGTCATACCTCCTAAGTTTAAGCAGGATTCTCTGCAACCGAGGCGTCATGTCGTTCAGGTCCTCGTGGATGATGTGGACCAGGGGCCTATGATCCGTCTCGACAGTGAATGTCGGCAGGCCGTAGACATAATCACGCAATTGGAGGATGCCGGTGAGAAGACCTAAGCACTCCTTCTCAATCTGAGCATATCTGGTTTCAGTGGGCGTCATCGCCCTTGATGCGTAGGCTACTGGTGCCCAGGATGATGTGTCATCTCGTTGAAGCAACACCGATGCCATCCTGACTCGCATCTGTGGCTATCTTTGTTTCCCGGTCCGGGTCGAAGAATGCCAGGACTGGTGCAGTGGTGAGCTTGGCTTTCAGCTCCAGCCACTCTGTCTGGTGTGCCGCCTTCCACTCAAAGGCAGTTGACTTTTTCACCAAGGTGCTTAGGGCCATTTTTGGAATGAACTTGCCCAGAAAATTGACCATACCCAAGAAGCGCAGCACCGCCTTTTTGTCCTCAGGGACCTTCATCGCCTCGATGGCCTTGATTCTGTCTGTGTCCGGGCGCACACCATGCTGTGAGACCTGGTCGCCAGGGAACTTGAGCGTCGATGTGCCAAAACAACACTTGGACCTGTTTAACTTTAGGCCGTTGGCACGTACACGGCGGCATACCTTCTGGAGACGGGACACATGTTCTTCAGGGGTCGTGGACCATATGATGAAGTCGTCCACGTACACACGACCCCCTTCAATGCCTTCCATCGTCTGCTCCATGATGCGATGGAAGATCTCCGATGCCGAGATGACATGCGATTGTAGCAGTATCTGCCAAAAGGCGCATTGAAGGTGCAGAGCCTTCTGCTGGACTCTTCCAGCTGGATTTGCCAAAATTCCTGTGATGCATCCAATTTGGTGAAGAAGCGCGCGTGTGGCATCTCACTCGTGAGTTCCTCCCGCTTCGGGATGGGGTAGTGTCCCCGCATGATATTCTTATTGAGATCCTTGGGATCAATGCAGATGCGCAGGTCCCCCGAAGGCTTCTTTACGCACACCATCGAGCTGACCCAGTCAGTCGGTTCGGTGACCTTGGATATGATGCCTTTTTGCTGAAGATCTTTGAGCTGTGCCTTCAGGCGCTCTCTCAGTGGAGCAGGGACTCGTCGTGGTGCGTGGACCACTGGCTTGGCATCAGGTCGTAGCAGAATCTTGTATCGATACGGCAGCGTGCCCATCCCGTTGCACACATCTGGATACTGGGCGAGGATGTCGTCGATGCCGGCCTGAAGATCCACATGGGAGGATGTCGTGGTGTAAACCCTTTGAATGAGGTTCAGCTTCTAATAGGGCTGCCCTGTCCGGCTTAACAATTTCAAAGCGTAACCGTGCTGGTGTGTGTCGGTTGGATATGTGCAGATGGCAGGATCCCAGTGCCGTGATGGCATTCCCGTTGTAATCCAGGAGCTTGCGGGCAGCTGGAAGGACCGTGGGGGGCTTCTTAATGCGTCTGAAGTCTGCCTGAGAGAGGAGGTTGGCAGAGGCACCTGTGCCCAGCTTGCACTGGATGGGGCAGTGGTTGACCACCATCGCTGCTCGCCATTCGTCCTCGGAATCCACAGCTAGGATCGATTGGACTTGCGATGGGTCTGGCGTGGAATATTCACACGTTGTAATGATGCCCACACGGTAGGCGTTGTCCAGGCATTCAGCATCTGGATCCATCGCACTGCCGGGATCAGAATCCTGTGGGCGTTGTTGCCCACTCCAGATGTGCCTTCGTCAGAATTAGGAGCGCTTGCTCCTGACTGGCGGTGCAGATCTGCACAGGGCTGCATAGGGGCCTGGCTTCCTGCAGTTTGAACAGCGCCTGCCTCTTGCGGGGCAGTGTTTCTTTAAATGGGCGGAGCCGCAGTTCGAACACGTCGTGACGTCGGCGCCCTGACGCCCCGCGCGCCGTTGCGCACGCGCGGTGCGGTTCTCAGACGTCTGCACCCGCGCAGTGCGGGTTTCGGCCGCTTGGTTGTCCCGTTCGCATCGCGCATGCGCGGGGGCCCCGGGAAGAGCGCGCGAAATGGCCGCTTTCGTCAATGTTGAGGCGCTGCACCCGGGAGGTGGCCTGCACCCTCTCCGCCTCGTGGGAGGCTAGTCTATCATTTTCAGCCGTTTTGTACGGGGAGTAGCGATTTTCAGCGTGCTGATGCACTGTGCATGTTTCAGTCGCGACTGGCAGGGTCGTATGCTTGATCTTCAGTAACTGCTCTCTCAGAGGATCAGAGTGAACTCCAAAAACCATTTGGTCTCTGATCATGGAGTCCGTGATATCACCGAAGTTGCAGGATTGCGCTAGCAGTCTAAGGTTAGTTAAATATGAGGTGAAGGATTCGTCTTCACCTTGCAATCGCTGCTTGAATATGTAGCGCTCGAAGATTTCGTTGGTGTCCACCTCACAAACTTGTCCAGGATGGTCTGAAACTTTGTCTTGTACTGGTCTTCGCGAAGTAAAAGGAGTTGAATATTTCCAAGGTGTGATCACCCGCTGTGGTGAGGAGAAGAGCTATCGTCCGTGCATCAGACACACCATTGAGGCCTGATGCTTCGACGTAAAGCTGAACTTCCTGCTTGAATGTCCGCCAGTTGTCACTGAGATTGCCGGAGGTCCTGAGCGGGTGAGGAGCCGGAATCTTCTCCATGGTGCCGGGATACATTCGCTGGTCGTCCCGGATCTTGCTGAGTTGAACTAACTAGATTGAACAGACCCCCCCCCCACCGGGTCGGAGAATCGCCGGGGCCCGGCGTGAATCCCGCCCCCCCGCCGTGTCCCGAAATCCCCGCCACCAGAGATTCGGCGGGGGCGGGAATCGCGCCGGTCGGCGGGCCCACCCCCCGCCGATTCTCCGGCCCGCGATGGGCCGAAGTCCCGCCGCTGTCAACCCTCGCCCGCCGGCGAGGATTAAACCTCCTTTTGAACGGCGGGGACAGGGCGGCGCGGGCTCCGGGGTCCTGGGGGGGGGGGGGGATCCGGCCCCGGGGGGTGCCCCCGCGGTGGCCTGGCCCGCGATCGGGGCCCACCGATCCGCGGGCGGCCCTGTGCCGTGGGGGGCACTCTTTTTCTTTCGCCTTCGCCACGGTCTCCACCATGGCGGAGGCGGAAGAGACCCCCTCCCCTGCGCATGCGCGGGGATGACGCCAGCAGCCGCTGGCGCTCTCGCGCATGCGCGACCCGCGTCGCCCGGTGAAGACCTTTCGGCCCCGGCTGGCGGGGCGCCAAAGGCCTTTCCCGGCAGCTGGTGGAGCGGAAACCGCTCCGGCGCGGGCCGAGCCCCTCAAGGTGGGGGCTTGGCCCCTAAATGTGCGGAGACCTCCACACCTTTGGGGCGGCCCGACGCCGGAGTGGTTCCCGCCACTCCATCCCGCCGGGACCCCCCGCCCCGCCGGGTAGGGGAGAACCCCGCCCCTGGTATCATGTTGTGTGATGTAATTTGGAATAACACAAGCTGCCACTTGATGCAGTTTTGAGTAAAAGATGCTCCAGACTTTGAAGCGAGTTCAATGTGATTTATTGAACAATTAGCACAGTTCTCAATGAGTTCGACTCTCTGCTGATCTAAATGTAGTAACTCAGTCTGACTGACCCAGCCTTGCTCTAAGCCACGTGCTGGGGGGTGATGCTGAGGATACCCCCTGTCTCACTCTGTAGATGTTGGTCTGTGGAAAGAGGTGGGGTGTGAGCGCCTCATCCCTTTTATAGTGAGATACCACCCCTGAGTGTCCTGACTGCTCATTGGTCGTGTCCTGTTCTCTGTGTTCATGAGCTGCATGTTTACATATCATGACAATTAGGAGCAAGTTTAAAGTTGGGGAGCGGGGGTAGGAACAGCATATTTCCTGACCGTGGGCGGCCGCCTGCCTCGCTCCCTCTGTCTCTGTTTCTCTCTCTCTCTCTGTATCTCTCCCTCTTTCTCTCTCCGAAGCTCCTGAAATCCGAGCTCACGGCCGACCTTTTGCTCGGCTGTCCCAATCGTATCTCTGAATGTGGCTCCGGGGGGGGGGGGGGGGGGGGGGGGGGGGGGGGGGGGTCAAGTCCCGTTTGCTAATCCCTCACCCGAGGGCAGCACGGCGGCGCAGTGGGTTAGCACTGCTGCCACACGGTGCCGAGGACCCGGGTTCGAATCCCGGCCCCGGGTCACTGTCCGTGCGGAGTTTGCGCATTCTCCCCCCCGTGCCTGCGTGGGTTTCGCCCCCCACAACCCAAACATGTGCAGGGTTAGGTGGATCGGCCGCGCTAAGCTGCCCCTTAATTGGAAAGATTTTTTAAAAAGAGCAGGGGGTGAGGACTTCAGTGGGAGAGGAGCTGAGCTCGGGGCACATCACGGAGCTGCAGAGAGGGGAGTTGGGTGGCATGGCGGCACAGTGGTTATCACTGTTGCTTCACCGCGCCAGGATCCCAGGTTCGATTCCCAGCCCGGATCTCCGCCTGTCCGGAGTTTGCACATTCAAAGAACAAAGAACAAAGAAAAATGACAGCCCAGGAACAGGCCCTTCGGCCCTCCCAGCCTGCGCCGATCCAGATCCTCTGTCTAAAACTGTCGCCTATTTTCTAAGGATCTGTATCCCTCTGCTCCCTGACCATTCATGTATCTGTCTAGATGCATCTCAAATGATGCTATCGTGCCCGCCTCTACCACCTCCGCTGGCAAAGCGTTCCAGGCACCCACCACCCTCTGCGTGAAAAACTTTCCACGCACATCTCCCTTAAACTTTCCCCCTCTCACCTTGAAATCGTGACCCCTAGTAATTGCGTCCCCCACTCTTGGAAAAAGCTTCTTGCTATCCACCCTGTCCATACCTCTCATAATTTTGTAGTCCTCAATGAGGTCCCCCCTCACCCTCCTTTCTAATGAAAATATTCCTAATCCACTCAACCTTTCTTCATAGCTAGCACCCTCCATACCAGGCAACATCCTGGTGAACCTCCTCTGCACCCTCTCTAAAGCATCCACATCCTTCTGGTAATGTGGCGACCAGAACTGCACGCAGTATTCCAAATGTGGCCTAACAAAGTCCTATACAACTGTAACATGACCTGCCAACTCTTGTACTCAATACCCCGTCCGATGAAGGCAAGCATGCTGTATGCCTTCTTGACCACTCTATTGACCTGCGCAGCCACCTTCAGGGACCTGAACTCCCAGATCTCTCTGTACATCAATTTTCCCCAGGACTCTTCCATTGACCGTACAGTCCGCTCTTGAATTGGATCTTCCAAAAATGCATCACCTCGCATTTGCCTGGATTGAACTCCATCTGCCATTTCTCTGCCCAACTCTCCAAAAAATCTGCTGTATTCTCTGACAGTCCCCTTCACTATCTGCTACTCCACCAATCTTAGTATCATCTGCAAACTTGCTAATCGAACCACCTATACCTTCCTCCAGATCATTTATGTATATCACAAACAACAGTGGTCCCAGCACGGATCCCTGTGGAACACCACTAGTCACCTTTCTCCATTTTGAGAAACTCCCTTCCACTACTACTCTCTGCCTCCTGTTGCCCAGCCAGTTCTTTATCCATCTAGCTCGTACACCTTGGACCCCATGAGACTCCATTAGCCTACCATGGGGAACCTTATCAAATGCCTTACTGAAGTCCATGTAAATGACATCTACAGCCCTTCCCTCATCAATCAACTTTGTCACTTCCTCCCCGTGTCTGCGTGGGTTTCCTCCGTGCGCTCCGGTTTCCTCCCACAAGTCCCGAAAGACGTGCTGTGAGGTGAATCGGACATTCCGAATTCTCCCTCGGTGTACCCGATCCGGAATGTGGTGACTAGGGGCTTTCCACAGTAACTTCATTGCAATGTTAATGTAACAATAAAGATTATGATTACTATTACCAGCGACCCGCATTTGGGGAACTCAATTCCACGGTTAAAATGTGACATAGTCCCAAGGCTGTCCCCATTCAGGAGACAAGTCTTCAAGCATCTTTCTACAGATCCCATATGACCGTCTCAAAGTTGTTCCGGGAGACAGTGAGTTAACTTGAGAAATGTTGTTTATTATATCTTACGGCTGATATAAACAGATAAAGTTCTATTTAAGTTACAGGGGGAGACGTCAGAATGGTAATACACTTTGCCAGAACTCTCCCCCCTTCCCTCCAAAGTTTGGGAATTTTTTATTTACCTTTCGCAGGAGGTTCATCTTTCCAGGTTTCTCATTGCTGGTCTGTGCGGCGTCGTTGAAAACATCCTCGTCCGATTCGGGGGACGAGCAGTTGAGGGACGAGGTGGAGGAGGTGGACGTCCTTGCGTCATCCACTGCCCAGTCCTCCGAGGCGGCGCGGGAGCTGCCCGACGCGCTGCGCTCCGCAGGGGGCCCGCGGTGCCTCCGGGGGCCAGCCCGGGGAGGGCTGGAGCGGGGTGGCCAAGGCCGTCCCGCACTCACCCGGGTCCCGCGGCGCCTCGGCGGCTCCCGGTGCCTCCTCGTCGCCCGTCGTATCCTTCGGCGCCGCCGCTCCGGTCGACGTCCATATTCCGTCCATGGCCCCCCCCCCCCACCCTCGCGGGGTCCCCCCCCGTGACCCGGGGGGTACCGCAAACGGTCAGCAGGGGGGCGGGAGGATGGAAGTCGCGCGGGGCGAAGGTTACCCGCGTCGGGCGCAGGGCATCGCCCAGTCCAGGGGAGTCCGAGGGCTTCGTCAGCCGCTGCTCGAGCTCCATCCACCACTGCAGGGCGCCGTCATACTGCGATCTCTCCGCCTTCGGACTGAATTCCAGCACACCCCCCCCCCCTCAAAGCTAAACCTCCCACCCTCAGAGTCTGAGGGAAGCTCCCTGTCCAACTGGAGGCTGCTCTGCCTTCCCGCCGCGGTGCGAGTCGCTGTCTCGCTCGCGTGTGTGTGTGAGAGACAGGAAGACACCCGATGATGTAGCCGTCGGTTGTGTCTTCCTCTGCCGCGGATTGTGTGTGTGTGTGTGTGTGGGGGGGGGCGTGTTTGCTTGCTTTGAATTTGAGAGCTTTGCGTTCCCATGTTCTCCGAGCGCGTCTGGGATCCCGTGGCCTCGGAGCGCCCCCTAGGCGCTTGCATCGGGCATTGCAGCCTGCAGCTGCAATACGGGGGGCGGGATTCTCCGAGACGGAGGCAGGGTGTTCGCGCCTTCGTGAGCGCCGTCGAGGTTCACGACGGCCCC
>NC_092730.1:21683386-21754087 GCF_047496885.1 Scyliorhinus torazame | reverse complement strand
CCCCCCTCGAAACCCACGCTGGCAGCTGACAGGAATTTAAATTCAATTGATAAAATCTGGAATTATAAAGCTCGGTCTCGATAACGGTGACCGTGACAACGATCATCGATTGTCTTAAAAAGAAACATCTGGTTTACTAATGTCCCCTTTAGGGAATTGAGGAAATCTGCCGTCCTTACCCCGGTCTGGCCTACATGTGACTCCAGACCACCCCCCATGGCGCCAGTGACCCGGGTCCCCCCCCCCCCCCCCCCCCCCACCCATGGCGCCAGTGACCTGGGTTCAATTCCGTCCTCGGCCGACTGTGTATGGATTTTGCACAATCTCCCCGTGTCTGTGTGGGTTTCCTCCGGTGCTCCGGTTTCCTCCCACAGTCCAAAGATGCGCAGGTTAGGTGGATTGGCCGCGCTAAATTGCCCCTTAGTGTCCAAAGATGTGCAGGTTGGGTGGATTGTCCGTGCTAAATTGTCCCTTAGTGTCCAAAGATGTGCAGGTTAGGTGGATTGGCCGTGCTAAATTGTCCCTTAGTGTCCAAAGATGTGCAGGTTAGGAGGATTGGCCGTGCTAAATTGCCCCTTAGTGTCCAAAGATGTGCAGGTTAGGTGGATTGGCCGTGCTAAATTGTCCCTTAGTGTCCACAGATGTGCAGGTTAGGTGGATTGGCCGTGCTAAATTGTCCCTTAGTGTCCAAAGATGTGCAGGTTAGGTGGATTGGCCGTGCTAAATTGTCCCTTAGTGTCCAAAGATGTGCAGGTTAGGAGGATTGGCCATGCTAAATTGTCCTTAGTGTCCACAGATGTGCAGGTTAGGTGGATTGGCCGTGCTAAATTGTCCCTTAGTGTCCAAAGATGTGCAGGTTAGGAGGATTGGCCATGCTAAATTGTCCCTTAGTGTCCAAAGATGTGCAGGTTAGGAGGATTGGCCATGCTAAATTGTCCCTTAGTGTCCACAGATGTGCAGGTTAGGTGGATTGGCCATGCTAAATTGTCCCTTAGTGTCCAAAGATGTGCAGGTTAGGTGGATTGGCCGTGCTAAATTGTCCCTTAGTGTCCAAAGATGTGCAGGTTAGGTGGATTGGCCGTGCTAAATTGCCCCTTAGTGTCCAAAGATGTGCAGGTTAGGTGGATTGGCCGTGTGAAATTGTCCCTTAGTGTCCAAAGATGTGCAGGTTAGGTGGATTGGCCGTGCTAAATTGTCCCTTAGTGTCCAAAGATGTGCAGGTTAGGAGGATTGGCCATGCTAAATTGTCCCTTAGTGTCCACAGATGTGCAGGTTAGGTGGATTGGCCGTGCTAAATTGTCCCTTAGTGTCCAAAGATGTGCAGGTTAGGTGGATTGGCCATGCTAAGTTGCCCCTTAGTGTCCAAAGGTGTGCAGGTTAGGTGGATTGGCCGTGCTAAATTGCCCCTTAGTGTCCAAAGATGTGCAGGTTAGGTGGATTTGCCGTACTAAATTGTCCCTTAGTGTCCAAAGATGTGCAGGTTAGGTGGATTGGCCGTGCTAAATTGTCCCTTAGTGTCCAAAGATGTGCGGGTTAGGTGGATTGGCCGTGCTAAATTGTCCCCTTAGTGTCCAAAGATGTGCAGGTTAGGTGGATTGGCCGTGCTAAATTGTCCCTTAGTGTCCAAAGATGTGCGGGTTAGGAGGATTGGCCGTGCTAAATTGTCCCTTAGTGTCCAAAGATGTGCAGGTTAGGAGGATTGGCCGTGCTAAATTGTCCCTTAGTGTCCACAGATGTGCAGGTTAGGTGGATTGGCCGTGCTAAATTGTCCCTTAGTGTCCAAAGATGTGCGGGTTAGGTGGATTGGCCGTGATAAATTGTCCCTTAGTGTCCAAAGATGTGCAGGTTAGGTGGATTGGCCGTGCTAAATTGTCCCTTAGTGTCCCAAGATGTGCGGGTTAGGAGGATTGGCCGTGCTAAATTGTCCCTTAGTGTCCAAAGATGTGCAGGTTAGGAGGATTGGCCGTGCTAAATTGTCCTTTAGTGTCCAAAGATGTGCGGGTTAGGAGGATTGGCCGTGCTAAATTGTCCCTTAGTGTCCAAAGATGTGCGGGTTAGGTGGATTGGCCGTGGCTAAATTGTCCCTTAGTGTCCAAAGATGTGCGGGTTAGGAGGATTGGCCGTGCTAAATTGTCCCTTAGTGTCCAAAGATGTGCGGGTTAGGAGGATTGGCCGTGCTAAATTGTCCCTTAGTGTCCAAAGATGTGCAGGTTAGGTGGATTGGCCGTGCTAAATTGTCCCTTAGTGTCCAAAGATGTGCAGGTTAGGTGGATTGGCCGTGCTAAATTGACCTTAGTGTCCAAAGATGTGCAGGTTGGGTGGATTGGCCGTGCTAAATTGCCCCTTAGTGTCCAAAGATGTGCAGGTTAGGAGGATTGGCCGTGCTAAATGCCCCTTAGTGTCCAAAGATGTGCAGGTTAGGTGGATTGGCCGTGCTAAATTGTCCCTTAGTGTCCAAAGATGTGCAGGTTAGGTGGATTGGCCGTGCTAAATTGACCCTTAGTGTCCAAAGATGTGCAGGTTATGTGGATTGGCCGTGCTAAATTGCCCCTTGGTGTCCAAAGATGTGCAGCTTAGGTAGGGTTACGGGGATAGGGCGGTGGGATTGGGCCTCGGTAGGTGTGGAGGGCCAGTGCAAACCTGATGGGCAGATTGGCCTCCTTCTATGGATTTTATGGAAGGTGGAGGGATTGGCGAAGCTGGGATTGTTCTCCTCAGGACCAGAGAAGGTTCAGAGGGCGATTAAATCGAGTGGGTCCTCAGAATGACACTGGGGCTAAATGACGAGGACGGGTTGCCCAGGCGAGGCTTGTGTTCGCTCGGGGACAGTTGTATTCCCCTTGTCGGGGCAATTAGGGATGGGGACTGAAAGCTGGGGCCTAGCCCGCGATGGCCCTTAACCCAGGAACGAAGGGAGATTAAAGGGCGGATCTAATCGAGGGATTTCAGACGATTAAAGGATTCGTGAGGGTCGATTGGGAGAAATTGTGTTGTCCTCGCTGTTGACGCTGTCTCTGTTTCCTCGGCCCTCTGCAGGCGTTCGACGGGTTTGCCAGTCTGGGTATCTCCCGTCTCCTGGAGCCCGCCGATATGGTGCTGCTGGCCATCCCGGACAAGCTCATCGTGATGACCTACCTGTGTCAGATCAGGGCTCACTTCACCGGCCAAGAGCTCAATGTGGTGCAGATTGAGGAGAACAGTAACCACAGCACCTATAAGGTAGGCAACTTTGACTCAGACCCGCACAGCTCTTTGGACCCCATCCAGTTTTACTCTGAGAGAATGGAGGCCCACCAGGTCAGCTCAGCGCCGCAGAAGCCCAGCAGGCCCAAGAGGGGAGGCCCCTGAAGAGAACAGCAAAGTCCTGCTCGCCGACAACCAGAGCCCGGAGGTCCAAGCCTGCCCTCGGGCGAACTCACCCGCCGGCTCCCCCCACTGCGGCGGGCACCAGGCCAAAGGTGCCCCACTCCCTCGGAACCGTTCGACCGTGGCCGGCCTGGCCCCAGCGTCCGGGCCTCTGGCTGGCCAGGGGACGTCTGGGGCGGAGGCAGCGCCGGTCCAAGGGCCCCGGGCGGCCCCGGGGAGGTCTCAGAGGAGGGCCAGGGGCCCAAGGAGGTGCCGGTCGCGAAGGCTCGCAGGAAGACCCGGGAAGCAGCCACGGCAGGGGTTGATGGGAAAACCGTGAGGCCACCGCCCTCAGAGGATCATGGGAAGACCCAGGAGTTGACCATCACCAAGGATGATGGGAGATTGGCGAACCCACCTACCCCAGAGGATCATGGGAAGACCAAGGAGTTGACCATCACAAAGGATGATGGGAAATTGACGAACCCGCCTACCCAAGAGGGTCATGGGAAGACCCAGGAACTGGTCGTTCCAGGGGATCATGGGAAATCAGAGAAACCGCCTTGCTCAGAGGATCATGGGAAGACCCAGGAATTGGTTGTTACAGAAGTTGAAGGCCAATTGGAGAGGCCGCCTCCCTCAGAGGATCATGGGAAGACCCGGGAACTGGTTGTTACAGAAGTTGATGGCCAATTGGAGAGGTCGCCTCCCTCAGTGGATCATGGGAAGTTGGAGAAGCAGCCACCCTCAGAGGATCATGGGAAGAACCATGAATTGGTCATTACAGAGGATCATGGGAAATCAGAGAGGCCGCCTTGCCCAGAGGATCATGGGAAGACCCAGGAACTCATCGTCACAGAGGATGCTGGGGCATTGGCGAAGCCGCCACCCCCCAGAGGATCATGGGAAGACCCGGGAACTGGTCGTTACAGAGGATGCTGGGAAATCGGAAAGGCTGCCCACCCTCAGAGGATCATGGGAAGACCCGGGAACTGGTCGTTACAGAGGATGCTGGGAAAGCCTCAGAGGATCATGGGAAGACCAGGGAGCTTTCTGCTGGAGCGAATCACGAGGAGCAGGCTGCTTCAGAATTCCATGGGAAGCCCGGGGCGTCGCCCCGACACACGGAATGATGGGAAACCTGTGTGGCTGCCTGCCTCCGAGGCTCATGGGAAGCAAGTCACCCCAGAGGATCATGGGAAACCCAGGGACTGGTCCATGACAGAGAACCATGGGAAAACAGCGGAGCCTGAACCCAGCTCCAAGGGGCATGCACTGGCCAATGGTTGTCAGCAGCAGAAGATCCTGCTCGGCCATTGGATGAGCCCAGCCCGGCGGATGACGGAACACCCATCGAGCTGTTTATCAGTGAAGATCCCACCGTGTCAGCACTGGTCATCATGGAGGATCATGAGAGGCCTCCAGAGACGCCCTCTTCTGAGGGACCGCTCACTCAGAGGGACCATGGGAAGCCTGCGCACCCGCCAGCTGCGGAGGACTCTGGGAGGCCCCTGGAGGAGCCAACCCTGAACCACGCCACGCCGGTGACTGCTGAGGAACCGGAGAGGAGGCCCAGCCCGGGGCAGGACGGGGCGGCCCGAGGGCCCCGAACTCCCTCCGACACCGGAGAAACCTCCGGAGAGAGAAGGAAGGGGCGGCGCGCGACCGCCAGAGGGCGCCGGCGTGCCCAGCGGGTCAGCCCAGCAGCAGCCGCCGCCCGCCGACAAGCCGTCGGCCACGGCGGGCGGCGCCGAGAGCAGGAACGCCCCGGGTAGGCCGGAGCGGATGCCCCGCGCGCAGCCGGCGGAGAGCCGCTCCCCCGGCAGGTCGGGCAAGTCGGGATTCTCGCACATCAGGGACGCCGATCTGGTGAGAAGGAGGCGGTCACGGCGCCGCAGCGACTCGATGGAGGAGGCCGAGGGGGGCCAGGCCCAGGGCGAGGCTGCCGCCGGCTCAAAAGCAGAGGTAAAAAAAAAAAAAAATTTTTGCGACGGCGCTGGTGGGAGAATAGCAGACCCGGAAGGGGGGGGGGGGGGGGTTGGAGGGGGGGGACAGGGAGGGGCCGGGACACCCGGGAGCTGTGCGTGTCCGGAGGTGACTCCCAAATTCAGCCTCTGTCTCGTGCTCTGGTGGGGGATGTGTGAGGCCTAGCAGAAGGGCCTCACAGCGTTGCGTACATGTACAGGGGGCTGGTAGACGGGAGGGGAGGGCGGCGAACTCAACACGAAAGACACAAATTAGCTGGCTGTAGCCAGATGTGGCCTTGGCGGAGTTTGATTCTGCTTTCAGTTCCTGCATGGGCCCATCACCGGGTTATTTTGGGCAACCCAGCGCTGACTCACACACCAAACACATCCATCTCCCCGCCCTCTCTTACTCAGTCCCTCTCAGCCCTCGTTAACCATTGGCGGCCCGGTCGCTCCCAGGAGAGGGACGCCACGGGGGCTTAGCTCAGCCGACCGGATGGTTGGCTCGCCAAGCGGAGCGAGGCCGACAAGAGCCGGCGTATTGGCGGCTGAGGTAGTCCGCCGAGGCCTCGCCTTCTAGGCCGCCATCCGCTCGCCTGAGGGTCAGGCCCTCAGATGAAATCTCTACCAGTCTGCTCACTCTCTCTCTCTCTCTCTCTCTGTCTCAAAAGGGGAGAACAGCCCACGTTCCTCGGGGACCGCGGCTCGGATTCGCAATCCGGGATCGCAGGGAGCGGAAATCTGCACGGAATTCAGCAGGCTCCGGCTCCGGAGAATAACCAGCCCTCCCCCACACAGTCCTGAGCCTCCTCGACGAGAAGGAATATGTGCGGGCGCGGTTTACGCCCACCGCCCCGCCCTCGAGCTCCCCTTTCCCCCTGGCCCCGCATGGCGCACATCCTGGGGCCCTTAGCGGCTGCGACTCTCGTGATGTCGCCAGAGAGGGAAATGAAAACGAAAATCGCTTATTGTCACAAGTAGGCTTCAAATGAAGTTACTGTGAAAAGCCCCTAGTCGCCACATTCCGGAGCCTGTTCGTTCCCTCTACACTGTCCCCCATCAAACACTCCCAGGACAGGTACAGCACGGGGTTAGATACAGAGTAAAGCTCCCTCTACACTGTCCCCATCAAACACTCCCAGGACAGGTACAGCACAGGGTTAGATACAGAGTAAAGCTCCCTCTAGACTGTCCCCATCAAACACTCCCAGGACAGGTACAGCACTGGGTTAGATACAGAGTAAAGCTCCCTCTACACTGTCCCCATCAAACACTCCCATGATAGGTACAGCACGGGGTTAGATACAGAGTAAAGCTCCCTCTACACTGTCCCCATCAAACACTCCCAGGACAGGTACAGCACGGGGTTAGATACAGAGTAAAGCTCCGTCTACACTGTCTCCATCAAACACTCCCAGGACAGGTACAGCACGGGGTTAGATACAGAGTAAAGCTCCCTCTACACTGTCTCCATCAAACATTCCAGGACAGGTACAGCACGGGGTTAGATACAGAGTAAAGCTCCCTCTAAACTGTCCCCATCAAACACTCCCAGGACAGGTACAGCACGGGGTTAGATACAGAGTAAAGCTCCCTCTACACTGTCTCCATTAAACACTCCCAGGACAGGTACAGCACGGGGTTAGATACAGAGTAAAGCTCCCTCTACACTGTCCCCATCAAACACTCCCAGGGCAGGTACAGCACGGGGTTAGATACGGAGTAAAGCTCCCTCTACACTGTCCCCATCAAACACTCCCAGGACAGGTACAGCACGGGGTGAGATACAGAGTAAAGCTCCCTCTACACCATCCCCATCAAACATTCCCAGGACAGGTACAGCACGGGGTTAGATACAGAGTAAAGCTCCATCTACACTGTCCCCATCAAACATTCCCAGGACAGGTACAGCACGGGGTTAGATACAGAATAAAGCTCCCTCTACACTGTCCCCATCAAACACTCCCAGGACAGGTACAGCACGGGGTTAGATACAGAGTAAAGCTCCCTCTACTCTGTCCCCATCAAACACTCCCAGGACTGGTACAGCACTGGGGTTAGATACAGAGTAAAGCTCCCTCTACACTGTCACAATCAAACACTCCCAGGACAGGTACAGCACGGGGTTAGATACAGAGTAAAGCTCCCTCTACACTGTCCCCATCAAACACTCCCAGGACAGGTGCAGCACGGGGTTAGATACAGAGTAAAGCTCCCTCTACACTGTCCCCATCAAACACTCCCAGGACAGGTACAGCACAGGGTTAGATACAGAGTAAAGCTCCCGCTACACTATCCCCATCAAACACTCCCAGGGGAGGTACAGCATGGGGTTAGATACAGAGTAAAGCTCCCTCTACACTGTCCCCATCAAACACTCCCAGGACAGGTGCAGCACGGGGTTAGATACAGAGTAAAGCTCCCTCTACACTGTCCCCATCAAACACTCCCAGGACAGGTGCAGCACGGGGTTAGATACAGAGTAAAGGTCCCTCTACACTGTCCCCATCAAACACTCCCAGGACAGGTACAGCACGGGGTTAGATACAGAGTAAAGCTCCCTCTACACTGTCCCCCATCAAAACACTCCCAGGACAGGTGCAGCACGGGGTTAGATACAGAGTAAAGCTCCCTCTACACTGTCCCCATCAAACACTCCCAGGACAGGGTACAGCATGGGGTTAGATACAGAGTAATGCTCCCTCTACACTGTCCCCATCAAACACTCCCAGGACAGGTACAGCACGGAGTTAGCAGTGACACTGAGTTTAGATATAGCCTCACTGTAACAATCTGGTGGCACTGTGAGATCTGCTCCGAGACAGCCCCTGGGTGCGATGTCTGAATCGTTGACTGAATTGGACATTCCCTCTGTCAACAGGTGGATGTCGCTGAAATCCAGGTGGAAATCTGCTCAGAGTTACCCACCAAGGCGCCCTCGCCCAGAGAGGACAGAACGCAACACAGTCTCGAGCAACGGCCAGGTAATAATAATAATCTGTATTGTCACAAGTAGATTTACAATAACGCTGCAATGAAGTTACTGTGAAAATCCCCTCGTCGCCACACTCCGGCACCTGTTCGGGAACACGGAGGGGGAATTCAGAATGTCCAATTCACCCAACAAGCACGTCTTTCGGGACTTGTGGGAGGAAACCGGAGCGCCCGGAGGAAACCCACGCAGGACACGGGGGGAGAACGTGCTGACCCAGCCCTCTCCTGTGTAGATATCACATGTCCCACCCCCACACTTCCCCATCCCCCGCTGTGACAGCCTGGGGCTGCTCAGCTACTCTATATATTCTAAATATGTGCATATAACATAAATTATATGTTCCAGGTGAATGTGTGTATATAAAAAAAGTATTTAATTAAAGTAACACGGATTCGTGAAGGGTAAGTCTTGCCTCACAAACTTGATTGAATTCTTTGAGGAGGTGACTAAGTGTGTAGATGAAGGTAGAGCAGTTGATGTACTATACATGGATTTTAGTAAGGCGTTTGATAAGGTTCCCCATGGTCGGCTCATGAAGAAAGTAAGGAGGTGTGGGGACAGAGGGAGATTTGGCCAATTGGATAAGTAACTGGCTATCACAGAGAAGACAGAGGGTGAGGGGTGGTGGATGGAAAATTTTCAGACTGGAGACCAGTTACCAGCGGGGCCTGGAATACGCGGCCCTCAGGTCCGGCGGAGGCAGGGGGTAAAGGTGGGGGGGGGGGGGGGGCGGTGGTGGTGTGGTAGTGGGGTGGGGGGGGGTGGGTGGGTGGGTGGGGGGGGGGGGAGAATGGCCCTCACAGTGGGCCGGCACAGACCCAAATGGGGCGAGCGCCCAGCTTCTGAGCGGCAACCGTTCCGTGATGGGGAAAATTGATCCAAATCCCCCGAATTCTGGAAGTTCTTCTTGAATCTCCTTCCGGGCCGCCTACAAGTCGCTGTCTTTAAAAACAAATTCTCCCCCCTCTGGTTCTTCTCCCGATTCTCCTCAATCTGCGTGTCCCCTCTGGGTTTACCCCACCCTCCCACTGACGGGGGTACAACGTTTCCCCTCATTTACTCCCTCCAAACGCACCCCCCCTCCCCCCCCCCCCCCCCCCCCCCCCCCCCCCCCCCCCCCCCCCCCCCCCCCCCCCCCCCCCCCACCGGTCACAGTTTTAAACGCATCGAATGAACCATTGATCATATCTAATCTCCTTCCTTCCGGCTGGGCAGAGGTCAAGAGGCAGAACTCACGGCAGGACGAGCGAGTGCGGGAGAAAGAGAACCTTCCGGAGAACAAGGTCGAGGAAGACAACCCGGTTGGTACCGCCCACTCCTGAGATCCCCTTCACCCTATCCTGCACAGTGACTGCACTCCAACTCCGAGAATCAGAGCGTCCATTGGCTATCCAGCCACAGGGGGCATCACGGTTACCTTGCCAACAGACCGCAAGCAGGTTCAACCAGCGGGGGGGGGGGGGCTGGTAGGGACACACAGAGGAGAACAAACAATAATCTTTGTTCTTGACGTCCTGGTCTGTCGCTGTGTAACACTGGGGGTACAGTACTGGTGGGGACGGGTCTGTCACTGTGCAACACTGGGATACAGTACTGGTGGGGACGAGTCTGTCAGTGTATAGCACTGGGGTACAGCACTGGTGGGGACGGGTCTGTCACTGTATAACACTGGGGTGCAGTACTGGTGGGACGGGTCTGTCACTGTATAACACTGGGGTACTGTACTGTGGGGCGGGTCTGTCACTGTGCAACACTGAGGTACAGTACTGGTGGGGACGAGTCTGTCACTGTATAACACTGGGGTACAGTACTGGTGGGGACTGGTCTGCCACTGTATAACACTGGGGTACAGTACTGGTGGGGACGGGACTGTCACTGTATAACACTGGGGTACAGTACTGGTGGGGACGAGTCTGTCGCTGTGTAACACTGGGGTACAGTACTGGTGGACGGGTCTGTCACTGTATAACACTGGGGTACAGTACTGGTGGAGACGGGTCTGTCGCTGTGTAACACTGGGGTACAGTACGTCACTGTATAACACTGGGGTACAGTACTGGTGGGGACGGGTCTGTCACTGTATAACACTGGGGTACAGTACTGGTGGGGACGGGTCTGTCACTGTATAACACTGGGGTACAGTACTGGTGGGGACGGGTCTGTCACTGTGTAACACTGGGGTACAGTACTGGTGGGGACGGGTCTGTCACTGTATAACACTGGGGTACAGTACTGGTGGGGACGGGTCTGTCACTGTGTAACACTGGGGTACAGTACTGGTGGGGACGGGTCTGTCACTGTGTAACACTGGGGTACAGTACTGGTGGGGACGGGTCTGTCACTGTATAACACTGGGGTACAGTACTGGTGGGGTCGGGTCTGTCACTGTATAACACTGGGGTACAGTACTGGTGGGGACGGGTCTGTCACTGTATTACACTGGGGTACAGTACTGGTGGGGACGGGTCTGTCACTGTATAACACTGGGGTACAGTACTGGTGGGGACGGGTCTGTCACTGTATAACACTGGGGCACAGTACAGGTGGGGACGGGTCTGTCACTGTGCAACACTGGGATACAGTACTGGTGGGGACTTGTCTGTCACTGTGTAACACTGGGGTACAGTACTGGTGGGGACAGGTCTGTCACTGTATAACACTGGGGTACAGTACTGGTGGGGACGGGACTGTCACTGTATAACACTGGGGTACATTACTGGTGGGACGGGTCTGTCACTGTGTAACACTGGGGTACAGTACTGGTGGGGACGGGTCTGTCACTGTATAACACTGGGGTACAGTACTGGTGGGGACGGGACTGTCACTGTATAACACTGGGGTACATTACTGGTGGGGACGGGACTGTCACTGTATAACACTGGGGTACATTACTGATGGGGACGGGACTGTCACTGTATAACACTGGGGTACAGTACTGGTGGGGACGGGACTGTCACTGTATAACACTGGGGTACAGTACTGGTGGGGACGAGTCTGTCGCTGTGTAACACTGGGGTACAGTACTGGTGGGACGGGTCTGTCACTGTATAACACTGGGGTACAGTACTGGTGGGGACGGGTCTGTCACTGTATAACTCTGGGGTACAGTACTGGTGGGGTGGGGTCTGTCACTGTATAACACTGGGGTACAGTACTGGTGGGGACGGGACTGTCACTGTGTAACACTGGGGTACAGTACTGGTGGGGACGGGTCTGTCACTGTATAACACTGGGGTGCAGTACTGGTGGGGATGGGTCTGTCACTGTATAACACTGGGATACAGTACTGGTGGGGACAGGTCTGTCACTGTATAACACTGGGGTACAGTACTGGTGGGGACGGGTCTGTCACTGTATAACACTGGGATACAGTACTGGTGGGGACGGGTCTGTCACTGTATAACACTGGGGTACAGTACTGGTGGGGACGGGTCTGTCACTGTATAACACTGTGATACAGTACTGGTGGGGATGGGTCTGTCACTGTATAACACTGGGGTACAGTACTGGTGGGGACGGGTCTGTCACTGTATAACACTGGGGTACAGCACTGGTGGGGATGGGTCTGTCACTGTGTAACACTGGGTACAGTACTGGTGGGGACGGGTCTGTCACTGTATAACACTGGGGTACAGTACTGGTGGGGATGGGTCTGTCACTGTATAACACTGGGGTACAGTACTGGTGGGGATGGGTCTGTCACTGTGTAACACTGGGTACAGTACTGGTGGGGACGGGACTGTCACTGTATAACACTTGGGTACATTACTGGTGGGGACGGGACTGTCACTGTATAACAGTGGGGTACAGTACTGGTGGGGACGGGTCTGTCACTGTATAACACTGGGGTACAGTACTGGTGGGGACAGGTCTGTCACTGTATAACACTGGGGTACAGTACTGGTGGGGTGGGTTCTGTCACTGTATAACACTGGGGTACAGTACGGCTGGGGATGGGACTGTCACTGTATAACACTGGGGTACAGTACTGGTGGGGACGGGTCTGTCACTGTATAACACTGGGGTACAGTACTGGTGGGGACGGGTCTGTCACTGTATAACACTGGGGTACAGTACTGGTGGGGACGGGACTGTAACTGTGTAACACTGGGGTACAGTACTGGTGGGGACGGGTCTGTCACTGTATAACACTGGGATACAGTACTGGTGGGGACGGGTCTGTCACTGTATAATTGGGGTACAGTACTGGTGGGGATGGGTCTGTCACTGTATAACACTGGGGTACAGTACTGGTGGGGATGGGTCTGTCACTGTGTAACACTGGGTACAGTACTGGTGGGGACGGGACTGTCACTGTATAACACTTGGGTACATTACTGGTGGGGACGGGACTGTCACTGTATAACAGTGGGGTACAGTACTGGTGGGGACGGGTCTGTCACTGTATAACACTGGGGTACAGTACTGGTGGGGACAGGTCTGTCACTGTATAACACTGGGGTACAGTACTGGTGGGGTGGGTTCTGTCACTGTATAACACTGGGGTACAGTACGGCTGGGGATGGGACTGTCACTGTATAACACTGGGGTACAGTACTGGTGGGGACGGGTCTGTCACTGTATAACACTGGGGTACAGTACTGGTGGGGACGGGTCTGTCACTGTATAACACTGGGGTACAGTACTGGTGGGGACGGGACTGTAACTGTGTAACACTGGGGTACAGTACTGGTGGGGACGGGTCTGTCACTGTATAACACTGGGATACAGTACTGGTGGGGACGGGTCTGTCACTGTATAATTGGGGTACAGTACTGGTGGGGACGGGTCTGTCGCTGTATAACACTGTGGTACAGTACTGGTGGGGACGGGTCTGTCACTGTATAACACTGGGATACAGTACTGGTGGGGACGGGTCTGTCACTGTATAATTGGGGTACAGTACTGGTGGGGACGGGTCTGTTACTGTATAACACTGGGGTACAGTACTGGTGGGGACAGTTCTGTCACTGTATAACACTGGGGTACAGTACTGGTGGGGACGGGTCTGTCCGTGTATAACACTGGGGTACAGTACTGGTGGGGACGGGTCTAACGCTGTATAACACTGGGGTACAGTACTGGTGGGGACGGGACTGTCACTGTATAACACTTGGGTACATTACTGGTGGGGACGGGACTGTCACTGTATAACACTGGGGTACAGTACTGGTGGGGACGGGTCTGTCACTGTATAACACTGGGGTACAGTACTGGTGGGGACGGGTCTGTCACTGTATAACACTGGGGTACAGTACTGGTGGGGTGGGGTCTGTCACTGTATAACACTGGGGTACAGTACTGGTGGGGATGGGACTGTCACTGTATAACACTGGGGTACAGTACTGGTGGGGACGGGTCTGTCACTGTATAACACTGGGGTACAGTACTGGTGGGGACGGGTCTGTCGCTGTGTAACACTGTGGTACAGGACTGGTGGTGACGGATCTGTCACTGTATAACACTGGGGTACAGTACTGGTGGGGACGGGACTGTAACTGTGTAACACTGGGGTACAGTACTGGTGGGGACGGGTCTGTCACTGTATAACACTGTGGTACAGTACTGGTGGGGACGGGTCTGTCACTGTATAATTGGGGTACAGTACTGGTGGGGACGGGTCTGTCACTGTATAACACTGGGGTACAGTACTGGTGGGGACGGGTCTGTCACTGTGTAACACTGGGGTACAGTACTGGTGGGGACGGGTCTATCACTGTATAACACTGGGGTACAGTACTGGTGGGGACAGGTCTGTCACTGTATAACACTGGGGTCCAGTACTGGTGGGGATGGGTCTGTCACTGTATAACACTGGGGTACAGTACTGGTGGGGACGGGTCTGTCACTGCATAACACTGGGGTACAGTACTGGTGGGGACGGGTCTGTCACTGTATAACACTGTGGTACAGTACTGGTGGGGACGGGTCTGTCACTGTATAACACTGGGATACAGTACTGGTGGGGACGGGTCTGTCACTGTATAATTGGGGTACAGTACTTGTGTGGAAGGGTCTGTCACTGTATAACACTGGGGTACAGTACTGGTGGGGACGGGTCTGTCACTGTATAACACTGGGGTACAGTACTGGTGGGGATGGGTCTGCCACTGTATAACACTGGGGTACAGTACAGGTGGGGATGGGTCTGTCACTGTATAACACTGGGGTACAGTACTGGTGGGGACGGGTCTGTCACTGTATAACACTGGGGTTCAGTACTGGTGGGGATGGGTCTGTCACTGTATAACACTGGGGTACAGTACAGGTGGGGATGGGTCTGTCACTGTATAACACTGGGGTACAGTACTGGTGGGGACGGGTCTGTCGCTGTATCACACTGGGGTACAGTACTGGTGGGGACGGGTCTGTCACTGTATAACACTGGGGTACAGTACTGGTGGGGACGGGTCTGTCACTGTATAACACTGGGGTACATTACTGATGGGGACGGGTCTGTCACTGTATAACACTGGGGTACAGTACTGGTGGGGATGGGTCTGTCACTGTATAACACTGGGGTACAGTACTGGTGGGGACGGGTCTGTCACTGTATAACACTGGGGTACAGTACTGGTGAGGACGGGTCTGTCGCTGTATAACACTGGGGTACAGTACTGGTGGGGACGGGTCTGTCATTGTGTAACACTGGGGTACAGTACTGGTGGGGACGGGACTGTCACTGTATAACACTGGGGTACAGTACTGGTGGGGACGGGTCTGTCACTGTATAACACTGGGGTACAGTATTGGTGGGGACGGGTCTGTCACTGTATAACACTGGGGTACAGTACTGGTGGGGACGGGTCTGTCACTGTGTAACACTGGGGTACAGCACTGGTGGGGACGAGTCTGTCACTGTATACCACTGGGGTACAGTACTGGTGGGGACGGGTCTGTCACTGTATAACACTGGGGTACAGTACTGGTGGGGACGGGTCTGTCGCTGTGTGTCCCACTCCATGCCTACCCCCGCCCTCCCACGCTGACCATTGTGTGTCTGCCCTCAGCAGCTGCGAGATACCAGCCAGTACGTTTTGGGCGAACTGATGGCCCTGGAACGGGAGCAAAAGCAGATCGATACCCGGGCGGCCATGGTTGAGAGCGACCTCAGGAGCATCATGGAGACTGGTAAGTGGCGTGATAGCTGCTTCCGCCGGGGGTGTTCTGTTCTGCTCTTGACGTAGCACAAGCGGCTTCCTTGATGTGCACTCTGACAAAGGAGATAGCTTCAACACGTTTATTGAACTATTAACAATTCTTCTACTTGGATTCGACTCTACTGTTAATCCTTCTATAGCTACTCAGACTGACGAACCAGTCTGCTACAATCCACGTGGTGGGTGTGATGTTCAATCAACCCTGTGTCTGTACTCACTGAGTATCTCCACTGGAAAGAGGCTGAGCATGTGTGCTGTGTCCTTTTATATGGGTTGGTGTAATGTCCCCCTGTGGTAGTGTCACCTCTGTGTGTATTGTGACTGCCCATTGGTCGTGTCCTATCTTACTGACCTATTGGTTGACTGTCATGTCTCTGGTGCTCCCTCTAGTGTCTAGCTAGGTGTAGTGTATGTACATTAACCCTTTGTGTACTTACAGTGATGTATATCACCACAGTGGGGAGTGGGCACATTCGTGTTCCCTTGCCTCGTGGCAAGCTGAATGTATTCTGTCCACCTTATTGTCGGGTCATATTCAACCGAGATGAAGATTGATGAGCTTAAGTCACCTCTGCCTGCGATCGACTTAGTTTGAAGATAATGTGTTGATCGGCGCCCGTCCCCCAGGAGTATGTCGACTAAACCGACGATTAAACGTTGACAGGGTGCGTCAAAGCAGAAATTAACGGATTGAAGAGCTTCGATGAGTTTCGGGTCCGTGACGTTTACAGAGTGAGTCTTTTTCAGGATTACAGAATTGTCACGGGCGCAGGAACCATTCGCCCCCATGCACCTGCAGCGCCTCTCCAAACGAGCGCCGTGACTTAGCGCCGCTCCCCTGCATTTTCCCCCATAAACACCCCCCGCCCGCACATTATTTCTGTGCAAATAACCGTAACCCCCCCCCACGGAGCTCTCGATCGAACAGGCCTCCGCCACCCTTCCAGGCAGACCCTGAGCCGCTCGCTGCGTGGAAAAGATTTTTCTCACGTCGCGTTTGTTCCTTTCACAAATCACCTACAATCTGCGTCCCTCTCGCTCTCGACCTGCGAGCCCGGATTCTTCTCTCCGCGGGGAACGGTCCCGACCCTCTCCAATCTATCCTCGGAACTGAAGTTCCCCGTGCCTGGGGCCTTTCTTGTCGACCTCTACCGGGCTCTCTCCAATTCGGACACATCTTTCCCACAGGACAAATCCACTTGGGAGGAGACAGAAGATTCGACCCCACTGAGGAGGACGTAGAGCCTGGAGTGCCTCCAAGTGCAGAAGGAGAGCATTCGGCCCATCGAGTCTGCGCCGACCCCCACAAACGGCCCATTCCCCCCTCCCCCGCCCTATCCCCGTGGCGACACCTAACCCACATATCTCTGGACTGTGGGAGGAAACCGGAGCACCCGGAGGGAACCCACGCAGACACGGGGAGAACGTGCAGACTCTGTAGATGTGGGAAATGCTGTTCCTATCAAACAACATCCATATAGACTTAATCCTTTAAAATTATCACAGGTTAACAGAGAGATTGAGAGTATGCTGAAGAATGGCATAATTGAAGTGGGTTGCAGCCAATGGAGCTCACCCGTAGTGATGGTACCTAAACCAGACGGTACCCAATGGTTGTGTGTGGACTATAGAAAGGTGAATGCAGTTACAAGAACGGACTCTTCTCCTATCCCACGTGTGAAGGATTGCATGGAGAAAGTGGGACAATCTGCTTTTATTTCCAACTTCCAGACATGGAAAGAACATTTAAACCATCGTATGGAGGTCTTCGAAAGAAAGGTTAAAAAAATTCTTGGGACAGCGGACTTTCAACAGGCATTTGACGGCCTGAAAGCTGTGGTAACCAATGCTCCTGTATTGGAGAATTGCAAGGGGCTCTGTGGTCAGATTGAACTAAAGTATCTGATTCTGAAGAGAAATTCCGAGGAGTAGGGGAACGGATGGATCGTGCAGAGACTTTGTTCAAAGAGACTGTCAATCGAGAAGGATTTCGGTTGGAGGAAGAAGAACAAAGAAAAATGGACGATATTATTATCCCTGTTTGTGTGTGTTTACTTTAAATGAAAATGTATATTCACTGTGTGCATTTCTTAGTGGATGGTGCAAAAGTGAAAAATTAAACCATCTTGAAGTTGATGGTTTATTTATTTTTTCTTGGGGGGGAGGTGTCATGCGAGAGTGCCTTTAAGAAATGGATGTGTAAGCAATGTACCTTTAAGAAAACAGTGATGTCAGAGAGTGGGTGGAGCTCAGCTCAGTTCAGCCATTTTGCAGTTTGGTTTTGCAGTTAGTTTGAAAAGTGCCTGGCTGGTTTTGCTGTGAGCTGATTAAAAGTGAGAAAGCCAGTTTGAGACAGCAGCTTGAGAAGTTCTGGTTTGGAAAAGAGCTGGGTGTGTGTCGGTGTTTTGCAGTGAGCTGGATCTCTGCCATGAAAGACTATCTTTGGATCATTTGGGTGATTTAAAGTAAAGTCAACCAAGCTAATATATCTCTGCCATTCTACAGAAAATATATATATCCTTTAACCTGATGTGAGACTGTTTAAAGGTGTGAAGTCTCTTGGAAGTTTGAAGGAACATTTTAAGGAGTTATTTACTGTTGCAATATTTTTGGAGTTATCTTTGAAGTAAGGGGTGTTAAGAGATCCAATGTTTATTTAAGATGTTAAGTTGAGTTCATGGAATAAACAGTGTTTTGTGTTTAAAAACCCACGTGTCCATAATTGTAATCCCACACCTAGGGAACAAGCCGTGTGCTCGGAAAAGCAACAAATCCATTAAAGGGGGAGGTTGGTTGAACTCCATGATACATTTTGGGGTTCTGAAAACGCCTCGCCCATAACGTGTGTGTGTGTGTGTGAGCGAGCGAGTGTCTGTGTGTGTGAGATGTCTGCTGGAGTTGGAGGAGGTTGTGGGGCTGGGGGGGGGAGGGAGGGGGGGGGGGAGTGGGGCCGGGTGGGGAAGAGTGGGGCAGTGTAAGGTCAGGCAGATTTCTGGGGAAATGCTGGGTTACAATCTCAGTCACTGTCGATTACAGGACAAGACCGGATTGAAGAGGAAAAGCTCATCCAGGAGTGGTTCGTGCTGGTTAATAAGAAAAACGCCCTGATTCGCAGGCAGGACCAGCTGCAGTTACTGTAAGTCCCAAAGCTCAGGGTTCCTGTCTGTCACAGCCTCACAATGATATTTCCTCGTGCCCTGTCTCTCTGTCCTCTCAACACCCACACTCCAATAAAATAGAGCTCACTGAAATCAGGGAAGCTTCCAGGACAGGTACAGCACGGGGTTAGATACAGAGTAAAGCTCCCTCTCCACTGTCCCCATCAAACACTCCCAGGACAGGTACAGCACGTGGTTAGATACAGCGTAAAGCTCCCTCTACACTGTCCCCATCAAACACTCCCAGGACAGGTACAGCACAGGGTTAGATACAGAGTAAAGCTCCCTCTACACTGTCCCCATCAAACACTCCCAGGACAGGTACAGCACGGGGTTAGATACAGAGTAAAGCTCCCTCAACACTGTCCCCATCAAACACTCCCAGGACAGGTACAGCACGGGATTAGATACAGAGTAAAGCTCCCTCTACACTGTCCCCATCAAACACTTCCAGGACAGGTACAGCACGTGGTTAGATACAGCGTAAAGCTCCCTCTACACTGTCCCCATCAAACACTCCCAGGACAGGTACAGCACAGGGTTAGATACAGAGTAAAGCTCCCTCTACACTGTCCCCATCAAACACTCCCAGGACAGGTATAGCACGGGATTAGATACAGAGTAAAGCTCCCTCTACACTGTCCCCATCAAACACTCCCAGGACAGGTACAGCACGCGGTTAGATACAGAGTAAAGCTCCCTCTGCACTGTCCCCATAAAACACTCCAATGACAGGTACAGCACGGGGTTAGATACAGTGTAAAGCTCCCTCTACACTGTCCCCAACAAACACTCCCAGGACAGGTACAGCACGGGGTTAGATACAGAGTTAGGCTCCCTCTACACTGTCCCCATCAAACACTCTCAGGACAGGTACAGCACGGGGTTAGATACAGAGTTAGGCTCCCTCTACACTGTCCCCATCAAACACTCCCAGGACAGGTAGAGCACGGGGTTAGATACAGAGTAAAGCTCCCTCTACACTGTCCCCATCAAACACTCCCAGGACAGGTACAGCACGGGGTTAGATACAGAGTAAAGCTCCCTCTACACTGTCCCCATCAAACACTCCCAGGACAGGTACAGCACAGGGCTAGATACAGAGTAAAGCTCCCTCTACACTGTCCCCATCAAACGCTCCCAGGACAGGTACAGCACGGGGTTAGACACAGAGTAAAGCTCCCTCTACTCCTTCTGTGGTCGCGAGCGAGACTTCCGGAAGGTATGTTGCCTCCCGGGTGCCAGGGCCAGGGATGTCTCGGATCGTGTCTTCAGGATCCTTAAGGGGGAGGGTGAGCAGCCAGAAGTCGTGGTGCACATTGGTACCAACGACATAGGTAGGAAAAGGGGTGTGGAGGTAATAAACAAGTTTAGGGAGTTAGGCTGGAAGTTGAAAGCCAGGACAGACAGAGTTGTCATCTCTGGTTTGTTGCCGGTGCCACGTGATAGCGAGGCTAGGAATAGGGAGAGAGTGCAGTTGAACACGTGGCTGCAGGAATGGTGTAGGAGGGAGGGCTTCAGGTATTTGGATAATTGGAGCGCATTCTGGGGAAGGTGGGACCTGTACAAGCAGGACGGGTTGCATCTGAACCAGAGGGGCACCAATATCCTGGGAGGGAGGTTTGCTAGTACTCTTCGGGAGGGTTTAAACTAATTTGGCAGGGGAATGGGAACCGGATTTGTAGTCCAGCAACTAAGGTAGCCAATATTCAGGACGCCAAAGCATGTAATGAGGCAGTGGGGAAGGGAACACTGACAAAGGAGAGTATTTGCAGGCACGGAGATGGGTTGAAGTGTGTATACTTCAACGCAAGAAGCATCAGGAATAAGGTGGGTGAACTTAAGGCATGGATCGGTACTTGGGACTATGATGTGGTGGCCATCATGGAAACTTGGATAGAAGAGGGGCAGAAATGGTTGTTGGAGGTCCCTGGTTATAGATGTTTCAATAAGATTAGGGAGGGTGGTAAAAGAGGTGGGGGGGTGGCATTATTAATTATAGATAGTATAACAGCTGCAGAAAGGCAGTTCGAGGAGTATCACCCTATTGAGGTAGTATGGGTTGAAGTCAGAAATAGGAAAGGAGCAGTCACCTTGTTAGGAGTTTTCTATAGGCCCCCCAATAGTAACAGAGATGTGGAGGAACAGATTGGGAAACAGATTTTGGAAAGGTGCAGAAGTCATAGGGTAGTAGTCATGGGCGACTTTAACTTCCCAAATATTGAGTGGAAACTCTTTAGATCAAATAGTTTGCATGGGGTGGTGTTTGTGCAGTGTGTCCAGGAAGCTTTTCTAACACAGTATGTAGATTGTCCGACCAGAGGAGGGGCAATATTGGATTTACTACTGGGTAATGAACCAGGGCAAGTGATAGATTTGTTAGTGGGGGAGCATTTTGGAGATAGTACCACAATTCTGTGACTTTCACTTTAGTAATAGGGAGGGATAGGTACGTGCAACAGGGCAAGGTTTACAATTGGGGGAAGGGTAAATACGATGTTGTCAGACAAGAATTGAAGTGCCTAAGTTGGGAACATAGGCTGGCAGGGAAGGACACAAGTGAAATGTGGAACTTGTTCAAGGAACAGGTGCTACGTGTCCTTGATATGTATGTCCCTGTCAGGCAGGGAAGAGATGGTCGAGTGAGGGAACCATGGTTGACAAGAGAGGTTGGATGTCTTGTTAAGAGGAAAAAGGTGACTTATGTAAGGCTGAGGAAACAAGGTTCAGACAGGGCATTGGAGGGATACAAGATAGCCAGGAGGGAACTGAAGAAAGGGATTAGGAGAGCTAAGAGAGGGCATGAACAATCTTTGGCGGGTAGGATCAAGGAAAACCCCAAGGCCTTTTACACATATGTGAGAAATATGAGAATGACTAGAGCGAGGGTAGGTCCGATCAAGGACAGTAGCGGGAGATTGTGTATTGAGTCTGAAGAGATAGGAGAGGTCTTGAATGAGTATTTTTCTTCTGTATTTACAAATGAGAGGGGCGATATTGTTGGAGAGGACAGTGTGAAACAGATTGGTAAGCTCGAGGAAATACTTGTCAGGAAGGAAGATGTGTTGGGCATTTTGAAAAACTTGAGGATAGACAAATCCCCCGGGCCTGACGGGATATATCCAAGGATTCTATGGGAAGCAAGAGATGAAATTGCAGAGCCGTTGGCAATGATCTTTTCGTCCTCACTGTCAACAGGGGTGGTACCAGGGGATTGGAGAGTGGCGAATGTCGTGCCCCTGTTCAAAAAAGGGACTAGGGATAACCCTGGGAATTACAGGCCAGTTAGTCTTACTTCGGTGGGAGGCAAAGTAATGGAAAGGGTACTGAAGGATAGGATTTCTGAGCATCTGGAAAGACACTGCTTGATTAGGGATAGTCAGCACGGATTTGTGAGGGGTAGGTCTTGCCTTACAAATCTTATTGAATTCTTTGAGGAGGTGACCAAGCATGTGGATGAAGGTAAAGCAGTGGATGTAGTGTACATGGGTTTTAGTAAGGCATTTGATAAAGTTCCCCATGGTAGGCTTATGCAGAAAGTAAGGAGGCATGGGATAGTGGGAAATTTGGCCAGTTGGATAACGAACTGGCTAACCGATAGAAGTCAGAGAGTGGTGGTGGATGGTAAATATTCAGCCTGGATCCCAGTTACCAGTGGCGTACCGCAGGGATCAGTTCTGGGTCCTCTGCTGTTTGTGATTTTCATTAATGACTTGGATGAGGGAGTTGAAGGGTGGGTCAGTAAATTTGCAGACGATACGAAGATTGGTGGAGTTGTGGATAGTAAGGAGGGCTGTTGTCGGCTGCAAAGAGACATAGATAGGATGCAGAGCTGGGCTGAGAAGTGGCAGATGGAGTTTAACCCTGAAAAGTGTGAGGTTGTCCATTTTGGAAGGACAAATATGAATGCGGAATATAGGGTTAACGGTAGAGTTCTTGGCAATGTGGAGGAGCAGAGAGATCTTGGGGTCTATGTTCATACATCTTTGAAAGTTGCCACTCAAGTGGATAGAGCTGTGAAGAAGGCCTATGGTGTGCTCGCGTTCATTAACAGAGGGATTGAATTTAAGAGCCGTGAGGTGATGATGCAGCTGTACAAAACTTTGGTAAGGCCACATTTGGAGTACTGTGTACAGTTCTGGTCGCCTCATTTTAGGAAGGATGTGGAAGCTCTGGAAAAGGTGCAAAGAAGATTTACCAGGATGTTGCCTGGAATGGAGAGTAGGTCTTACGAGGAAAGGTTGAGGGTGCGAGGCCTTTTCTCATTAGAGCGGAGAAGGATGAGGGGCGACTTGATAGAGGTTTATAAGATGATCAGGGGAATAGATAGAGTAGACAGTCAGAGACTTTTTCCCCGGGTGGAACACACCATTACAAGGGGACATAAATTTAAGGTGAAAGGTGGAAGATATAGGAGGGATATCAGAGGTAGGTTCTTTACCCAGAGAGTAGTGGGGGCATGGAATGCACTGCCTGTGGAAGTAGTTGAGTCGGAAACATTAGGGACCTTCAAGCAGCTATTGGATAGGTACATGGATGACGGTAAAATGATATAGTGTAGATTTATTTGTTCTTAAGGGCAGCACGGTAGCATTGTGGATAGTGCAATTGCTTCACAGCTCCATGGTCCCAGGTTCGATTCCGGCTTGGGTCATTGTCTGTGCGGAGTCTGCACGTCCTCCCCGTGTCTGCGTGGGTTTTCTCCGGGTGCTCCGGTTTCCTCCCACAGTCCAAAGATTTGCGGGTTAGGTGAATTGGCCAATGATAAATTGCCCTTAATGTCCAAATTGCCCTTGGTGTTGGGTGGAGGTGTTGAGTTTGGGTATGGTGCTCTTTCCAAGAGCCGGTGCAGACTCAAAGGGCCGAATGGCCTCCTTCTGCACTGTAAATTCAATGATAATCTATGATTAATCTAGGACAAAGGTTCGGCACAACATCGTGGGCCGAAGGGCCTGTTCTGTGCTGCATTTTCTATGTTCTGTGTACACTGTCCCCATCAAACACTCCCAGGACAGGTACAGCACAGGGTTAGATACAGAGTTAGGCTCCCTCTACACTGTCCCCATCAAACACTCCCAGGACAGGTAGAGCACTGGGTTAGATACAGAGTAAAGCTCCCTCTACACTGTCCCCATCAAACACTCCCAGGACAGGTACAGCACAGGGTTAGATACAGAGTAAAGCTCCCTCTACACTGTCCCCATCAAACACTCCCAGGACAGGTAGAGCACGGGGTTAGATACAGCCTTTATCTTTTCCAATCAATTCGCCACATGTTAATGGATCACACAATGAGGATTGGACATGTTGCCGAAGTGTCTAACCCCAACTCAGTTTCTCTCTGTCTGTATCTCTCTGTCTGTATCACTTTGTCTGTATCACTATCTCTGAATCACTCTGTATCTCTCTGTCTGTATCACTCTGTCTGTGTCACTATCTCTGTATCACTCTGTCTGTATCTCCCTGTCTGTATCACTCTGTCTGTATCACTCTGTCTGTATCTCTCTGTCAGTATCACTCTGTCTGTATCACTGTCTCTGTATCTCTCTGTCTGGATCACTATCTCTGTATCACTCTGTCTGTATCTCTCTGTCTGTATCACTCTGTCTGTATCACTCTCTCTGTATCACTATCTCTGTATCACTCTGTCTGTATCACTATCTTTGTATCACTATCTCTGTATCACTATCTCTGTATCTCTCTGTCTGTATCACTCTGTCTGTATCTCTCTGTCTGTATCACTCTCTCTGAATCACTCTGTCTGTATCACTGTCTCTGTATCTCTCTGTCTGTATCACTCTCTCTGAATCACTCTGTCTGGATCACTATCTCTGTATCACTCTGTCTGTATCTCTCTGTCTGTATCACTCTGTCTGTATCACTCTCTCTGTATCACTATCTCTGTATCACTCTGTCTGTATCACTATCTCTGTATCACTATCTCTGTATCACTATCTCTGTATCTCTCTGTCTGTATCACTCTGTCTGTATCACTCTGTCTGTATCACTATCTCTGTATCACTCTGTCTGTATCACTATCTCTGTATCACTATCTCTGTATCACTATCTCTGTATCTCTATCTCTGTATCTCTCTGTCTGTATCACTCTGTCTGTATCTTTCTGTCTGTATCACAATCTCTGTATCACTTTGTCTGTATCTCTCTGTCTGTATCACTCTGTCTGTATCACTCTGTCTGTATTACTCTGTCTGTATCACTCTGTCTGTATCACTCTGTCTGTATCTCTCTGTCAGTATCACTCTGTCTGTATCACTGTCTCTGTATCTCTCTGTCTGTATCACTCTCTCTGAATCACTCTGTCTGGACCACTCTGTCTGTATCACTATCTCTGAATCACTCTGTCTGTATCACTCTGTCTGTATCACTATCTCTGTATCACTCTGTCTGTATCACTATCTCTGTATCTCTCTGTCTGTATCACTCTGTCTGTATCACTCTGTCTGTATCACTCTGTCTGTATCACTATCTCTGTATCACTATCTCTGTATCACTCTGTCTGTATCACTCTGTCTGTATCACTATCTCTGTATCACTATCTCTGTATCTCTCTGTCTGTATCACTCTGTCTGTATCTTTCTGTGTGTATCACAATCTCTGTATCACTCTGTCTGTATCTCTCTGTCTGTATCACTCTGTCTGTATCACTCTGTCTGTATCTCTCTGTCTGTATCACTCTGTCTGTATCACTGTCTCTGTATCTCTCTGCATCACTATCTCTGTATCACTCTGCCTGTATCTCTCTGTCTGTATCTCTCTGTATCACTATCTCTGTATCACTCTGTCTGTATCCCTCTGTCTGTATCACTATCTCTGTATCACTCTGCCTGTATCTCTCTGTCTATATCTCTCTGTATCACTCTGTCTGTATCACTCTGTCTGTATCACTCTGTCTGTATCACTGTCTCTGTATTTCTCTGTCTGTATCACTATCTCTGTATCACTCTGCCTGTATCTCTCTGTCTGTATCTCTCTGTATCACTATCTCTGTATCACTCTGTCTGTATCTCTCTGTCTGTATCACTATCTCTGTATCACTCTGCCTGTATCTCTCTGTCTGTATCTCTCTGTATCACTATCTCTGTATCACTATCTCTGAATCTCTCTGTCTGTATCACTCTGTCTGTATCTTTCTGTCTGTATCACAATCTCTGTATCACTTTGTCTGTATCTCTCTGTCTGTATCTCTCTGTCTGTATCACTCTGTCTGTATCACTCTGTCTGTATCACTCTGTCTGTATCTCTCTGTCAGTATCACTCTGTCTGTATCACTGTCTCTGTATCTCTCTGTCTGTATCACTCTCTCTGAATCACTCTGTCTGGACCACTCTGTCTGTATCACTATCTCTGAATCACTCTGTCTGTATCACTCTGTCTGTATCACTATCTCTGTATCACTCTGTCTGTATCACTATCTCTGTATCTCTCTGTCTGTATCACTCTGTCTGTATCACTCTGTCTGTATCACTCTGTCTGTATCTCTGTCTGTATCACTCTGTCTGTATCACTATCTCTGTATCACTATCTCTGTATCACTCTGTCTGTATCACTCTGTCTGTATCACTATCTCTGTATCACTATCTCTGTATCACTATCTCTGTATCTCTCTGTCTGTATCACTCTGTCTGTATCTTTCTGTGTGTATCACAATCTCTGTATCACTCTGTCTGTATCTCTCTGTCTGTATCACTATCTCTGTATCACTCTGTCTGTATCACTCTGTCTGTATCTCTCTGTCTGTATCACTCTGTCTGTATCACTGTCTCTGTATCTCTCTGTCTGTATCACTATCTCTGTATCACTCTGCCTGTATCTCTCTGTCTGTATCTCTCTGTATCACTATCTCTGTATCACTCTGTCTGTATCCCTCTGTCTGTATCACTATCTCTGTATCACTCTGCCTGTATCTCTCTGTCTATATCTCTCTGTATCACTATCTCTGTATCACTCTGTCTGTATCACTCTGTCTGTATCTCTCTGTCTGTATCACTCTGTCTGTATCACTGTCTCTGTATCTCTCTGTCTGTATCACTATCTCTGTATCACTCTGCCTGTATCTCTCTGTCTGTATCTCTCTGTATCACTATCTCTGTATCACTCTGTCTGTATCCCTCTGTCTGTATCACTATCTCTGTATCACTCTGCCTGTATCTCTCTGTCTATATCTCTCTGTATCACTATCTCTGTATCACTCTGTCTGTATCACTCTGTCTGTATCACTCTGTCTGTATCACTCTGTCTGTATCACTGTCTCTGTATTTCTCTGTCTGTATCACTATCTCTGTATCACTCTGCCTGTATCTCTCTGTCTGTATCTCTCTGTATCACTATCTCTGTATCACTCTGTCTGTATCTCTCTGTCTGTATCACTATCTCTGTATCACTCTGCCTGTATCTCTCTGTCTGTATCTCTCTGTATCACTATCTCTGTATCTCTCTGTCTGTATCACTCTGTCTGTATCACTCTGTATCACTCTCCCTGTATCACTCTGCCTGTATCTCTCTGTCTGTATCACTATCTCTGTATCACTCTGTCTGTATCACTCTGTCTGTATCACTCTGTCTGTATCACTCTCTCTGAATCACTCTCTCTGAATCACTCTGTCTGTATCACTCTGCCTGTATCACTATCTCTGTATCACTCTGTCTGCATCTCTCTGTCTGCATCTCTCTGTCTGCATCTCTCTGTCTGTATCTCTCTGTCTGTATCACTATCTCTGTATCACTATCTCTGTATCACTATCTCTGTATCAGTGTGTCTGTATCTCTCTGTCTGTATCACTATCTCTGTATCACTATCTCTGTATCACTCTGTCTGTACCACTCTGTCTGTATCACTCTGTCTGTATCACTCTGTCTGTATCACTATCTCTGAATCACTCTGTCTGTATCTCTATCTCTGTATCACTCTGTCTGTATCACTCTGTCTGTATCTCTCTGTCTGTATCACTATCTCTGTATCATTCTGTCTGTATCAGTGTGTCTGTATCACTATCTCTGTATCACTATCTCTGTATCACTATCTCTGTATCTCTCTGTCTGTATCACTCTGTCTGTATCTTTCTGTGTGTATCACAATCTCTGTATCACTCTGTCTGTATCTCTCTGTCTGTATCACTATCTCTGTATCACTCTGTCTGTATCACTCTGTCTGTATCTCTCTGTCTGTATCACTCTGTCTGTATCACTGTCTCTGTATCTCTCTGTCTGTATCACTATCTCTGTATCACTCTGCCTGTATCTCTCTGTCTGTATCTCTCTGTATCACTATCTCTGTATCACTCTGTCTGTATCCCTCTGTCTGTATCACTATCTCTGTATCACTCTGCCTGTATCTCTCTGTCTATAACTCTCTGTATCACTATCTCTGTATCACTCTGTCTGTATCACTCTGTCTGTATCTCTCTGTCTGTATCACTCTGTCTGTATCACTGTCTCTGTATCTCTCTGTCTGTATCACTATCTCTGTATCACTCTGCCTGTATCTCTCTGTCTGTATCTCTCTGTATCACTATCTCTGTATAACTCTGTCTGTATCCCTCTGTCTGTATCACTATCTCTGTATCACTCTGCCTGTATCTCTCTGTCTATATCTCTCTGTATCACTATCTCTGCATCACTCTGTCTGTATCACTCTGTCTGTATCACTCTGTCTGTATCACTCTGTCTGTATCACTGTCTCTGTATTTCTCTGTCTGTATCACTATCTCTGTATCACTCTGCCTGTATCTCTCTGTCTGTATCTCTCTGTATCACTATCTCTGTATCACTCTGTCTGTATCTCTCTGTCTGTATCACTATCTCTGTATCACTCTGCCTGTATCTCTCTGTCTGTATCTCTCTGTATCACTATCTCTGTATCACTCTGTCTGTATCACTCTGTCTGTATCACTCTGTATCACTCTCCCTGTATCACTCTGCCTGTATCTCTCTGTCTGTATCACTATCTCTGTATCACTCTGTCTGTATCACTCTGTCTGTATCACTCTGTCTGTATCACTCTCTCTGAATCACTCTCTCTGAATCACTCTGTCTGTATCACTCTGCCTGTATCACTATCTCTGTATCACTCTGTCTGCATCTCTCTGTCTGCATCTCTCTGTCTGCATCTCTCTGTCTGTATCTCTCTGTCTGTATCACTATCTCTGTATCACTATCTCTGTATCACTATCTCTGTATCAGTGTGTCTGTATCTCTCTGTCTGTATCACTATCTCTGTATCACTCTGTCTGTACCACTCTGTCTGTATCACTCTGTCTGTATCACTCTGTCTGTATCACTATCTCTGAATCACTCTGTCTGTATCTCTATCTCTGTATCACTCTGTCTGTATCACTCTGTCTGTATCTCTCTGTCTGTATCACTATCTCTGTATCATTCTGTCTGTATCAGTGTGTCTGTATCTCTCTCTCTGTATCTCGCTCTCTGTATCTCTCTCTCTGTATCACTCTGTCTGTATCACTCTGTCTGTATCACTCTGTCTGTATCACTATCTCTGAATCACTCTGTCTGTATCTCTATCTCTGTATCACTCTGTCTGTATCACTCTGTCTGTATCTCTCTGTCTGTATCACTATCTCTGTATCACTCTGTCTGTATCCCTCTGTCTGTATCACTATCTCTGTATCACTCTGCCTGTATCTCTCTGTCTGTATCACTATCTCTGAATCACTCTGTCTGTATCTCTATCTCTGTATCACTCTGTCTGTATCACTCTGTCTGTATCTCTCTGTCTGTATCACTATCTCTGTATCACTCTGTCTGTATCACTCTGTCTGTATCACTATCTCTGTATCACTATCTCTGTATCACTATCTCTGTATCACTCTGCCTGTATCTCTCTGTCTGTATCACTATCTCTGTATCACTCAGTCTGTATCTCTCTGTCTGTATCACTCTGCCTGTATCACTCTGTCTGTATCACTATCTCTGGATCACTATCTCTGGATCACTATCTCTGTATCAGTGTGTCTGTATCTCTCTGTCTGTATCACTATCTCTGTATCACTCTGTCTGTACCACTATCTCTGTATCACTCTGTCTGTATCACTCTGTCTGTATCACTATCTCTGAATCACTCTGTATCTCTCTGTCTGTATCACTCTGTCTGTATCACTCTGTCTGTATCACTATCTCTGTATCACTATCTCTGTATCACTCTGTCTGTATCTCTCTGTCTGTATCTCTCTGTCTGTATCACTCTGTCTGTATCACTATCTCTGTATCTCTCTGTCTGTATCACTCTGTCTGTATCACTCTGTCTGTATCTCTCTGTCTGTATCAATATCTCTGTATCACTCTGTCTGTATCACTATCTCTGAATCACTCTGTATCTCTCTGTCTCTATCACTCTGTATCACGATCTCTGTATCTCTCTGTCTGTATCACTCTCTGTATCACTCTGTATCACTATCTCTGTATCACTCTGTCTGTATCACTATCTCTGAATCACTCTGTCTGTATCACTATCTCTGTATCTCTGTGTCTGTATCACTATCTCTGAATCACTCTGTCTGTATCACTCTGTCTGTATCACTATCTCTGTATCACTCTGTCTGTATCTCTCTGTCTGTATCACTCTGTCTGTATCACTCTGTCTGTATCTCTCTGTCTGTATCACTGTCTGTATCACTGTCTGTATCACTGTCTCTATATCTCTCTGTCTGTATCACTCTCTCTGAATCAATCTGTCTGTATCACTCTGTCATTATCACTATCTCTGTATCACTCTGTCTGTATCACTCTGTCTGTATCACTATCTCTGAATCACTCTGTCTGTATCACTCTGTCTGTATCACTCTGTCTGTATCACTCTGTCTGTATCACTATCTCTGTATCACTATCTCTGTATCACTCTGTCTGTATCACTCTGTCTGTATCACTATCTCTGTATCACTATCTCTGTATCTCTCTGTCTGTATCTCTCTGTCTGTATCTCTCTGTCTGTATCACTCTCTCTGAAACCTTTGTCTGTATCACTCTGTCTGTATCACTATCTCTGTATCACTCTGTCTGTGTCACTCTGTCTGTATCTATCACTCTCTCTGTATCTCTCTGTCTGTATCTCTCTGCCTGTACCTCTGTCTGTATCACTCTCTCTGTATCTCTCTGTGTCACTATCTCTATATCACTCTGTCTGTATCACTCTCTCTGTATCACTCTCTCTGTATCTCTCTCTGTATCACTCTGTCTGTATCACTATCTCTGTATCACTCTGTCTGTATCACTCTGTCGGTATCACTATCTCTGTGTCACTATCTCTGTATCATTATCTTTGTATCACTATCTCTGAATCACTCTGTCTGTATCACTCTGTCTGTATCACTATCTCTGTATCACTATCTCTGTATCACTCTGTCTGTGTCACTCTGTCTGTATCACTCTGTCTGTATCTATCACTCTCTCTATATCTCTCTGTCTGTATCTCTCTGTCTGTATCTCTCTGTCTGTATCACTCTGTCTGTATTACTATCTCTGTATCTCTCTGTCTGTATCACTCTGTCTGTATCTCTCTGTATCTCTCTGTCTGTATCACTCTGTCTGTATCAATATCTCTGTGTCACTCTGTCTGTATCACTATCTCTGAATCACTCTGTATCTCTCTGTCTGTATCACTCTGTCTGTATCACGATCTCTGTATCACTCTGTCTGTATCACTCTGTATTACTATCTCTGTATCACTCTGTCTGTATCACTCTGTCTGAATCACTCTGTATTACTCTGTCTGTATCACTATCTCTGTATCACTCTGTCTGTATCACTATCTCTGTATCTCTCTGTCTGTATCACTATCTCTGTATCTCTCTGTCTGTATCACTATCTCTGAATCACTCTGTCTGTATCACTCTGTCTGTATCACTCTGTCTGTATCTCTCTGTCTGTATCACTCTCTCTGAATCACTCTCTCTGAATCACTCTGTCAGTATCACTCTGTCTGTATCACTCTGTCTGTATCACTCTGTCTGTATCACTCTGTCTGTAGCACTATCTCTGAATCACTCTGTCAGTATCACTATCTCTGTATCACTATCTCTGTATCACTATCTCTGTATCACTCTGTCTGTATCACTCTGTCTGTATCACTATCTCTGAATCAATCTGTCTGTATCACTCTGTCATTATCACTATCTCTGTATCACTCTGTCTGTATCACTCTGTCTGTATCACTATCTCTGAATCACTCTGTCTGTATCACTCTGTCTGTATCACTCTGTCTGTATCACTCTGTCTGTATCACTATCTCTGTATCACTATCTCTGTATCACTATCTCCGAATCATTCTGTCTGTATCACTCTGTCGGTATCACTATCTCTGTATCACTATCTCTGTATCACTCTGTCTGTATCTCTCTATCTGTATCACTATCTCTGTATCACTATCTCTGTATCACTATCTCTGAATCACTCTGTCTGTATCACTCTGTCTGTATCACTATCACTATCTCTGTATCTCTCTGTCTGTATCTCTCTGTCTGTATCTCTCTGTCTGTATCTCTCTGTCTGTATCTCTCTGTCTGTATCACTCTCTCTGAAACCTTTGTCTGTATCACTCTGTCTGTATCACTATCTCTGTATCACTCTGTCTGTGTCACTCTGTCTGTATCTATCACTCTCTCTGTATCTCTCTGTCTGTATCTCTCTGCCTGTACCTCTGCCTGTATCACTCTGTCTGTATCACTCTGTCTGTATCACTCTCTCTGTATCACTCTCTCTGTATCTCTCTCTCTGTATCACTCTGTCTGTATCACTATCTCTGTATCACTATCTCTGTGTCACTATCTCTGTATCACTATCTCTGTATCACTCTGTCTGTCTCACTCTGTCGGTATCACTGTCTCTGTATCACTATCTCTGTATCATTATCTTTGTATCACTATCTCTGAATCACTCTGTCTGTATCACTCTGTCTGTATCACTATCTCTGTATCACTATCTCTGTATCACTATCTCTGTGTCATCTGTCTGTGTCACTCTGTCTGTATCACTATCTCTGTATCACTCTGTCTGTATCACTCTGTCTGTATCACTATCTCTGTATCACTCTGTCTGTGTCACTCTGTCTGTATCACTCTGTATGTATCTATCACTCTCTCTGTATCTCTGTCTGTATCTCTCTGTCTGTACCTCTGTCGGTATCACTATCTCTGTATCATTATCTCTGTATCACTCTGTGTCACTCTGTCTGTATCACTATCTCTGTATCACTATATCTGTACCACTCTGTCTGTATCTATCACTCTCTCTATATCTCTGTCTGTATCTCTCTGTCTGTATCACTCTGTCTGTATCACTCTCTCTGAATCACTCTGTCTGTATCACTCTGTCTGTATCACTATCTCTGTATCTCTCTGTCTGTATCCCTCTGTCTGTATCACTCTGTCTGTATCACTATCTCTGAATCACTCTGTCTGTATCACTCTGTCTGTATCACTCTGTCTGTATCACTATCTCTGTATCTCTCTGTCTGTATCACTCTGTCTGTATCACTATCTCTGAATCACTCTGTCTGTATCACTCTGTCTGTATCACTCTCTCTGTATCTCTCTGTCTGTATCACTATCTCTGTATCACTCTGTCTGTGTCACTCTGTCTGTATCTATCACTCTCTCTGTATCGCTCTCTCTGTATCACTCTGTCTGTATCACTCTGTCTGTGTCACTCTGTCTGTATCTATCACTCTCTCTGTATCGCTCTCTCTGTATCACTCTGTCTGTATCACTCTGTCTGTATCACTCTGTCTGTATCACTCTGTCTGTATCACTCTGTATCACTCTGTCTGTATCACTCTGTCTGTATCACTCTGTCTGTATCACTCTGTCTGTATCACTCTGTTATTACTCTTCAGGGAAGAGGAACAGGATCTCGAGCGGAGATTCGAGCTGTTGAATCGAGAGCTGCGGGCAATGATGGCCATTGAAGGTATGTCACTGCCGGCCCCCTCCGAGGCACATCTCTGGACTCTCCGCCCTAGCCTCCTCTCGGAGTCCGGAGCTCGCTGCCTATTGACCCTCGAACTGTTTGTAAGCGTCACTGACTCAGCAATAACCTGCTCCCGGACGCTCAGTTTGGGTTCTGCCCAGGGTCACTCAGCTCCTGACCTCATTACAGCCTTGGTTCAAACATGGACAAAAGAGCTGAATGCCAGAGGTGAGGCGAGAGTGACTGCCCTTTGACACCAAGGCAGCGTTTGGCCGAGTGTGGCATCAAGGAGCCCGAGCTACACTGGAGTCAGTGGGAATCAGGGAGAAACTCTCCGCTGGTTGGAGTCAGACCCGGCACAAAGGAAGATGGTTGTGGTGGTTGGAGGTCAATCATCTCAGCTCCAGGACGTCACTGCGGGAGTTCCTCAGGGTCGTGTCCTAGGCCCCAACCACCTTCAGCTGCTTCATCAATGACCTTCCGTCCATCACAAGGTCAGAAGTGGGGATGTTTGCGGGTGACTGCACAATGTTCAGCACCATTCGCGGCTCCTCAGATACTGAATCAGTCCCTGTCCAAATGCAGCAAGACCTGGACAATATCCAGGCTCGGGGCTGACAAGGGGCAAGTTACATTCGCGCCACACAAGTGCCCGGCAATGACCATCTCCTACAAGAGAGGATCTAACCATCGCCCCTTGACATTCAATGGCATCACCATCGCTGAATCCCCCACAATCAACATCCTGGGGGTGACCATTGATCAGAAACTGAACTGGGCCCAGCCACATTAATACTGTGGCTCCCAGAGCAGGTCAGAGGCTGGGAATCCTGCGGAGAGTAACTCACCTCCTGACTCCCCCCAAAGCCTGTCCACCATCTACAAGGCACAAGTCAGGAGTGTGAGGGAATACTCTCCGCTCGCCTGGATGAGTGCGGCTCCCAACAACACTCGAGAAGCTCGACACCATCCAGGACAAAGCAGCCCCGCTCGATCGACACGCTAACCGCAAACATTCACCCCCTCCACCCCCCGACGCACAGCGGCAGCCGTGTGCACCGTCTACAAGACGCCCCGCAGCCACTCGCTCCTTCGACAGCACCTTCCAAACCCGCCACCTCTACCGTCTAGAAGGACGAGGGCAGCAGCAGACGCACGGGGAACGCCACCGCCCGCAAGTTCCCCCCCCTCCGAGCCGCTCGCCCTCCCGACTCGGAAATATATCGGCCGTTCCTTCACTGTCGCTGGGGCAACATCCTGGGAACTCCCTCCCTAACAGCACTGTGGGTGTACCTACACCTCGGGGACTGCGGCGGGTTCAAGATGGCGGCTCGCCCACCACCTTCTCGAGGGGCAACTAGGGATGGGCAATAAATGCTGGGCCCAACCAGGGACGCCCAGTCAACGCCCTTATACACCCCTCAACCAACATGAGGGAAACATTGGTTGCGACTGCCATCGGGGAGGGTAGCGTTGATGTCATGTGTTTTGGGACCTCCTCTGGTTGTGTTGGGCGCTAGATAAATGTAATTGCTCTCTATTTTTCTCTCCTTTTCTTTCCCGCACACACAGAGTGGAAGAAGACCGACGCACAGCAGCGGCGAGAGCGCCTATTACTGGAAGAGCTCGTCTCGTTGGTGAATAAGAGGGACATCCTCGTTCGGGACCTCGATGCAAAGGAAAGATTGTGAGTTTTTAATGGAATTTCCTGGTGCGGAAATCCCGGGAGCAAAAGCCGCAAAGCAATTGAGCAGAGGCCCACGGGAATTGGGAACCGCTTGTAGGTCACTTGGCCCATCCAGTCTGCCCCGCCAGTCAATACGATCACGGCCAGTCTGGGGCTTCGACTCCCATTTTCCCCGCCCGCTCTCCATATCCCATAATCCCCGAGAGACCAAAAACCTGTCCATCCCATCGCCTTAAATATAGTCAATGATGGAGCACCCACAATCCTCTGGGGTGGGGAAATCCAAAGATTAACAAACCCTTTCTCCTCATCTCGGTCCCCAAAATGGCCGACTCCTCCCCCGAGTGAAGAAATTTCTCCTCATCTCGGTCCCAAAATGGCCGACTCCCCCGAATGAAGAGATTTCCCCTCCTCTCAGTCCCCAAAATGGCCGACTCCTTTCCCGAGCGAAGAAATTTCTCCTCATCTCGGTCCCCAAAATGGCCGACTCCTCCCCCGAGTGAAGAAATTTCTCCTCATCTCGGTCCCAAAATGGCCGACTCCCCCGAATGAAGAGATTTCCCCTCCTCTCAGTCCCCAAAATGGCTGACTCCTTCCCCGAGTGCAGAAATCTCTCCTCATTTTAGTCCCCAAAATGGCTGACTCCTTCCCCGAGTGAAGAAATGTCTCCTCATCTCGTCTCAAAATGGGTGACTCCTTCCCCGAGTGAAGAGATTTCGCCTCATCTCAGTCCCCAAAATGGCCGACTCCTTCCCCGAGTGAAGAAATTTCTCCTCATCTTGTCTCAAAATGGCCGACTCCTTCCCCGAGCGAAGAAATTTCTCCTCATCTCAGTCCCCAAAATGGCTGACTCCTTCCCCCTCATCTCAGTCCTAAATTAACGGCCTCCTTTTTACTGAGACTCTCCCTTCATCTAAATTAAGTCGGAAATTGTGGAAGCTCCAGCACTGCTCCTTACAACACTCCGGTATTCGCTGCCTGCCAATTTGGGAAAGCCCATTCATTCCCGCGCTCTACTTTCTATCCATTGGACCATCCCCTCTCCTGAAAAAAGACATTGTCGAATCTTCTTGCCCTGCACTCATTGGGAACATCGCAAGAACGCCAACGTCAGGGGCAACGACAACCGTCACACTGTATGAGACGGGAGTGCTGAATAGTTGACAAGTGGATTCTGATTGGCAGACATGGAGAGTGCACCAGTTGATTGTGGCTGACAGTCAACTGCCAAGAATGTTTGAAAATTTAAACCACGGTAGCTCCCACAGGGAGTGGGGGGAATGTGGAATTCACTCCCACAGGGAGTGGGGAGAATGTGGGAGGGACTGGGTGCGAATGGCCTGATTCCGTGTGGTGGACACATGGAGAATGAATGTTTGTTTTCTCTTCCCCCTCCCCCTCAACCCCTCCAACTCCAGGGCTGAAGAGGAGGATGCACGTCTGGAGCGAGGCCTGGAGCACAGGCGACAGAAGTACAGCCGGCGGGAGAAGTGTGCGATAAACTGAACGAGAGAAGGAGAGAGAGAGAGCAGAGAGAGAGAGAGAGAGAAAGAGATGGGCGAACGGGACAGAGTTGCCCGCTCGCCGCCCTCTGGGACGATGCGGCCCGGGTCTCCCACCGGGGCCCCCCCCCCCCCCCCCCAAACACACACACCCCTGAAGACTGAGGCGCGCGTCACGCCCCCAGTCCCTGCCCACCCCCCACAGGCGTCTCTGAGACGGCGAGCGGAGAATGGCGAGAGAGGGCGTTGCGAGAGGGGGACGTCGGATGAGGGGAAAAGACGCCATTTTTGCCTGGGATTCCCGCCCCCCCCCCCCCCCCCCCCCGACTCCCTCAATCTCTCCCCTCACCCCCACCCCCTCCCCACACACACACACACACACACCGCATTGTAAGATAGTTTGTGTTTTTTTTATTTAACCGGGGGGGGGGGGGGGGGGAGGCGGGATCTTGGATTGAAGTGAGTTTGCGCGTTTCTTTGGTTGCCGTGACGAATCCTGGGGGGGGGGGGTGTGAGGGAGGGACGGTCGGCACGGAACGCCCCCCCCCCCCCCCCCTTGCTCCAACCCTCCCGGTTCCCAGTGGCGAGAGGGAACATTCCAGAAGCAGCAGCCCGGGGTTACAAAATGGCCGAGGCGCTCCCCGTGGCCGTGGTCTGGCCCGGCTCCCAGTGAGGGACGCCGGCCGCCTCTCGCGGTACCCCCGCCGTGCCGCGTCCCTCCCTGAGGGTCAGGAGGGCCCGGGGTTCAGGCCCCCTGCTCCCCAAATCTCCTCCCTCACCCACCCCCCCCCCCCATCCCTCCACCACCCCCGCACCCCTCCACCAACCCCCAACCCTCCCCTCCAATCCAATCGAGGAACCCCACAATCCCGGGGGCTGGAGGGGGTTACAGAGATAGGGAGGGTTGTAGGGGCTGGAGGAGGTTACAGAGATAGGGAGAGTTGTAGGGGCTGGAGGAGGTTACAGAGATAGGGAGGGTTGTTGGGGCTGGAGGAGGTTACAGAGATAGGGAGGGTTGTTGGGGCTGGAGGAGGTTACAGAGATAGGGAGGGATGTAGGGGCTGGAGGAGGATACAGAGATAGGGAGGGTTGTTGGGGCTGGAGGAGGTTACAGAGATAGGGAGGGATGTAGGGGCTGGAGGAGGATACAGAGAGAGGGAGGGTTGTAGGGGCTGGAGGGGGTTACAGAGATAGGGAGAGTTGTAGGGGCTGGAGGAGGTTACAGAGATAGGGAGGGTTGTAGGGGCTGGAGGAGGTTACAGAGATAGGGAGGGTTGTAGGGGCTGGAGGAGGTTACAGATATAGGGAGGGTTGTAGGGGCTGGAGGAGGTTACAGAGATAGGGAGGGTTGTAGGGGGCTGAAGGAGTTACAGAGATAGGGAGGGTTGTGGGGGTTGGAGGAGGTTACAGAGATAGGGAGGGTTGTGGGGGTTGGAGGAGGTTACAGAGATAGGGAGGGTTGTCGGGGCTGGAGGAGGTTACAGAGATAGGGAGGGTTGTAGAGGCTGGAGGAGGTTACAGAGAGAGGGAGGGTTGTAGAGGCTGGAGGAAGTTCCAGAGATAGGGAGGGTTGTAGGGGCTGGAGGTTACAGAGATAGGGAGGGTTGTTGGGGCTGGAGGAGGTTACAGAGATAGGGAGGGTTGTCGGGGCTGGAGGGATTTTAAATACAGAATGGGATTTTAAACTTGAGGCGTTGGCGCACCGGGAGACCGTGTGGGTCTGCGAGCACGGGGAGGGAGTGGGGGAGATTAAGCGGGATGGTGGGGTGAGATATACTTTACTGCCCGGTCTCTAAAACCAGAGCGTCGGGGGGTTTGAGGAGACGGGTTGGGGGCTGGGAACGGTGCGTTGGGGGGGCCAGGCCAACCCCCCCGGGGGCAAGCGGGCGTCGGAGGTGCGGGGCCGCCTCCCCGGGTAGGCCGCAGAGCCTGAGGGCACGCAGACCGAGTGGATGGGACGGTGTCACCTAGTCCACCCCCTACCCCACAGCACAGGATGGCCCCTACAAGCCCAACCCCCGCCTCTGTCCAAAAACCCAGGCCTCAGCTTGGCGTCCCCAGCATCCTGAGAACGCTATGGTTTCCCATGTCTCCCCACTCACACCCCCCTGTACACGTGAGTTCCTCGAGTGGAGACGGGGCTGCTCGACTGCGGGGAGCTTCGCGGCTATTGGCACCGAGGTTTGCCCTATCCCTGCCAGCGACTGGTGAAATTGGGAGGGGGGGGTGAATGATCCTTGCCATCGAGAGGCTCCCCTTTAAATCCCCCCGTATCCCAACACCCTCCCCCCCCCCCCCCGCCCCAGCCGCCACCACCGTCTCTCTCTCCTCCCGGGCTTCCGGTTCAAACTGTGAAGGTCCCTGCTCGCCCGCTGCGGGGTGCACTGAACACTCTTGGAGTGTGTCTCGGGGAGGGGTATTTATATTCGAGGTTGATCGAGGTGAGGTTTTATTTTATTTTGTGTGGGGAATTTCCCTGTGAGGACGTCTGTCCTCGTTGTTGCACTATTTGTGATTTGGAATTAAAGCCATGTTGACGAAGGTTGCTCTCCCTGGATTGATTTCTCTTCTTGTCCTCGATGCGGCCGGCACTGAGTGCACCGTCACCATCCCGTCTGGCACTGAGTGCACCGTCACCATCCCGTCTGGCACTGAGTGCACCGTCACCATCCCGTCTGGCACTGAGTGCACCGTCACCATCCCGGCGACTGACACCGAGTGCACCGTCACCATCCCGTCTGGCACTGAGTGCACCGTCACCATCCCGTCTGGCACTGACTGCACCGTCACCATCCCGGCGACTGACACCGAGTGCACCGTCACCATCCCGTTTGGCACTGAGTGCACCGTCACCATCCAGTTCGGCACTGAGTGCCCCGTCACCATCCCGTTCAGCATTGAGTGCACCGTCACCATCCCGGCGACTTGCAGTGAGTGCCCCGTCACCATCCCGTTCAGCATTGAGTGCACCGTCACCATCCCAGCGACTTGCACTGAGTGCACCGTCACCATCCTGTTCTGCACTGAGTGCACTGTCACCATCCCGGCGACTGACACCGAGTGAACCGTCACCATCCCGTTTGGCACTGAGTGCACCGTCACCATCCCATTCGGCACTGAGTGCACCGTCACTATCCCGTTTGGCACTGAGTGCACCGTCACCATCCCGGCGACTTGCACTGAGTGCACCGTCACCATCCCGGCGACTTGCACTGAGTGCACCATCACCATCCTGTTCTGCACTGAGTGCATTGTCACCATCCTGGTCGGCACTGAGTGCACCGTCACAATCCTGGTCGGCACTGAGTGCACCGTCACCTCCGGTTCGGCACTGAGAGCACCATCACCTCCGGTTCGGCACTGAGAGCACCATCACCATCCCGTTCGGCACTGAGTGCACCATCACCATCCCGGCGACTTGCACTGAGTGCACCGTCACCATCCCGTTCAGCACTGAGAGCACCATCACCATACCGTTCGGCACTGAGTGCACCGTCACTATCCCGTTCGGCACTGAGTGCACCGTCACCATCCCGTTCAACACTGAGTGCACCGTCACCATCCCGTTCGGCACTGAGTGCACCGTCACTATCCCGTTCGGCACTGAGTGCACCATCACCTCCGGTTCGGCATGAGTGCACCGTCACCATCCCGTTCGGCACTGAGTGCACCGTCACCATCCCGTTCAGCACTGAGTGCACCGTCACTATCCCGTTCGGCACTGAGTGCACCATCACCTCCGGTTCGGCACTGAGTGCACCATCACCATCCCGTTCGGCACTGAGTGCACCGTCACCATCCCGTTCAGCACTGAGTGCACCATCACCATCCCGTTCGGCACTGAGTGCATCGTCGCCATCCCGTTCGGCACTGAGTGCATCGTCGCCATCCCGTTCGGCACTGAGTGCACCATCACCTCCGGTTCGGCACTGAGAGCACCATCACCATTCCGTTCGGCACTGAGAGCACCGTCACCATCCCGTTAGGCCCCGAGTGAACCATCACCATCCCGTTAGGCACAGAGTGCACCGTCACCATCCCGTTCGGCACAGAGTGCACCGTCACCATCCCGTTCGGCACAGAGTGCACCGTCACCATCCCGTTCGGCACAGAGTGCACCGTCACCATCCCGTTCGGCACACAGTGCACCGTCACGATCCCGTTCGGCACAGTGTGCACCGTCACCATCCCGTTCGGCACAGAGTGCACCGTCAGCATCCTGTTTGGCACAGAGAGCACCGTCACCATCCCGTTCGGCACTGAGTGCACCGTCACCATCCCGTTTGTCACAGAGTGCAACGTCACCATCCCGTTCGGCACTGAGTGCACCATCACCATCCTGTTCGGCATGGAGTGCACTGTTACCATCCCATTAGTCACAGAGTGCACCGTCACCATCCCGTTAGGAACAGAGTGCACCGTCACCATCCCGTTCGGCATGGAGTGCACTGTTACCATCCCATTAGTCACAGAGTGCACCTTCACCATCCCGTTAGGAACAGAGTGCACCGTCACCATCCCGTTCGGCATGGAGTGCACTGTTACCATCCCATTAGTCACAGAGTGCACCTTCACCATCCCGTTAGGCACAGAGTGCACCGTCACCATCCCGTTTTGCACGGAGTGCATCGTCACCATCCTGTTAGGCACTGAGTGCACCTTCACCATCCCGTTAGGCACAGAGTGCACCGACACCATCCAGTTTGGCACGGAGTGCACCGTCACCATCCCGTTCGGCATTGAATGCACCGTCACCATCCTGTTAGGCACAGAGTGCACCGTCACCATCCCATTCAGCACTGAGAGCACCGTCACCATCCCGTTCGGCACTGAGTGCACCGTCACCATCCCGTTTGGCACTGAGTGCACCGACACCATCCCGTTCGGCACTGAGTGCACCATCACCATCCCGTTCAGCACTGAGTGCACCATCACCATCCCGTTCGGCACTGAGAGCACCGTCACCATCCCGTTTGGCACTGAGAGCACCGTCACCATCCTGTTCAGCACTGAGTGCACCGTCACCATCCTGTTCAGCACTGAGAGCACCGTCACCATCCCGGCGATTGACACCGAGTGAACCATCACCATCCCGTTCGGCACAGTGTGCACCGTCACTATCCCATTCGGCACAGAGTGCACCGTACCATCCCATTCGGCACAGAGTGCACCGTCACCATCCCGTTAGGAACAGAGTGCACCGTCACCATCCCGTTAGGCACAGAGTGCACCTTCACCATCCCGTTCAGCACTGAGTGCACCGTCACCATCCCGTTCGGCACTGAGTGCCCCGTCACCATCCTGTTCAGCACTGAGTGCACTGTCACCATCCCATTCGGCACTGAGTGCACTGTCACCATCCCGGTCGGCACTGAGTGCACCGTCACCATGCCGTTCGGCACTGAGTGCACCTTCACCATCCCGTTAGGCACAGAGTGCACCGTCACCATCCCGTTAGGCACGGAGTGCACCGTCACCATCCCATTAGGCACAGAGTGCACCATCACTATCCTGTTAGGCACAGAGTGCACCTTCAACATCCCGTTAGGCACAGAGTGCATCGTCACCATCCCGTTAGGCACAGAGTGCATCGTCACCATCCCATTAGTCACAGAGTGCACCTTCACCATCCCATTATGAACAGAGTGCACCGTCACCATCCCGTTCGGCATGGAGTGCACTGTTACCATCCCATTAGTCACAGAGTGCACTTTCACCATCCCGTTAGGAACAGAGTGCACCGTCACCATCCCGTTCGGCATGGAGTGCACTGTTTCCATCCCATTAGTCACAGAGTGCACCTTCACCATCCCGTTAGGCACAGAGTGCACCGTCACCATCCCGTTTAGCACAGAGTGCATCGTCACCATCCTGTTAGGCACTGAGAGCACCTTCACCATCCCGTTAGGCACAGAGTGCACCGACACCATCCAGTTTGGCACGGAGTGCATCGTCACCATCCCATTAGGCACAGAGTGCACCATCACCATCCTGTTAGGCACAGAGTGCACTGTCACCATCCCGTTCGGCATTGAATGCACCGTCACCATCCCGTTCGGCATTGAATGCACCGTCACCATCCTGTTCGGCACAGAGTGCACCGTCACCATCCTGGTCGGCACAGAGTGCACCGTCACCATCCTGTTAGGCACTGAGTGCACCGTCACCATCCCGTTCGGCACTGAGTGCACCGTCACCATCCTGTTCGGCACAGAGTGCACCGTCACCATCCCGTTCGGCACTGAGTGCACCGTCACCATCCCGTTCGGCACTGAGTGCACCGTCACCATCCCGTTCGGCACTGAGTGCACCGTCACCATCCCGTTCGGCACTGAGAGCACCGTCACTATCCCGGCGATTGACACCGAGTGAACCATTACCATCCCGTTAGGCAGAGAGTGCACCGTCACCATCCCGTTAGGCACTGAGAGCACCGTCACCATCCCGTTCGGCACTGAGAGCACTGTCACCATCCTGTTAGGCACAGAGTGCACCTTCACCATCCCGTTCGGCAGAGAGTGCACCGTCACCATCCCGTTCGGCACTGAGTGCACCTTCACCATCCTGTTCGGCACAGAGTGCACCGTCACCATCCCGTTCGGCACTGAGTGCACCATCACCATCCCGTTCGGCACTGAGTGCACCGTCGCCATCCCGTTCGGCACTGAGTGCACCGTCACCATCCCTTTCAGCACTGAGAGCACCGTCACCATCCCGGCGATTGACACCGAGTGAACCATCACCATCCCGTTAGGCAGAGAGTGCACCGTCACCATCCCGTTAGGCACTGATAGCACCGTCACCATCCCGTTTGGCACTGAGAGCACCGTCACCATCCTGTTAGGCACAGAGTGCACCTTCACCATTCCGTTAGGCAGAGAGTGAACCTTCACCATCCCGTTAGGCACTGAGTGCACCTTCACCATCCCGTTAGGCACTGAGAGCACCGTCACCATCCCGTTCGGCACTGAGAGCACCGTCACCATCCTGTTAGGCACAGAGTGCACCGTCACCATCCCGTTCGGCAATGAGTGCACCGTCACCATCCCGTTCGGCAATGAGTGCACCGTCGCTATCCAGGTCGGCACTGAGTGCACCGTCACCATCCCGTTCGGCACTGAGTGCACCGTCACCATCCCGTTCGGCACTGAGTGAACCGTCACCATCCCGTTCGGCACTGAGAGCACCGTCACCATCCCGTTCGGCACAGAGTGCCCCGTCACCATCCCGTTCGGCACTGAGTGCACTGTCACCATCCCGGTCGGCACTGAGAGCACCGTCACCATCCCGGCGATTGACACCGAGTGAACCATCACCATCCCATTAGGCAGAGAGTGCACCGTCACCATCCCGTTCGGCACTGAGTGCACCGTCACCATCCCGTTCGGCACTGAGTCCAGCTTCACCATCCCGTTAGGCACAGAGTGCACCGTCACCATCCCGTTAGGCACAGAGTGCACCGTCACCATCCCGTTAGGCACGGAGTGCACCGTCACCATCCCATTAGTCACAGAGTGCACCTTCACCATCCCGTTAGGCACTGAGTGCACCGTCACCATCCCGTTCGGCATGGAGTGCACTGTTACCATCCCATTAGTCACAGAGTGCACCGTCACCATCCCATTAGGCACAGAGTGCACCATCACCATCCTGTTAGGCACAGAGTGCACCTTCAACATCCCGTTAGGCACAGAGTGCATCGTCACCATCCCGTTAGGCACAGAGTGCATCGTCACCATCCCATTAGTCACAGAGTGCACCTTCACCATCCCATTATGAACAGAGTGCACCGTCACCATCCCGTTCGGCATGGAGTGCACTGTTACCATCCCATTAGTCACAGAGTGCACTTTCACCATCCCGTTAGGAACAGAGTGCACCGTCACCATCCCGTTCGGCATGGAGTGCACTGTTACCATCCCATTAGTCACAGAGTGCACCTTCACCATCCCGTTAGGCACAGAGTGCACCGTCACCATCCCGTTTAGCACAGAGTGCATCGTCACCATCCTGTTAGGCACTGAGAGCACCTTCACCATCCCGTTAGGCACAGAGTGCACCGACACCATCCAGTTTGGCACAGAGTGCATCGTCACCATCCCATTAGGCACAGAGTGCACCATCACCATCCTGTTAGGCACAGAGTGCACTGTCACCATCCCGTTCGGCATTGAATGCACCGTCACCATCCCGTTCGGCATTGAATGCACCGTCACCATCCCGTTCGGCATTGAATGCACCGTCACCATCCTGTTCGGCACAGAGTGCACCGTCACCATCCTGGTCGGCACAGAGTGCACCGTCACCATCCTGTTAGGCACAGAGTGCACCGTCACCATCCCGTTCGGCACTGAGTGCACCGTCACCATCCTGTTCGGCACAGAGTGCACCGTCACCATCCCGTTCGGCACTGAGTGCACCGTCACCATCCCGTTCGGCACTGAGTGCACCGTCACCATCCCGTTCGGCACTGAGTGCACCGTCACCATCCCGTTCGGCACTGAGAGCACCGTCACCATCCCGGCGATTGACACCGAGTGAACCATTACCATCCCGTTAGGCAGAGAGTGCACCGTCACCATCCCGTTAGGCACTGAGAGCACCGTCACCATCCCGTTCGGCACTGAGAGCACTGTCACCATCCTGTTAGGCACAGAGTGCACCTTCACCATCCTGTTCGGCAGAGAGTGCACCGTCACCATCCCGTTCGGCACTGAGTGCACCTTCACCATCCTGTTCGGCACTGAGTGCACCGTCACCATCCCGTTCGGCACTGAGTGCACCATCACCATCCCGTTCGGCACTGAGTGCACCGTCGCCATCCCGTTCGGCACTGAGTGCACCGTCACCATCCCTTTCAGCACTGAGAGCACCGTCACCATCCCGGCGATTGACACCGAGTGAACCATCACCATCCCGTTAGGCAGAGAGTGCACCGTCACCATCCCGTTAGGCACTGATAGCACCGTCACCATCCCGTTTGGCACTGAGAGCACCGTCACCATCCTGTTAGGCACAGAGTGCACCTTCACCATTCCGTTAGGCAGAGAGTGAACCTTCACCATCCCGTTAGGCACTGAGTGCACCTTCACCATCCCGTTAGGCACTGAGAGCACCGTCACCATCCCGTTCGGCAATGAGTGCACCGTCACTATCCAGGTCGGCACTGAGTGCACCGTCACCATCCCGTTCGGCACTGAGTGCACCGTCACCATCCCGTTCGGCACTGAGTGAACCGTCACCATCCCGTTCGGCACTGAGAGCACCGTCACCATCCCGTTCGGCACAGAGTGCCCCGTCACCATCCCGTTCGGCACTGAGTGCACTGTCACCATCCCGGTCGGCACTGAGAGCACCGTCACCATCCCGGCGATTGACACCGAGTGAACCATCACCATCCCATTAGGCAGAGAGTGCACCGTCACCATCCCGTTCGGCACTGAGTGCACCGTCACCATCCCGTTCGGCACTGAGTCCAGCTTCACCATCCCGTTAGGCACAGAGTGCACCGTCACCATCCCGTTAGGCACAGAGTGCACCGTCACCATCCCATTAGGCACAGAGTGCACCATCACCATCCCGTTAGGCACAGAGTGCACCTTCACCATCCCGTTCGGCACTGAGAGCACCGTCACCATCCCGTTCAGCACTGAGTGCACCGTCACCATCCCGCGATTGACACCGAGTGAACCATCACCATCCCATTAGGCAGAGAGTGCACCGTCACCATCCCGTTCGGCACTGAGTGCACCGTCACCATCCCGTTCGGCACTGAGTGCACCTTCACCATCCCGTTAGGCACAGAGTGCACCGTCACCATCCCGTTCGGCATGGAGTGCACTGTTACCATCCCATTAGTCACAGAGTGCACCTTCACCATCCCGTTAGGAACAGAGTGCACCATCACCATCCCGTTCGGCATGGAGTGCACTGTTACCATCCCATTAGTCACAGAGTGCACCTTCACCATCCCGTTAGGAACAGAGTGCACCGTCACCATCCCGTTCGGCATGGAGTGCACTGTTACCATCCCATTAGTCACAGAGTGCACCTTCACCATCCCGTTAGGCACAGAGTGCACCGTCACCATCCCGTTTTGCACGGAGTGCATCGTCACCATCCTGTTAGGCACTGAGTGCACCTTCACCATCCCGTTAGGCACAGAGTGCACCGACACCATCCAGTTTGGCACGGAGTGCACCGTCACCATCCCGTTCGGCATTGAATGCACCGTCACCATCCCGTTAGGCACAGAGTGCACCGTCACCATCCCATTCAGCACTGAGAGCACCGTCACCATCCCGTTCGGCACTGAGTGCACCGTCACCATCCCGTTTGGCACTGAGTGCACCGACACCATCCCGTTCGGCACTGAGTGCACCATCACCATCCCGTTCAGCACTGAGTGCACCATCACCATCCCGTTCGGCACTGAGAGCACCGTCACCATCCCGTTCGGCACTGAGAGCACCGTCACCATCCTGTTCAGCACTGAGTGCACCGTCACCATCCTGTTCAGCACTGAGAGCACCGTCACCATCCCGGCGATTGACACCGAGTGAACCATCACCATCCCGTTCGGCACAGAGTGCACCGTCACTATCCCATTCGGCACAGAGTGCACCGTACCATCCCATTCGGCACAGAGCGCACCGTCACCATCCCGTTAGGAACAGAGTGCACCGTCACCATCCCGTTAGGCACAGAGTGCACCTTCACCATCCCGTTCGGCACTGAGAGCACCGTCACCATCCCGTTCAGCACTGAGTGCACCGTCACCATCCCGTTAGGCACGGAGTGCATCGTCGCCATCCTGTTTGGCACGGAGTGCACTGTCACCATCCTGTTAGGCACAGAGTGCACCGTCACCATCCTGTTTGGCACGGAGTGCACCGTCACCATCCCGTTAGGCACAGAGTGCACCTTCACCATCCCGTTAGGCACTGACAGCACCGTCACCATCCCGTTCAGCACTGAGTGCACCGTCACCATCCCGTTCGGCACAGAGTGCACCGTCACCATCCCGTACGGCACTGAATGCACCGTCACCATCCCGTTAGGCACCGAGTGCACCGTCACCATCCCGTTCAGCACTGAGTGCACCGTCACCATCCCGTTCGGCACTGAGTGCACCGTCACCATCCCGTTCGGCACTGAGTGCCCCGTCACCATCCTGTTCAGCACTGAGTGCACCGTCACCATCCCGTTCGGCACTGAGTGCACTGCCACCATCCCGGTCGGCACTGAGAGCACCGTCACCATCCCGGCGATTGACACCGAGTGAACCATCACCATCCCATTAGGCAGAGAGTGCACTGTCACCAACCCGTTCGGCACTGAGTGCACCGTCACCATCCCGTTCGGCACTGAGTGCACCTTCACCATCCCGTTAGGCATAGAGTGCACCGTCACCATCCCGTTAGGCACAGAGTGCACCGTCACCATCCCATTAGGCACAGAGGGCACCATCACCATCCTGTTAGGCACTGAGTGCACCTTCACCATCCCGTTAGGCACAGAGTGCACCGTCACTATCCCGTTTAGCACGGAGTGCATCATCACCATCCTGTTAGGCACTGAGTGCACCTTCACCATCCCGTTAGGCACAGAGTGCACCGACACCATCCAGTTTGGCACGGAGTGCATCGTCACCATCCCGTTCGGCATTGAATGCACCGTCACCATCCCGTTCGGCACTGAATGCACCGTCACCATCCCGTTCGGCACTGAGTGCACCGTCACCATCCCGGTCGGCACTGAGAGCACCGTCACCATCCCGGCGATTGACACCGAGTGAACCATCACCATCCCATTAGGCAGAGAGTGCACTGTCACCATCCCGTTCGGCACTGAGTGCACCGTCACCATCCCGTTCGGCACTGAGTGCACCTTCACCATCCCGTTAGGCATAGAGTGCACCGTCACCATCCCGTTAGGCACAGAGTGCACCGGCACCATCCCATTAGGCACAGAGGGCACCATCACCATCCTGTTAGGCACTGAGTGCACCTTCACCATCCCGTTAGGCACAGAGTGCATCGTCACCATCCCGTTAGGCACAGAGTGTATCGTCACCATCCCATTAGTCACAGAGTGCACCTTCACCATCCCATTAGGAACAGAGTGCACCGTCACCATCCCGTTCGGCATGGAGTGCACTGTTACCATCCCATTAGTCACAGAGTGCACCTTCACCATCCCGTTAGGCACAGAGTGCACCGTCACTATCCCGTTTAGCACGGAGTGCATCATCACCATCCTGTTAGGCACTGAGTGCACCTTCACCATCCCGTTAGGCACAGAGTGCACCGACACCATCCAGTTTGGCACGGAGTGCATCGTCACCATCCCATTAGGCACAGAGTGCACCATCACCATCCTGTTAGGCACAGAGTGCACCGTCACCATCCCGTTCGGCATTGAATGCACCGTCACCATCCCGTTCGGCATTGAATGCACCGTTACCATCCCGTTCGGCACTGAGTGCACCGTCACCATCCTGTTCAGCACTGAGTGCACTGTCACCATCCCGGTCGGCACTGAATGCACCATCACCATCCTGTTAGTTACAGAGTGCACCGTCACCATCCCGTTCGGCACTGAGTGCACCGTCACCTTCCTGTTCGGCACAGAGTGCACCGTCACCATCCCGTTCGGCACTGAGTGCACCGTCACCATCCCGTTCGGCACTGAGTGCACCGTCACCATCGCGTTCGGCACTGAGTGCACCGTCACCATCCCGTTCGGCACTGAGAGCACCGTCACCATCCTGGCGATTGACACCGAGTGAACCATTACCATCCCGTTGGGCAGAGAGTGCACCGTCACCATCCCGTTAGGCACTGAGAGCACCGTCACCATCCCGTTCGGCACTGAGAGCACCGTCACCATCCTGTTAGGCACAGAGTGCACCTTCACCATCCATTTAGGCAGAGAGTGCACCGTCACCATCCCGTTAGGCAGAGAGTGCACCGTCACCATCCCGTTAGGCACTGAGTGCACCTTCACCATCCTGTTCGGCACAGAGTGCACCTTCACCATCCCGTTAGGCACAGAGTGCACCTTCACCATCCCGTTAGGCAGGGAGTGCACCGTCACCATCCCGTTAGGCACTGAGTGCACCTTCACCATCCTGTTCGGCACAGAGTGCACCGTCACCATCCCGTTCGGCACTGAGTGCACCGTCACCATCCCGTTCGGCACTGATTGCACCGTCACCATCCCGTTCGGCACTGAGTGCACCGTCACCATCCCGTTCGGCACTGAGAGCACCGTCACCATCCCGGCGATTGACACCGAGTGAACCATCACCATCCCGTTAGGCAGAGAGTGCACCGTCACCATCCCGTTAGGCACTGAGAGCACCTTCACCATCCCGTTCGGCACTGAGAGCACCTTCACCATCCTGTTAGGCACAGAGTGCACCGTCACCATCCTGTTCGGCACAGAGTGCACCGTCACCATCCCGTTCGGCAATGAGTGCACCGTCACTTTCCCGGTCGGCACTGAGTGCATCGTCACCATCCCGTTCGGCGGCATTCCTGTCGCTGAATCCATCAACATGGTTCCTCTCGAGACACACACCGTCCTGACTTGGGAACATACGATATATTGCAAAATACTCCTTCAGAGGGGCTGGGCCAGTATCCCGGCATTCCCAAAGTTCCCCCATGACTCAGGGATCTGCCGGTCCTCCAATCCCCTCGCACCGAGTGACAGAGGGACCTGCCCGTCCTCCAATCCCCTCGCTCTAAGTGACGGAGGGACCAGATCGTCCTCCAATACCCTCACTCCGAGCGACGGAGGGACCAGCTCATCCTGCAAACCCATCGCTCCGAGTGACAGAGGGATCCGCTCGTCCTCCAATCCACTCGCTCCGAGTGACGGAGGGACCCCCCCGCCCTCCAATCCCCTCGCTCCGAGTAACGGAGGGACCCGCCCGTCCTCCAATCCCCTCGCTCCGAGTGACGGAGGGATCCGCCTGTCCTCCAATCCTCTCGCTCCGAGTGACGGATCGATCCGCCCGTCCCCCAATCCCCTCGCTCCGAGTGACGGAGGGATCCGCCCGTCCTCCAATCCACTTGCTCCGAGTGACGGAGGGATCCGCCTGTCCTCCAATCCCCTTGCTCCGAGTGACGGAGGGATCGGCCCGTCCTCCAATCCCCTCACTCCGAGTGAAGGAGGGACCCGCTCACCCTCCAATCCCCTCGCTCCGAGTGGCGGAGGGACCCGCCCGTCCGCCAATCCCCTCGCTCCGAGTGATGGAGGGACTGGCCCGTCCTCCAATCCCCTCGCTCCGAGTGATGGAGGGACCCGCCCGTCCTCCAATCCCCTCGCTCCGAGTGACGGTGGGACCCGCCCGTCCTCCAATCCCCTCGCTCCGAGTGACGGAGGGACCCGCCTGTCCTCCAATCCCCTCGCTCCGAGTGACGGAGGGGCCCGCTCGCCCTCCAATCCCCTCGCTCCGAGTGACGGAGGGATCCGCCCATCCTCCAATCCCCTCGCTCCGAGTGTCGGAGGGAACCGCCCGTCCTCCAATCCCCTCGCTCCGAGTGAAGGAGGGACCCGCCCGTCCTCCAATCCCCTCGCTCCGAGTGACGGAGGGACCCGCTCGCCCTCCAATCCCCTCGCTCCGAGTGACGGAGGGACCTGCTCGCCCTCCAATCCCCTCGTTCCGAGTGATGGAAGGGCCCGCCCGTCCTCCAATCCCCTCGCTCCGAGTGATGGAGGGACTGGCCCGTCCTCCAATTCCCTCGCTCCGAGTGACGGAGGGACTGGCCCGTCCTCCAATCCCCTCGGTCCGAATGACGGAGGGAACCGCCTGTCCTCCAATCCCCTCGCTCCGAGTGACGGAGGGACCCGCTCGCCCTCCAATCCCCTCGCTCCGAGTGACGGAGGGATCCGCCCGTCCCCCAATCCCATCGCTCCGAGTCACGGAGGTATCCGCCCGTCCTCCAATCCCCTCGTTCCGAGTGACGGAGGGTCCCGTCCGTCCACCAATCCCCTCGCTCCGAGTGACAGAGGGATCCGCTCGCCCTCCAATCCCCTCACTCCGAGTGACGGAGGGACCCGCCCGTCCTCCAATCCCCTCGCTCCGAGTGACGGAGGGACCAGCCCGTCCTCCAATCCCATCGCTCCGAGTGACAGAGGGATCTGCTCGCCCTCCAATCCCCTTGCTCCGAGTGACAGAGGGATCCGCCCGTCCTCCATTCCCCTCACTCCGAGTGACGGAGGGATACGCTCGCCCTCCATTCCCCTCGCTCCGAGTGATGGAGGGATCCGCCCGTCCTCCAATCCCCTCGCTCCGAGTGACGGAGGGTCCCGCCCGTCCTCCAACCCCCTCGCTCCGAGTGACGGAGGGACCCGCTCTCCTCCAATCCCCTCGCTCCGATTCACGGAGGGATCCGCCCGTCCTCCAATCCCCTCGCTCCGAGTGACAGAGGGATCCGCCCGTCCTCCAATCCCCTCGCTCCGAGTGACGGAGGGGCCCGCCCGTCCTCCAATCCCCTCGCTCCGAGTGACGGAGGGACCCGCCCGTCCTCCAATCCCCTCGCTCCGAGTGACGGAGGGACCCGCCCGTCCTCCAATCCCCTCGCTCCGAGTGACGGATGGGCCCGCCCGTCCTCCAATCCCCTCGCTCCGAGTGACGGATGGGCCCGCCCGTCCTCCAATCCCCTCGCTCCGAGTGACGGAGGGACCTGCCCGTCCTCCAATCCCCTCGCTCCGAGTGACGGAGGGACCCGCCCGTCCTCCAATCCCCTCGCGCCGAGTGACGGAGTGACCCGCCCGTCCTCCAATCCCCTCGCTCCGAGTGACGGAGGGACCCGTCCGTCCTCCAATCCCCTCACTCCGAGTGACGGAGGGACTCGCTCTCCTCCAATCCCCTCGCTCCGAGTGACGGAGGGACCCGCCCGTCCTCCAATCCCCTCGCTCCGAGTGACGGAGGGACCCGCCCGTCCTCCAATCCCCTCGCGCCGAGTGACGGAGTGACCCGCCCGTCCTCCAATCCCCTCGCTCCGAGTGACGGAGGGACACGTCCGTCCTCCAATCCCCTCACTCCGAGTGACGGAGGGACCCGCTCTCCTCCAATCCCCTCGCTCCGAGTGACGGAGGGACCCGCCCGTCCTCCAATCCCCTCGCTCCGAGTGACGGAGGGGCCCGCCCGTCCTCCAATCCCCTCGCTCCGAGTGACGGAGGGGCCCGCCCGTCCTCCAATCCCCTCGCTCCGAATGACGGAGGGACCCGCACTCCTCCAATCCCCTCGCTCCGAGTGACGGAGGGATCCGCCCGTCCTCCAATCCCCTCGCTCCGAGTGACAGAGGGATCCGCCCGTCCTCCAATCCCCTCGCTCCGAGTGACGGAGGGATCCGCCCGTCCTCCAATCCCCTCGCTCCGAGTGAAGGAGGGACCCGCCCGTCCTCCAAGCCCCTCGCTCCGAGTGACGGAGGGACCCGCCCGTTCTCCAAGCCCCTCGCTCCGAGTGACGGAGGGACCCGTCCGTCCTCCAATCCCCTCGCTCCGAGTGAAGGAGGGACCCGCCCGTCCTCCAATCCCCTCGCTCCGAGTGACGGAGGGATCCGCCCGTCCTCCAATCCCCTCGCTCCGAGTGACGGAGGGACCCGCTCTCCTCCAATCCCCTCGCTCCGAGTGACGAAGGGACCCGCCCGTCCTCCAATCCCCTCGCTCCGAGTGACGGAGGGGCCCGCCCGTCCTCCAATCCCCTCGCTCCGAGTGACGGAGGGACCCGCCCGTCCTCCAATCCCCTCGCTCCGAGTGACGGAGGGACCCGCTCGCCCTCCAATCCCCTCGCTCCGAGTGACGGAGGGACTCGCTCGCCCTCCAATCCCCTCGCTCCGAGTGACGGAGGGACCCGCCCGTCCACCAATCCCCTCGCTCCGAGTGACGGAGGGATCCGCCCGTCCTCCAATCCCCTCGCTCCGAGTGACGGAGGGACTCGCTCGCCCTCCAATCCCCTCGCTCCGAGTGACGGAGGGACCCGCCCGTCCTCCAATCCCCTCGCTCCGAGTGACAAGGGACCCGCCCGTCCTCCAATCCCCTCGCTCCGAGTGACGGAGGGACCCGCTCGCCCTCCAATCCCCTCGCTCCGAGTGACGGAGGGGCCCGCCCGTCCTCCAATCCCCTCGCTCCGAGTGACGGAGGGACTCGCTCGCCGTCCAATCCCCTCGTTCCGAGTGACGGAGGGTCCCGCCCGTCCTCCAATCCCCTCGCTCCGAGTGACAGAGGGATCCGCTCGCCCTCCAATCCCCTCACTCCGAGTGACGGAGGGACCCGCCCGTCCTCCAATCCGCTCGCTCCGAGTGACGGAGGGACCAGCCCGTCCTCCAATCACATCGCTCCGAGTGACAGAGGGATCTGCTCGCCCTCCAATCCCCTTGCTCCGAGTGACAGAGGGATCCGCCCGTCCTCCATTCCCCTCGCTCCGAGTGACGGAGGGACCCGCCCGTCCTCCAATCCCCTCGCTCCGAGTGACGGAGGGACCCGCCCGTCCTCCAATCCCCTCGCTCCGTGTGACGGAGGGACCCGCTCTCCTCCAATCCCCTCGCTCCGAGTCACGGAGGGATCCGCCCGTCCTCCAATCCCCTCGCTCCGAGTGACAGAGGGATCCGCCCGTCCTCCAATCCCCTCGCTCCGAGTGATGGAGGGATCCGCTCGCCCTCCAATCCCCTCGCTCCGAGTGACGGAGGGACCCGTCCGTCCTCCAATCCCCTCACTCCGAGTGACGGAGGGACCCGCTCTCCTCCAATCCCCTCGCTCCGAGTGACGGAGGGGCCAGATCGTCCTCCAATCCCCTCGCTCCGAGTGACGGAGGGGCCCGCCCGTCCTCCAATCCCCTCGCTCCGAGTGACGGAGGGATCCGCCCGTCCTCCAATCCCCTCGCTCCGAGTGACGGAGGGACCCGCTCGTCCTCCAATCCCCTCGCTCCGAATGACGGAGGGACCCGCACTCCTCCAATCCCCTCGCTCCGAGTGACGGAGGGACCCGCCCGTCCTCCAATCCCCTCGCTCCGAGTGACGGAGGGACCCGCCCGTCCCCCAATCCCCTCGCTCCGAGTGACAGAGGGATCCGCCCGTCCTCCAATCCCCTCGCTCCGAGTGACGGGGGGATCTGCCTGCCCTCCAATCCCCTCGCTCCGAGTGACAGAGGGATCCGCCCGTCCTCCAATCCCCTCGCTCCGAGTGACGGGGGGATCCGCCCGCCCTCCAATCCCCTCGCTCCGAGTGACGGAGGGACCCGCCCGTCCTCCAATCCCCTCGCTCCGAGTGACGGAGGGATCCGCCCGTCCTCCAATCCCCTCGCTCCGAGTGACAGAGGGATCCGCCCGTCCTCCAATCCCCTCGCTCCGAGTGACAGAGGGATCCGCCCGTCCTCCAATCCCCTCGCTCCGAGTGACGGATGGGCCCGCCCGTCCTCCAATCCCCTCGCTCCGAGTGACGGAGGGATCCGCCCGTCCCCCAATCCCCTCGCTCCGAGTGACGGAGGGGCCCACCCGTCCTCCAATCCCCTCGCTCCGATGACGGAGGGACCCGCCTGTCCTCCAATCCCCTCGCTCCGATGACGGAGGGGCCCGCCCGTCCTCCAATCCCCTCGCTCCGAGTGACGGAAGGGACCCGCCCGTCCTCCAATCCCCTCGCTCCGATGACGGAGGGGCCCGCCCGTCCTCCAATCCCCTCGCTCCGAGTGACGGAGGGATCCGCCCGTCCTCCAATCCCCTCGCTCCGAGTGACAGAGGGATCCGCCCGTCCTCCAATCCCCTCGCTCCGAGTGACAGAGGGATCCGCCCATCCTCCAATCCCCTCGCTCCGAGTGACGGAGGGATCCGCCCGTCCCCCAATCCCCTCGCTCCGAGTGACGGAGGGGCCCACCCGTCCTCCAATCCCCTCGCTCCGATGACGGAGGGACCCGCCTGTCCTCCAATCCCCTCGCTCCGATGACGGAGGGGCCCGCCCGTCCTCCAATCCCCTCGCTCCGAGTGACGGAGGGATCCGCCCGTCCTCCAATCCCCTCGCTCCGAGTGACGGAAGGGACCCGCCCGTCCTCCAATCCCCTCGCTCCGAGTGACGGAGGGATCCGCCCGTCCTCCAATCCCCTCGCTCCGAGTGACAGAGGGATCCGCCCGTCCTCCAATCCCCTCGCTCCGAGTGACAGAGGGATCCGCCCGTCCTCCAATCCCCTCGCTCCGAGTGACGGATGGGCCCGCCCGTCCTCCAATCCCCTCGCTCCGAGTGACGGAGGGATCTGCCCGTCCCCCAATCCCCTCGCTCCGAGTGACGGATGGGCCCGCCCGTCCTCCAATCCCCTCGCGCCGAGTGACGGAGGGATCCGCCCGTCCCCCAATCCCCTCGCTCCGAGTGACGGAGCGGCCCGCCCGTCCTCCAATCCCCTCGCTCCGAGTGACGGAGGGATTCGCCCGTCCTCCAATCCCCTTGCTCCGAGTGACGGAGGGGCCCGCCCGTCCTCCAATCCCCTCACTCCGAGTGACAGAGGGATCCGCCCGTCATCCAATCCCCTCGCTCCGAGTGACGGAGGGACCCGCCCGTCCTCCAATCCCCTCGCTCCGAGTGACGGAGGGACCCGCCCGTCCTCCAATCCCCTCGCTCCGAGTGACGGAGGGACCCGCCCGTCCTCCAATCCCCTCGCTCCGAGTGACGGAGGGACCCGCTCGCCCTCCAATCCCCTCGCTCCGAGTGACGAAGGGACCCGCTCTCCTCCAATCCCCTCGCTCCGAGTGACGGAGGGGCCCGCACATCCTCCAATCCCCTCGCTCCGAGTGACGAAGGGACCCGCTCTCCTCCAATCCCCTCGCTCCGAGTGACGGAGGGGCCCGCCCGTCCTCCAATCCCCTCGCTCCGAGTGACGGAGGGGCCCGCCCGTCCTCCAATCCCCTCGCTCCGAGTGACGGGGGGATCCACTCGCCCTCCAATCCCCTCGCTCCGAGTGACGGAGGGATCCGCCCGTCCTCCAATCCCCTCGCTCCGAGTGACGGAGGGACCCGCCCGTCCTCCAATCCCCTCGCTCCGAGTGACGGAGGGACCCGCCCGTCCTCCAATCCCCTCGCTCCGAGTGACGGAGGGACCCGCCCGTCCTCCAATCCGCTTGCTCCGAGTGACGGAGGGACCCGCCCGTCCTCCAATCCCCTCGCTCCGAGTGACGGAGGGATCCGCCCGTCCTCCAATCCCCTCGCTCCGAGTGACGGAGGGATCCGCCCGTCCTCCAATCCCCTCGCTCCGAGTGACGGGGGGATCCGCTCGCCCTCCAATCCCCTCGCTCCGAGTGACGGAGGGGCCAGATCGTCCTCCAATCCCCTCGCTCCGAGTGACGGGGGGATCCGCTCGCCCTCCAATCCCCTCGCTCCGAGTGACGGAGGGACCCGCCCGTCCTCCAATCCCCTCGCTTCGAGTGACGGAGGGACCCGCCCGTCCTCCAATCCCCTCGCTCCGAGTGACGGAGGGATCCGCCCGTCCTCCAATCCCCTCGCTCCGAGTGACGGAGGGACCCGCCCGTCCTCCAATCCCCTCGCTCCGAGTGACGGAGGGATCCGCTTGCCCTCCAATCCCCTCGCTCCGAGTGACGGAGGGATCCGCCCGTCCTCCAATCCCCTCGCTCCGAGTGACGGAGGGACCCGCCCGTCCTCCAATCCCCTCGCTCCGAGTGACGGGGGGATCCGCTCGCCCTCCAATCCCCTCGCTCCGAGTGACGGAGGGATCCGCCCGTCCTCCAATCCCCTCGCTCCGAGTGACGGAGGGACCCGCCCGTCCTCCAATCCCCTCGCTCCGAGTGACGGAGGGACCCGCCCGTCCTCCAATCCCCTCGCTCCGAGTGACGGAGGGACCCGCCCGTCCTCCAATCCCCTCGCTCCGAGTGACGGAGGGACCCGCCCGTCCTCCAATCCCCTCGCTCCGAGTGACGGAGGGACCCGCCCGTCCTCCAATCCCCTCGCTCCGAGTGACGGAGGGATCCGCCCGTCCTCCAATCCCCTCGCTCCGAGTGACGGAGGGACCCGCCCGTCCTCCAATCCCCTCGCTCTGAGTGACGGAGGGTTCCGCTTGCCCTCCAATCCCCTCGCTCCGAGTGACGGAGGGATCCGCCCGTCCTCCAATCCCCTCGCTCCGAGTGACGGAGGGACCCGCCCGTCCTCCAATCCCCTCGCTCCGAGTGACGGGGGGATCCGCTCGCCCTCCAATCCCCTCGCTCCGAGTGACGGAGGGATCCGCCCGTCCTCCAATCCTCTCGCTCCGAGTGACGGAGGGATCCGCCTGTCCTCCAATCCTCTCGCTCCGAGTGACGGAGGGATCCGCCTGTCCTCCAATCCCCTCGCTCCGAGTGACGGAGGGACCCGCCCGTCCTCCAATCCTCTCGCTCCGAGTGACAGAGGGATCCGCTCGCCCTCCAATCCCCTCGCTCCGAGTAACGGAGGGATCCGCCCGTCCTCCAATCCCCTCGCTCCGAGTGACAGAGGGTTCCGCCAGTCCTCCAATCCCCTCGCTCCGAGTGACAGAGGGATCCGCTCGCCCTCCAATCCCCTCGCTCCGAGTAACGGAGGGATCCGCCCGTCCTCCAATCCCCTCGCTCCGAGTGACAGAGGGATCCGCCCGTCCTCCAATCCCCTCGCTCCGAGTGACGGGGGGACCCGCTCGCCCTCCAATCCCGTCACTCCGAGTGACGGAGGGACCCGCCCGTCCTCCAATCCCCTCGCTCCGAGTGACGGGGGGACCCGCTCGCCCTCCAATCCCGTCACTCCGAGTGACGGAGGGGCCAGATCGTCCTCCAATCCCCTCGCTCCGAGTGACGGAGGGGCCAGATCGTCCTCCAATCCCCTCGCTCCGAGTGACGGAGGGACCCGCCCGTCCTCCAATCCCCTCGCTCCGAGTGACGGGGGGATCCGCCCGTCCTCCAATCCCCTCGCTCCGAGTGACGGTGGGACCCGCTCGCCCTCCAATCCCCTCGCTCCGAGTGACGGGGGGATCCGCCCGTCCTCCAATCCCCTCGCTCCGAGTGACGGAGGGACCAGCCCGTCCTCCAATCCCCTCGCTCCGAGTGACGGAGGGACCCGCCCGTCCTCCAATCCCCTCGCTCCGAGTGACGGGGGGATCCGCCCGTCCTCCAATCCCCTCGCTCCGAGTGACGGAGGGACCCGCCCGTCCTCCAATCCCCTCGCTCCGAGTGACGGAGGGACCCGCCCGTCCTCCAATCCCCTCGCTCCGAGTGACGGAGGGACCCGCCCGTCCTCCAATCCCCTCGCTCCGAGTGACGGGGGGATCCGCCCGTCCTCCAATCCCCTCGCTCCGAGTGACGGAGGGACCCGCCCGTCCTCCAATCCCCTCGCTCCGAGTGACGGGGGGACCCGCCCGTCCTCCAATCCCCTCGCTCCGAGTGACGGAGGGACCCGCCCGTCCTCCAATCCCCTCGCTCCGAGTGACGGAGGGACCCGCCCGTCCTCCAATCCCCTCGCTCCGAGTGACGGAGGGACCCGCCCGTCCTCCAATCCCCTCGCTCCGAGTGACAGAGGGACCCGCCCGTCCTCCAATCCCCTCGCTCCGAGTGACGGAGGGACCCGCCCGTCCTCCAATCCCCTCGCTCCGAGTGACGGAGGGACCCGCCCGTCCTCCAATCCCCTCGCTCCGAGTGACGGAGGGACCCGCCCGTCCTCCAATCCCCTCGCTCCGAGTGACGGAGGGACCCGCCCGTCCTCCAATCCCCTCGCTCCGAGTGACGGAGGGACCCGCCCGTCCTCCAATCCCCTCGCTCCGAGTGACGGAGGGACCCGCTCTCCTCCAATCCCCTCGCTCCGAGTGACGGAGGGGCCCGCCCGTCCTCCAATACCCTCGCTCCGAGTGACGGAGGGACCAGCCCGTCCTCCAATCCCCTCGCTCCGAGTGACGGAGGGACCCGCCCGTCCTCCAATCCCCTCGCTCCGAGTGACGGAGGGACCCGCCCGTCCTCCAATCCCCTCGCTCCGAGTGACGGAGGGACCCGCTCTCCTCCAATCCCCTCGCTCCGAGTGACGGAGGGGCCCGCCCGTCCTCCAATACCCTCGCTCCGAGTGACGGAGGGACCCGCCCGTCCTCCAATCCCCTCGCTCCGAGTGACGGAGGGGCCCGCCCGTCCTCCAATCCCCTCGCTCCGAGTGACGGAGGGGCTAGCACCAACCGGACGAGCAGAGTGGCCCTGTCACTCCCAGCTGGTCTGTTGCCAGGGGTGGAGCCTGTACACAGGAGGCGGGGTCTGTATCCAGGGGGCGGGGCAGTGTCCAGGGGGCGGGGCTGTGTCCAGGGGGCGGGGCTGTGTCCAGGGGGCGGGGCTGTGTCCAGGGGGCGGGGTCTGTATCCAGGGGGCGGGGCAGTGTCCAGGGGGCGGGGCTGTGTCCAGGGGGCGGGGCTGTGTCCAGGGGGCGGGGCTGTGTTCAGGGGGCGGGGCAGTGGCCAGGGGGCGGGGCTGTGTTCAGGGGGCGGGGCTGTGTCCAGGGGGCGGGGCAGTGTCCAGGGGGCGGGGCTGTATCCAGGGGGCGGGGCAGTGTCCAGGGGGCGGGGCTGTGTTCAGGGGGCGGGGCAGTGGCCAGGGGGCGGGGCTGTGTTCAGGGGGCGGGGCTGTGTCCAGGGGGCGGGGCAGTGTCCAGGGGGCGGGGCTGTGTCCAGGGGGCGGGGCTGTGTTCAGGGGGCTGTGCATTTGGGCGGGGGCGGAGCCTGCCGTGTTCGTGCCGGGGCGCGGTCTGTAACCAAGGGGCGCGGCTTGTATCCAGGGGGCGCGGCTAGTATCCTGGGGGCGCGGCTTGTATTCAGGGGCGGGGTCTGTATCCAGGTGCCGGTGGGCGGCGGCGGCGCCTCTCGAGTTTGAGATGTTACCAGGGGGCGGGGCCTGTTGCCAAGGGGCGTGTGCCTGATGCCAGGGCGGGGACTGTATCCAGGGGGCGGAGTCTGTATCTAGTGGGCAGTGCGTGTGGGCGGCGGCGGAGTCTGTCGAGTTCGAGCCGCGACGGTGGCTGTATCCAGTGGGCGTGGCCTGTATCCAGGAGGCGGGGCCTGTATCCAGGAGGCGGGGCCTGTATCCAGGGGACGGGGCCCGTATCCAGGAGGCGGGGCCTGTATCCAGTGGGCGTGGCCTGTATCCAGGGGACGGGGCCCGTATCCAGGAGGCGGGGCCTGTATCCAGTGGGCGTGGCCTGTATCCAGGGGACGGGGCCCGTATCCAGGAGGCGGGGCCTGTATCCAGTGGGCGTGGCCTGTATCCAGGGGACGGGGCCTGTATCCAGGAGGCGGGGCCTGTATGCAAGGGGCGGGTTCGCGCTCAGAGCGAGGCGGCGCCGCCATGGTGAGTCTCAGCGCGCAGAGCCCTCGGCCCGGGAATCCCGCAAACTGATTGGCTGGGCTGGGGATCACCGCACTGTGATTGGCTGGGAGGGGGATCACCGCGCTGTGATGGGCTGAGAGGGGGGTGTCGCAGTGTTATTGGCCGAGAGGGGGATGCCGCACTGTGATTGGCTGAGAGGGGGGTGCCGCAGTGTGATTGGCTGAGAGGGGGGTGCCGCACTGTGATTGGCTGGGAGGGGGATGCCGCAGTGTGATTGGTTGAGAGGGGGACGCCGCACTGTGATTGGCTGAGAGGGGGGTGCCGCAGTGTGATTGGGGAGGGGGATGCCGCAGTGTGATTGGCTGAGAGGGGGATGCCGCAGTGTGATTGGCTGAGAGGGGGATGCCGCAGTGTGATTGGGGAGGGGGATGCCGCAGTGTGATTGGCTGAGAGGGGGATGCCGCAGTGTGATTGGCTGAGAGGGGGATGCCGCAGTGTGATTGGGGAGGGGGATGCCGCAGTGTGATTGGCTGAGAGGGGGATGCCGCACTGTGATTGGCTGAGAGGGGGATGCTGCAGTGTGATTGGCTGAGAGGGGGGTGCCGCACTGTGATTGGCTGAGAGGGGGATGCTGCAGTGTGATTGGCTGAGAGGGGGGTGCCGCAGTGTGATTGGGGAGGGGGATGCCGCAGTGTGATTGGCTGAGAGGGGGATGCCGCACTGTGATTGGCTGAGAGGGGGATGCCGCAGTGTGATTGGCTGAGAGGGGGATGCCGCACTGTGATTGGCTGAGAGGGGGATGCTGCAGTGTGATTGGCTGAGAGGTGGATGCCGCAGTGTGATTGGCTGAGAGGGGGATGCCGCAGTGTGATTGGCTGAGAGGGGGGTGCCGCAGTGTGATTGGGGAGGGGGATGCCGCAGTGTGATTGGCTGAGAGGGGGATGCCGCAGTGTGATTGGCTGAGAGGGGGGTGCCGCAGTGTGATTGGCTGAGAGGGGGATGCCGCACTGTGATTGGCTGGGAGGGGGATGCCGCAGTGTGATTGGCTGAGAGGGGGATGCCGCAGTGTGATTGGCTGAGAGGGGGGTGCCGCAGTGTGATTGGCTGAGAGGGGGATGCCGCACTGTGATTGGCTGGGAGGGGGATGCCGCAGTGTGATTGGCTGAGAGGGGGATGCCGCACTGTGATTGGCTGAGAGGGGGATGCCGCAGTGTGATTGGCTGAGAGGGGGGTGCCGCAGTGTGATTGGGGAGGGGGATGCCGCAGTGTGATTGGCTGAGAGGGGGATGCCGCAGTGTGATTGGCTGAGAGGGGGATGCCGCAGTGTGATTGGCTGAGAGGGGGATGCCGCAGTGTGATTGGCTGAGAGGGGGATGCCGCAGTGTGATTGGCTGGGAGGGGGATGCCGCAGTGTGATTGGCTGAGAGGGGGATGCCGCACTGTGATTGGCTGAGAGGGGGATGCCGCAGTGTGATTGGCTGAGAGGGGGATGCCGCAGTGTGATTGGCTGAGAGGGGGGTGCCGCAGTGTGATTGGAGAGGGGGATGCCGCAGTGTGATTGGCTGAGAGGGGGATGCCGCAGTGTGATTGGCTGAGAGGGGGATGCCGCACTGTGATTGGCTGAGAGGGGGCTGCCGCAGTGTGATTGGCTGAGAGGGGGATGCCGCACTGTGATTGGCTGAGAGGCGGATGCCGCAGTGTGATTGGCTGAGAGGGGGATGCCGCAGTGTGATTGGCTGAGAGGGGGATGCCGCAGTGTGATTGGCTGGGAGGGAGATCAACGCAGTGTGATTGGCTGGGTGGGGGGATCACTGCAGTGTGATTGGCTGGGTGGGGGGATCACCGCGGTGTGATTGGCTGGGAGGGTGTTCACCGCGGTGTGATTGGCTGGGTGGGGGGATCACCGCGGTGTGATTGGCTGGGTGTGGGGATCACCGCGGTGTGATTGGCTGGGAGGGTGTTCACCGCAGTGTGATTGGCTGGGAGGGAGGATCACTTTGGTGTGATTGGCTGGGAGGGTGTTCACCGCGGTGTGATTGGCTGGGAGGGTGTTCACCGCAGTGTGATTGGCTGGGTGGGGGGATCACCGCGGTGTGATTGGCTGGGAGGGTGTTCACCGCGGTGTGATTGGCTGGGAGGGTGTTCACCGCAGTGTGATTGGCTGGGAGGGTGTTCACCGCGGTGTGATTGGCTGGGAGAGTGTTCACCGCGGTGTGATTGGCTGAGTGGGGGGATCACCACGGTGTGATTGGCTGGGTGGGGGAATCACCGCGGTGTGATTGGCTGGGTGGGGGGATCACCGCGGTGTGATTGGCTGGGAAGGTGTTCACCGCGGTGTGATTGGCTGGGAGGGTGATCACCGCGGTGTGATTGGCTGGGAGGGTGTTCACCGCGGTGTGATTGGCTGGGAGGGTGTTCACCGCGGTGTGATTGGCTGGGTGGGGGGATCACCGCAGTGTGATAGGCTGGGACGGTGTTCACCACGGTGTGATTGGCTGGGTGGGGGGATCACCGCGGTATGATTGGCTGGGAGGGTGTTCACCGCGGTGTGATTGGCTGGGTGGGGGGATCACCACAGTGTGATAGGCTGGGACGGTGTTCACCGCGGTGTGATTGGCTGGGTGGGGGGATCACCGCGGTATGATTGGCTGGGAGGGTGTTCACCGCGGTGTGATTGGCTCGGTGGGGGGATCACCGCAGTGTGATTGGCTGGGAGGGTGTTCACCGCGGTGTGATTGGCTGGGTGGGGGGATCACCGCAGTGTGATTGGCTGGGAGGGTGTACACCGCAGTGTGATTGGCTGGTGAGGGGATCACCGCGGTGTGATTGGCTGGGAGGGTGATCACCGGGGTGTGATTGGCTGGGAGGGTGTTCACCGCAGTGTGATTGGCTGGGTGGGGGAATCACCACAGTGTGATTGGCTGGGAGGGTGTTCACCGCAGTGTGATTGGCTGGGAGGGTGTTCACCGCGGTGTGATTGGCTGGGAGGGTGTTCACCGCGGTGTGATTGGCTGGGTGGGGGGATCACCGGTCTGATTGGCTGGGAGGGTGTTCACCACAGTGTGATTGGCTAGGAGGGTGTTCACCGCAGTGTGATTGGCTGGGTGGGTGTTCACCGCAGTGTGATTGGCTAGGAGGGTGTTCACCGCGGTGTGATTGGCTGGGAGGGTGTTCACCGCGGTGTGATTGGCTGGAGGGTGTTCATCGCGCTGTGATTGGCAGGGAGGGTGTTCACCGCAGTGTGATTGGCTGGGAGGGTGTTCATCGCGCTGTGATTGGCTGGGAGGGTGTTCACCGCAGTGTGATTGGCTGGGAGGGTGTTCATCGCGCTGTGATTGGCTGGGAGGGTGTTCATCGCGCTGTGATTGGCAGGGAGGGTGTTCACCACGGTGTGATTGGCTGGGAGGGTGTTCATCGCGCTGTGATTGGCAGGGAGGGTGTTCACCGCAGTGTGATTGGCTGGGAGGGTGCTCATCGCGCTGTGATTGGCTGGGAGGGTGTTCATCGCGCTGTGATTGGCAGGGAGGGTGTTCACCGCAGTGTGATTGGCTGGGAGGGTGCTCATCGCGCTGTGATTGGCAGGGAGGGTGTTCATCGCGCTGTGATTGGCAGGGAGGGTGTTCACCGCAGTGTGATTGGCTGGGAGGGTGCTCATCGCGCTGTGATTGGCTGGGAGGGTGTTCATCGCGCTGTGATTGGCAGGGAGGGTGTTCACCGCAGTGTGATTGGCTGGGAGGGTGCTCATCGCGCTGTGATTGGCTGGGAGGGTGTTCATCGCGCTGTGATTGGCAGGGAGGGTGTTCACCGCGGTGTGATTGGCTGGGTGGGGGGATCATCGCGGTGTGATTGGCTGGGTGGGGGGATCACCACAGTGTGATTGGCTGGGAGGGTGTTCACCGCGGTGTGATTGGCTGGGTGGGGGGATCACCGCAGTGTGATTGGCTGGGTGGGTGGATCACCACAGTGTGATTGGCTGGGTGGGGGGATCACCGCAGTGTGATTGGCTGGGAGGGGTGATTACCGCAGTTAGGTCAGGGGGGCTGAAGAGAATTGCAGAGTGCCGATGGGTCGAGAGAGTTCTCCCAGTGCCATGATCACTCCGTGACTGGAGGCCATTTACAGGCACAGGGGAGTGATCGAGGCCAGGGAGAGATTTGGGCGCCATCTTTTTGCAGTTCGAATGCAACAGGTTGGTGGCCGAGGATTCCCGGGGAGGAGTAACCGTGTGGACTTGACGATGACGCCTTGAGCGAGGCGATGGAGGAGGTCAGAATGGAATAAGAATGAGGCGGCACGGTGCCGCGATGGTTAGCACTGCTGCCTCACCGCGACCCGGGTTCGATTCCAGCCTCGGGTGACTGTCTGTGTGGAGTTTGCACGTTCTCCCCCCGTGTCTGCGTGGGTTACCTCCGGGTGCTCCAGTTTCCTCCCACAGTCCAAAGATGTGCAGGTTGGGTGGATTGGCCGTGCTAAATTGTCCCTTAGTGTCCAAAGATGTGCAGGTTAGGTGGATTGGCCGTGCTAAATTGTCCCTTAGTGTCCAAAGATGTGCAGGTTAGGTGGATTGGCCGTGCTAAATTGCCCCTTAGTGTCCAAAGATGTGCTAGTTAGGTGGATTGGCCGTGCTAAATTGTCCCTTAGTGTCCAAAGATGTGCAGGTTAGGTGGATTGGCCGTGCTAAATTGCCCCTTAGTGTCCAAACATGTGCAGGTTAGGTGGATTGGCCGTGGTAAATTGTCCCTTAGTGTCCAAAGATGTGCAGGTTAGGTGGATTGGCCGTGCTATATTGTCCCTTGGTGTCTAAAGATGTGCAGGTTAGGTGGATTGGCCGTGCTAAATTGTCCCTTAGTGTCCAAAGATGTGCAGGTTAGGTGGATTGGCCGTGCTAAATTACCCCTTAGTGTCCAAAGATGTGCAGGTTAGGTGGATTGGCCGTGCTAAATTGCCCCTTAGTGCCCAAAGATGTGCAGGTTAGGTGGATTGGCCGTGCTAAATTGTCCCTTGGTGTCTAAAGATGTGCAGGTTAGGTGGATTGGCCATGCTAAATTGTCTCTTAGTGTCCAAAGATGTGCAGGTTAGGTGGATTGGCCGTGCTAAATTGTCCCTTAGTGCCCAAAGATGTGCAGGTTGGGTGGATTGGCCGTGCTAAATTGCCCCTTAGTGTCCAAAGATGTGCAGGTTAGATGGATTGGCCGTGCTAAATTGTCCCTTAGTGTCCAAAGATGTGCAGGTTAGGTGGATTGGCCGTGCTAAATTGCCCCTTAGTGTCCAAAGGTGTGCAGGTTAGGTGGATTGACCGTGCTATATTGTCCCTTAGTGTCCAAAGATGTGCAGGTTGGGTGGATTGGCCGTGCTAAATTGCCCCTTAGTGTCCAAAGATGTGCAGGTTGGGTGGATTGGCCGTGCTAAATTGCCCCTTAGTGTCCAAAGATGTGCAGGTTAGATGGATTGGCCGTGCTAAATTGTCCCTTAGTGTCCAAAGATGTGCAGGTTAGGTGGATTGGCCGTGCTAAATTGCCCCTTAGTGTCCAAAGGTGTGCAGGTTAGGTGGATTGACCGTGCTATATTGTCCCTTAGTGTCCAAAGATGTGCAGGTTAGGTGGATTGGCCGTGCTATATTGTCCCTTAGTGTCCAAAGGTGTGCAGGTTAGGTGGATTGACCGTGCTAAATTGCCGCTTGGTGTCTAAAGATGTGCAGGTTAGGTGGATTGGCCGTGCTAAATTGCCCCTTAGTGTCCAAAGACGTGCAGGTTTAGTGGATTGGCCGTGCTAAATTGCCCCTTAGTGTCCAAAGATGTGCAGGTTCGGTGGATTGGCCAAGCTAAATTGTCTCTTAGTGTCCAAAGATGTGCAGGTTAGGTGGATTGGCCGTGTTAAATTGCCCCTTAGTGTCCAAAGACGTGCAGGTTAGGTGGATTGGCCGTGCTAAATTGCCCCTTAGTGTCCAAAGATGTGCAGGTTCGGTGGATTGCCCGAGCTAAATTGTCTCTTAGTGTCCAAAGATGTGCAGGTTGGGTGGATTGCCGTGCTAAATTGCCCCTTAGAGTCCAAAGATGTGCAGGTTAGGTGGATTGGCCGTGCTAAATTGCCCCTTAGTGTCCAAAGATGTGCAGGTTGGGTGGATTGGCCGTGCTAAATTGCCCCTTAGTGTCCAAAGATGTGCAGGTTAGGTGGATTGGCCGTGCTAAATTGCCCCTTAGTGTCCAAAGATGTGCAGGTTAGGTGGATTGGCCGTGCTAAATTGCCCCTTAGTGTCCAAAGATGTGCAGGTTGGGTGGGTTGGCCGTGCTAAATTGTCCCTTAGTGTCCAAAGATGTGCAGGTTAGGTGGATTGGCCGTGCTAAATTGTCTCTTAGTGTCCAATGATGTGCAGGTTAGGTGGATTGGCCGTGTTAAATTGTCCCTTAGTGTCCAAAGATGTGCGGGTTAGGTGGATTGGCCGTGCTAAATTGCCTCTTAGTGTCCAAAGATGTGCAGGTTCGGTGGATTGGCCGAGCTAAATTGTCTCTTAGTGTCCAAAATGTGCAGGTTAGGTGGATTGGCCGTGCTAAATTGTCTCTTAGTGTCCAAAGATGTGCAGGTTAGGTGGATTGGCCGTGCTAAATTGCCCCTTAGTGTCCAAAGATGGGCAGGTTAGGTGGATTGGCCGTGCTAAATTGTCTCTTAGTGTCCAAAATGTGCAGGTTAGGTGGATTGGCCGTGCTAAATTGTCTCTTAGTATCCAAAGATGTGCAGGTTAGGTGGATTGGCCGTGCTAAATTGCCCCTTAGTGTCCAAAGATGGGCAGGTTAGGTGGATTGGCCGTGCTAAATTGTCTCTTAGTGTCCAAAATGTGCAGGTTAGGTGGATTGGCCGTGCTAAATTGTCTCTTAGTATCCAAAGATGTGCAGGTTAGGTGGATTGGCTGTGCTAAATTGTCTCTTAGTGTCCAAAATGTGCAGGTTAGGTGGATTGGCCGTGCTAAATTGTCTCTTAGTATCCAAAGATGTGCAGGTAGGTGGATTGGCCATGCTAAATTGCCCCTTAGTGTCCAAAAATGTGCAGGTTAGGTGGATTGGCCGTGCTAAATTGTCCCTTAGTGTCCAAAAATGTGCAGGTTAGGTGGATTGGCCGTGCTAAATTGCCCCTTAGTGTCCAAAGATGTGCAGGTTAGGTGGATTGGCCGTGCTAAATTGCCCCTTAGTGTCCAAAGATGTGCAGGTTAGGTGGATTGGCCGTGCTAAATTGCCCCTTAGTGTCCAAAGATGTGCAGGTTAGGTGGATTGACCGTGCTAAATTGTCTCTTAGTGTCCAAAGATGTGCCGGTTGGGTGGATTGACCGTGCTAAATTGCCCCTTAGTGTCCAAAGATGTGCAGGTTAGGTGGATTGGCCGTGCTAAATTGTCTATTTGTGTCCAAAGATGTGCAGGTTGGGTAGATTGCCGTGCTAAATTGCCCCTTAGTGTCCAAAGATGTGCAGGTTCGGTGGATTGCCCGAGCTAAATTGTCTCTTAGTGTCCAAAGATGTGCAGGTTGGGTGGATTGCCGTGCTAAATTGCCCCTTAGAGTCCAAAGATGTGCAGGTTAGGTGGATTGGCCGTGCTAAATTGCCCCTTAGTGTCCAAAGATGTGCAGGTTGGGTGGATTGGCCGTGCTAAATTGCCCCTTAGTGTCCAAAGATGTGCAGGTTAGGTGGATTGGCCACGCTAAATTGTCCCTTAGTGTCCAAAGATGTGCAGGTTAGGTGGATTGGCCGTGCTAAATTGCCCCTTAGTGTCCAAAGATGTGCAGGTTAGGTGGATTGACCGTGCTAAATTGCCCCTTAGTGTCCAAAGATGTGCAGGTTGGGTGGGTTGGCCGTGCTAAATTGTCCCTTAGTGTCCAAAGATGTGCAGGTTAGGTGGATTGGCCGTGCTAAATTGTCTCTTAGTGTCCAATGATGTGCAGGTTAGGTGGATTGGCCGTGTTAAATTGTCCCTTAGTGTCCAAAGATGTGCGGGTTAGGTGGATTGGCCGTGCTAAATTGCCTCTTAGTGTCCAAAGATGTGCAGGTTCGGTGGATTGGCCGAGCTAAATTGTCTCTTAGTGTCCAAAATGTGCAGGTTAGGTGGATTGGCCGTGCTAAATTGTCCCTTAGTGTCCAAAGATGTGCAGGTTAGGTGGATTGGCCGTGCTAAATTGTCCCTTAGTGTCCAAAGATGTGCATGTTAGGTGGATTGGCCGTGCTAAATTGCCCCTTAGTGTCCAAAGATGGGCAGGTTAGGTGGATTGGCCGTGCTAAATTGTCTCTTAGTGTCCAAAATGTGCAGGTTAGGTGGATTGGCCGTGCTAAATTGTCTCTTAGTATCCAAAGATGTGCAGGTTAGGTGGATTGGCCGTGCTAAATTGCCCCTTAGTGTCCAAAGATGGGCAGGTTGGGTGGATTGGCCGTGCTAAATTGTCTCTCAGTGTCCAAAGATGTGCAGGTTAGGTGGATTGGCCGTGCTAAATTGTCTCTTAGTGTCCAAAATGTGCAGGTTAGGTGGATTGGCCGTGCTAAATTGTCCCTTAGTGTCCAAAGATGTGCGGGTTAGGTGGATTGACCGTGCTAAATTGTCCCTTAGTGTCCAAAGATGTGCAGGTTAGGTGGATTAGCCGTGCAAAATTGGCAGATGATCTCGCGATGTTGATTGACTGTAGCGTCTGTTGCAGGAGGAGCCAGTGAAGGTTGTGGTCACCGGGGCTGCTGGTCCGACTGCCTACTCTCTGCTCTACAGCATGGCCAGCGGCGCGGTGTTCGGGGGCGAGCAGGCAAGTACAATACAGGCCGCCGCGTCTCTCAGAGCCGCAGAGAGAGTGATCCGGTTCCCCCATCCCCGACACCGTGTGTGCCAGCCAGAGATATGGGGGGATACGGGCGGGCGTATGGAGTGAGGCTGCAGGTTAGCCCTGGTCTGACTGAAGGCTGGAGGGATTCCTCCGCACCCTCTCCAAGGCCTTGACGGACTTCCGTCAGCGACGGGCGCGGAATCGGACACCATTCTCCTGATTGGCGTTTGATAAAAGTTCCCGGTCGCGATTCTCCGATCGCGGGACACAGTGCGCCGACGTGAACGCCTCACTTCCTGGCGCGCACTGGGGGCGGCGCCGACCCGCGCATGAATAGAGCCCAGGATCCTATCCCTTTGTGTCCTGAACAGCTTTCTCAACTTGCCCTGCCTTTAGCGACTTGCGTTCACATTCCCCCTCCTCTCTCCACCCCCCCCATCCCGTTTCAGATTGTCCTGTTTAATTTTGATCGCCCCCCCCCCCTCAGTCAGTCGTCCTGCCGGAATGATTGACTTGTGTTGCTCTTGCAGCCTCTGGCCCTGGTCCTGATGGACGTCCCCTCGATGCTGGGCGTGCTGAGCGGAGTGGCGATGGAGCTGCAGGACTGTGCCCTCCAACTCCTACAAGGTAACGAGCACCGCGGGGGTCAGGCGTCGAAACAAACTCCCCAGCGGCCCCCCTGCTGGCATCAACCCTCTCTCTAACTCTCTCACTCTCTCTTTCTGTCACTCTCTTTGTGTCGCTCTCTCTTTCTGTCACTCTCTTTCTGTCGCTCTGTCGCTCTCTCTCTCGCGCTCTCTCTCACTCTCTCTTGCTTTCTCTCACGTTCGTTAATTCGCTCTATTGGTGTGTTTTGT